>NC_056745.1:1008414464-1008751964 GCF_019279795.1 Protopterus annectens
CCCTTTTGGAGGATGCTTGTGTCGGCTGGAGAGTTGATTATGGCACCCAGTTTGCAGTCATCTGCGAACTTGGTCAGCCACAGTCCTTCCGTGTTGGCCTGTACCGCTGAGAAATATATACCGAACAAGAGAGGTCCCAGGACTGAGCCTTGTGGGGCGCCACTTGTAACTGGTTTGGAGTCTGACATGGCTCCAGCAATTCTAACCATGTGGGTTCTGTCCTTGAGCCAGTTTGAAACCCATCTAGTGACATAGGGGTTTATATTTAAGCTGGTGAGCTTATCTATAATGCCCGAGTGGGGTATTTTATCGAAGGCTTTTGCGAGGTCCAGGTAGGCTGTGTGGACCACCTTCCCCTCATCAATGGCCTTGGTGACTGTTTCAAAGAAATTGACCAGGTTTAAGAGGCAGGATCTGCCCTTAACAAAGCCAAACTGGGTAGAATCCAGTGTCTGTAGGTCCCCAATATCTTTATTTATGAGGTCCACGATGATCCTTTCCATAGCTTTGCAGACCAAGCTAGTCAGGCTTATGGGGCGATAGTTTCCAGGATCCGTTGAGGCACCACCTTTGTGGAGAGGGACCACTGTTGCTGTACGCCACTCTTTGGGTACATATCCTGTAGTAAGGCTAAGATTGAACGTAGTTTTATGTTTGGGTTTAGCTCTTCTTGGAGTTCATGTAGGACGCAGCTCAGGACACCATCTGGTCCCATTGATGCTGTGTTTTTTGCTTTGGAGAGGGCGGCTCTTACCTGAGCATCTGAGATGTCAGGGGGGCAGCACTCTGTTGGGATAGATATTTGCCCTTTTGGTGGGGGTGGGAGTTTGCACTGAACCTATATAAAGAAACATTTTGTCTCTCATGCTAATTAGCCAGACGGATTTCTAGAATACACCATGATAATGTTGTAGAATTATTCCGCAATCCGAATTCCTGAATTTATTCAGTGCATGAACTGGATCAGATTTTCTAAGATGAAGTGTTCATGGAAATCATTTCCAAAACTCATGTAAGGTAAAAGAATGGCATCACCAATGGCTTGTTATACTCCAAGTGAATAAGCAGGAGGGAGAACACAAACTCACCAGTTAAACTATAAGACACAGTTAGATATGGAGAATGGATTCTCAGCTGCAAATCCTGTTGGCACCACATATCTCTCAAATTATTTGCTCATGATTTCTGGATAGAGTCAGAAATAATTAAGTGAGGGCAAAGGCTCAAATCAGGGACAATTTTTAGTTATTACACATACACACGTGCACAGACACACACACACACACACACACACACACACACACACACACACACACACACACACACACACGCACACACTAGAAATATGCACATTATACATCTTCCTCCTCTGGAATTCAGAGTCATCATAACAGACCCCCCCCCACTACTGCAACAATACAGAGACCTCTCTAGGCATTACAGTATCCATATAAAACTTTTGTCTTAACTATAAACTTTCTTCATAGGTCATGCCAAAAAGGTGTATATTCTGTAGAAGTGTGAACTAGTATTTGCTAAAAGCACAGGTAGCAGTACTATTGCAAGACATGCGTCTGAATTTTGGCTGCAGTAAAATAATAGCAGCACCATTTGGTCTCAGAATATTTAAAGGGATGAGAATGCCACAGCCAAGTATTATTCTTACAGGGATTCGTACCCTTTTTTTTTTTGAGAAGTCCTTTTGTCAAACTGTCAGAAAGCATGTGTAGATGATTGAAAATCAGCTTGTCGAACCTTACCAACTTTCTCATCTTGATAGTGCAGTACAGTGATGATCAGAGGAATTTGTCCTTTTCCCCACTGAAATGCAATATCAAAGTTAGTATATATAATTAGCAGAAGGAGTGTGGGGGGGTTGCCCCTTGCAATATGGTGGTTTAGTTTAGTTTAGTGGTTTATTTATTTTTTTTTATCCTTTTTGGATCAATGTTTTGTGGTTTGTAAATTTTCTGTCAATGATTTACATGCCAACATTTCAGCATGCCAATAATTAACTATGCTTCCACTTCCAGCTACATCGTAAGGTTTAGAATACCTTACTAGGTTATTGTTCCTGCTTGTACTATGCTTCACTGTTGTACCTGAGAGTGAGTCATAAAAATATTTCACTCATTATGCATGATGGCAGAGCTATGGTCATTACCATATCAAGTTAATGAAAAGATCTTTTGGGAGCTTGGTCACATCACTATTTGGGGGAAAGGAAAAATGTGGTTGAGGTAGCAAGGTTACCTGTACCAAAGAGAATTCTACTGCTTCACTTGTTTCTTTTCTTTTCTTTTTATATTGACTACAGTACTGATATATTGTGCAATTCCATATGCTAAGCAGCATATTAGGAGAGAAAGACAGTTATGAAGCATGCAAGTATAAAATCATATATTTGTATGCCATCGGGGTCCCATTGTTTTACCCTGTTGGGACAATACCATGTTCGTGAATGCAGTACACTTTATGAAGTCATTTACATGTGTTGTTGGTACATGGAGTATTATGGCTACACAATTATGTAAGAATGCATACAGGGTCTTTTACTGCTATGAGCCTTTATCAGTGAAATATACAGTGCTTTAGTATATAGTTATATGGTGTACCTGTCCTAATCCATGGTTCATAGTGTTTAACAATAGTGTCAGGAGTCATTAGATTTGTCATCACTCACAATAAAATGTCTCCAACCAACACCTGTATGTTTGTGAGCTGCCCACATTTGCCTATACTTAATGGAAATTGAGAAGGAGGTTCCTTAAATTTGAGATTTAGAACCATGCCTTAAACTTAAAGTCACCTTGTTTCTATTCTGTCTAAAAAGGTTTTCTACAAATGCAACTTCCCATAGGTAGCCATTTGAAATGTCAGGAACTGCTAGATCAAGTTCCCAAAAATGTAGACTAAATGACTGAAAGAAAGGACTTACATATATTAAGTCTGACATGCTATTTCTCAGAATATTACCTTTTCTCCAAAGTGTGGTGATCTCGGAGTTGGTATATGTAAGTTTGGGGGTGTGGGGGGCTTGCTATCCCTGTACAAAGAGACTCGCTGTTCTTGTGTTTCAGCCTTTTTTTTGCTTATCAGCACTCATCATTTCAAGTGCCAACAGTGCAATAGATAGCATTCTCATAGCTCCCCTCTCCCTATATCATAAAAAATACATGTTTGTGGGTAACTGTTACTGCAGCTTCATCTAAGGAATTCACTAATATCAGGAACTTAACCATATAACATCTCTCTTAGCTTTTCTGATCATAAGGGCATGGGAGTACAGGAAGCTTGTCAGTATTTATCTACAAAAATAAGATGAGAACAAAACAGAAGAGTTGGAAACCACTGATAGGGAAGTAGATGTTACTTATTATGTATAAGACAGAGAGTAAAAAATAAAGTAAGACACTCAGAGGGTGGAATTGGAGAGCAAAAACCTACTGCTATTGCAGAGGAAACTTGTAAATTCATATTCGACAGAATCACATACAAAATACGTTAAGCCATGCTGTCATGTAGACAAAAGAAGGCCATATTGGCTTACAGATTTCACAGCTGTAAGTGGAACTTTTATATGACAAATATTACTTTGAGATTCAAACTTCTCTACAAAAATCAAAGCCAGCAATCATTTAATGTGTTTTCTCTGCCTGTACTAGCTCATTTATTTGTTTGTTTGCTTGTTAACCAGGTAGATAGAATGGTCTGAGAGCCCTTATCAGCAACAATCCAAAAAATAGTGTCATTATATAATATCAAGATAGGTAAGTAGCAGGTAGGTAGTATTTGTAGGATTTTAATTTGAATGTATTCACTTTGGTAGATCATAAAACAAACCAGTCTTAAGACATTTTGGTGGGACAGTATATAGGTTAGGATTAGAATACAAAAGGAAGAAGTATATAAAGGTAAAATATTTATTAAAATATTGCCATACAGTTACAATAAATATAACACAGACCACACAGTCTATATGATTTAATTCTGCAGCTATTTTATATATTAGACATTATCTAGGCAGATATGCTATCTAGCTATTTTGTAGGCAGAGATATTTATATTTATATTTCTTTTGAATGTATTGAAGGAGATGTTGTCTGAAAGAATAATGGCTTCAGAGCCTCCTAATATTTTAAGGAAGTGCATCAGTCCCTTCAGCCAAGTGCCACATATTATTTACTTTTAATTTTTCCATAATTAGTTGGAAAGAATTAGCATGGCAATTTCAAGCGGTGCCAATTCTATGAACTGCTAATTTATTTTGCCCTATACCTTTTGCATTTATTCCTTCAATATCAACATAGAAGAAATTGGTTGGCTTTGAGCAAGTCAATTAACTAGGTAGTGGTCCGAGGATGCCCCTGTAAGGACAAATGTCAGTATAAGAAACTTAATTTCTCCACACAGGAATAATCGTTATAAAATATAAATAAATAGAGAGGATGAAATACCCTTAAGTACAACTGGAAGTAGAGGAAAAAGTATTAAAACATGATAGGTGAGAGAAAAAATGTGCACCACTTGCCAGTGAAAGCAGATATTGCCTTCTGTGTATGATGTGAGATGCATAGGTCATAAGTATTTAAAAACTTATAAACAAATAAACGAATGGGTAGTTTGTCAGCTAACAGTCTAAGAGCAGAGCCATCGGTAACTTAGTGATTTATTTAAGAAGTAAGTAAAAATAAATGTTTCAGTACTTACTTTCTATAATATGATTTTATTCAGACAGCAGTTGAAGAGAAATGGTGAAAAATCAGCTAACTTAAAAATCATCATCTGCAAAATCAATTGGTTTTAGTTAACATGGCATATTTTGAGAAATATTTGTGAAGTAATTACCTAAGCAGATATAAATCCAACTCTTCTACTAATAAAAGTTCAGAGAGGTTGGGACACACAATCATACAGACATCGATGTTCTCCATACTGAGAAGCCCCTCGAGTGTGTGCATTTTGAATTGACTTCTTCTGGCAAGCAGCAGCATTTACCCCAATTTCTTCCCATTTTTTTTTTTCTAGGGTGGTAGAATTTGATTTGAGCCCTAAAAGGGACATTAAGCCAATTGTTAAAGCTGATCATCTTGTCTCTATATTGGTGGCATCATTCTTGGAAGGAAGGATACTGCTCAGGGTTAGGTCATACCTGCCTGGGCTACATAAATCAGAGAGCTCCTCCTTTTCATGCAGTGTATGTCTTTGTGTGTTTATGTGTTTGATTCAGTGGAGTGGTAGCATTATGTGAGGCTGGGTTTGTGGTGTGTGGTGCCTGCCCTCTCCTGTCTGGTCTTACCAGTCCCAGCTGAGAGTTGAGAGAGCAGCCCCCAGTTAAATAATAGCTGCATCTCTACGCAAGTATTTTGTGTTATGTGGAGGAGAGAGAGGGTTGTGTCTGTGTGAGCAGCGTTATAACATTGCCTCAAGATTCTAGATTCTCAGCTGGGACCGAGAGAGGATTGGACAACTGACCTTTTGGGACAATATAAATAAATTTGGAATTGAAAAATTGAAAACAAGGGAGTGGGGGGGAGTGAGGGTGTAGTGCTTTTTTAATTTTTAGTGCTGTATTATATAAGCAAAGAGCAAGTGCCAGGTGTGGTAACTTGAGTGCAGTAACTTACAAAAAACTAAATGCAAAAACTCTTTCCAGTAACTTTCTGAAAAAAGGAAACAAGGAGAAGTGCTGAGAACAAACAAACAACAAGTATATAAACAAAGCTAGATTTCAGTAGGCCTGATCCTGGTCATGATATAGAGCAAACAAGGTGAACCAGTTTCAGTAGAAGTTCAAATATTCATTCAGGCCTTATAAACCTTTAGAAAATTTCCCCCAGCAGAAGGGCAGAGTCCAGCCTCTTCCTCCACAAGAGTGCAGTCCACGAACCTTCTTAATGTAAAATAACTGGCCTGAAGCCTAAGCCCAAACTAATACACTTGGACTATGGAAAACCTCAACTAATATCAGCCAACCAGAAGGATGAAAGCTACCTGTCACTGCTGCCACAGTGCCCACAGTGCTAAACCTTCCTAATGTAAACTTAATGGACTGGAGAAGTGCTTAATCAAAAAGACTTGAATGATAGCTACACTTAGCTACAAGACTTGAAAAGCAGCAATAAATACCATCAATACTTTGATGTCTGGATTAGATTGATGTTAATTAGTGTCTAGATCCAGCAGGCCAAGTTAAACCAGAATTAATACACTTTTAGAATAACAGACACCTGCCCTCAATCAGCAGTTTCTCAGCCTGAAGGATGTAAGCTACCTGTTCTGCCACACAGTGCAGACCAAAAACAAACCTCTCTCAAAACAACTACAACTAACTGGTCCGAAGCCCAGTGTTTTAAACCAAAGGCTTAGAATAAAGTTACACCAAGCAGTAATATATACAATTGATACAATTTGTAAAAAAAAAAAAGTAAAAAAAAGTAAAAAGTAAGCACAGTAAAGTAAATTTTTTTTTTTTTTTTTTTTTTTTTTTGAGATCAAAAGAAACAACGAATTTGAGTGCTGAAACTAGAAAGAAAACTAGCTAGTTACAAAAAAAAAGAAAAAAAGAAACTTTCCCTCCAAACACAGAAGGGCTTGGGGGCTCAGGAAGCCTAAGCATAGTCTAAATTACACCAACAAGAAAGGAAAAGCTTAATTTTTTTTTTTTTTTTTTTTATTTTTTTTTCTCTCTCTTTGACACAGTAGGGTGCCTGAAATACATGTGATGATCTCACTGCACTCAGTTGAGTGAAAAAATGAGAGGGTATAGGCAGGCGGGCTGGCGGCGGGAATGCTGCCAAGATTAACACCAAAACAAAACTGGGTGTGGGAAACTGAACTGAGCAATATAACCAGGTTAAAATTCCCTTCAAACACTCTTACTACAGTTTAAATCAGGACAGGAATCACTGACTGTAGCTACCCCACCTGTACAGTGTATATGTTGTATTTGTGGTGTTTCTTTCTTTTCTTTTTTTTTTTTTTAGAGGATCATGATGTAAATGTCATTCATGAACCGTTGCATATAAGACATTGTCACAGAGTGTGATAACAGTAGTTAAACAATGTGATACACAAAGAATTACAGAACATGTTGACTTATCAAAGAGCGATATAAGACATACTCTTGAATACTTAGCATTTCTTTTTAGTGTCTCCTTCATGTTGTTTTGTATAAAGATGCAGACTACTTCATTTTTATGTAATACCTATGATTATTAGTCACTGTGATTTTATGTCCTTCTCAATAACTGTTACAAGACTGCTGCTGAAATATTCTAAGCCTGTATATTGTTTTCTGAACAGTAATTGAGAAGCAAATGATGCTGTTTTATACTTTAGTCTCCCTTCCATAATCAATGTGTGGCACTCACTGTCATCTAATCTATTAACATTCCAATAAGTCAGAAACAGCATATAAAGGGAACAGCATCAGTGCAGCTGTATATACATCCATAAACATACGCACACACATACACATATGTGCACTCACATATTTACACACAATCACACATAATAAACACATACACACATAATGTATTCGTACGCATACACATGTATGTACACACACACACACACACACACACACACACACACACACACACACACACACAAATGCAAACATGCATAATAAACACATGCACACATATGTATATACAGAAACACACAAATGCATGCTTCTAAATATATATATATATATATATATATATATATATATATACACACACACACACACACACACACACACACACACACACACACACACACACACACATGCACACGCACACGCGCACACACACACACACACACACACACGCACACATGCACATGCACACACACACACACACACACACACACACACACACACACACACACACACACACACACACACACACACACACACATATTTTGGTCCATTCACACCATGTTGAATGTGCAGGCTTGAACTTTGTTCAAGATTATCAGACAATAGGGATTAGGACGTTTTCTGTTTTCCCCTTTGTTAAGCAACCTCAGAATTGGTGGATGTGTAAGATGCAAGAAAATAGAAAATACAAGTTACTTGCCCCTAATTCAAAAAAATGTTTGACTGATAGTGTGGTGATTTTTTTTTTTTAGCTGTATACGCATCTGTGACTGAAATGTTCAGGAAATGATAATACACTACCAAAAAAAACAAGCATCGGTATATGTAAAATATGTACATTTGTTATTACAAAAATATTTCACATGCTCTAATGGTTTTGCTGGTATGCCATTCCATCCCATCCTTATATGTGGTTAAGCAACATTTAATGTTCACATTTCAGCATGCAGTTAGAAACTGTTAATGCTCACATTAAGTAGTATAACATATACATTAGCCGATTACATCAGCTCTTTTGAATGACACAAACGACAGCCGTATGCTCCCTTTATCACTGGAAGTATTCGTAGTTCAGCAGGTGGAAGAACTTTGTCTTGTTGTGTGTAGAATTTTCTCAGAGCTGTCATATTTCTTAGAAAGCGTTTAATTATGATGGAATTAATCATGTAAAATATGGTTTCTGTTATGTGTTCCTTATCATTCATTTAAATAGCAAATTAGGAAACATATTGGATTCATAAAGTTCATATGCATATTTGCATAATGCTTGTATTAGTCCAGGATTGTATTTTAGATCTTTCTGAAATTTGTTCATTACAATGCAAATGGGTTTGGGGAGTCATCAGCTAAAAGCATCTGATGTACTCCATTTAAAGCATATAAATGCAATTAATAGGACTTTTATTCACACAAAAGTTAATTGTCTGCAGCAAATCGGGTGGCATAATCAGTCCTGCAACTCATTAAAAGTTTCATATCATTATGAAGTTCCTAAATTTTATCATACAGTATGCACAATGTTATGAGTGTTTTTATCTGTAACAAATATAAGACTTATACTTAAAACCAATACACCGATTACTTGTATTTATTGCTTGCATTTAGTAACTGGCACTAATCGTTTTGATTTCATCCTTTTTTTTTTGTGCGTTTAAAATAAAAATGAACTCAGAAAAGAATCAAATAATTACCACTGACCCCTGCAAAAATTAATAGGATGAAGGGATTCTGAAAAGAGAATGAGTCTAGATAACAGCTTACCTGAAAATTGCTGTTGGCAATGTCAAAATATCATTGTGACAGTTTATGTGAGCATGACTTTTTCATAGTTGCATCTAAAACTCACAATATCATTCAAAATAAAGTTGTGCGCAAAGGGTAAAAGATTGCATACGTGAAAACAGCATTTTTAACATCTCATAAATAAAAACAGTGTTTTTAACATTTATGAACCATACTATGATGTGAAAAGACAACTGCTTTATTGCAGAGATTTTATTTCAATAATACATTGAACAAAAATGGTAACTGAAGAAACACATTATTTTAGCAGATTAAAACTGACTCTTGCATTTTTGAGAACAACAGAAGTGCAATGACATTTTATATTACTTCTTTCTAAAATCCTCATGAATTATTTACATTATCATGACAGAAATTATTACTAGACTAATTCCTAATGACATATGTTATCTTTTTAGCAGGAATTATTGTAGTACTTCTAGAGAATAAATATTAAAACAATACTAACATTTCAGATATTAAGACTGTTGATTTTAATCATTTTCTTAGATTGTCTTTCAACATTTGGACAGAAAATCTGAGCAGCCTTGCTTTTCTATTGTTACCAGTACTTGCTACAGAAATTCTGTTAAACTATATTTCAGCCTATTTAATATGCTGATAAAATAGCACAGAGAAGTATCTCTTCAATGTATTCTTCCACAAAAAGTCACTGTAGATTATTTTTTACATAATAACGATTATAACAATTGTGACAATGAAAGCAATAATAATAATAATATAAAGCCTGCATTTTTTAAATAAAACTTAATGTACACACACAGTGTACATAATGTCTAAATATAGTTAATTATGGTGAGTCATAGGTATACAATAAAGATATATACTACTATGGTGCCACATGCTAATATTGTCAGGTTATCATTTTGACCCTCAGATATATATTTAATTTGTCATCTTAAACTAATCACATTTGAGTCTGAATCACATCCTTTAATATTATCGGTAGAGATATAAATATTAAATTTCCTTATTTATTTAATGAAAAAGTTACTTTGACCATGAAACCTCTGCCCGTATACTAAAACCACACCTAAGTGCAATGTGATCAACTTTTATTGAAGAATTGTACATACATGAAAATGAAGAAACTTGCCATATCATATAAAAAATACCATAAAAAACATAATCAAAGCACAGCATGTGAATACAAATCCCTCATCTGTAAAATCTGAAAACTTTAGGGACATTTATACTGCTCAACTACAGACCCATTAAGACCCAGAAAATGTGGCAGAGTAACCTTCAAATGTTCAGTCTTGAACCAGTCCTGAACAAGTAACACTTTCAGACAGTGTTACCACGATATTCACTCCTGCTTCAACCTTATGACCATAGAAAGGGAATGGGGGAAATGTCAGCCTCACTCACAGAGGCATAAACCCCTGAAAGCCAGAAGCCCTTAACAATAAACTATGCATAACTAATAGAGAGAAGTTGGAGGTCTTCACAAAAAGCCCACACTAAGAGGTCAGAACTTCCTATACCTACCTCTTAAATGCCCCACCTTCCTTCCCATTTACCTTATATTCTGCACAATGACATCATTGCACAGTATCACTACATCCCAACAGTCATTAACTCAAGCCCCCTTCTTTCTTTATTAGCTCCCTTTTGAAATGTTGGCACTGAAAATGCAGAATGCTGACAAACCAAAAAAAAAAAAAAAAAAGACTGAAAACACAGGAGGAGTGAATGTTGAAAATCGCTCTTTCTCTAAAACCTCTTTTTGCACATCACTCATCCTGCCTGATCTTCTTTATCTAAAAAGACCTGCACAATGGCTTTCTGGTCTTTTAACAATTGCAGATTATATAAAGTCCTTAATTGAGCCCCCACCCAGGATTATGTGTCTAGCTCCGTGACATATCCACCGCTTTCAGTTTTCTGAATCATTGATCATACCACAGTCAAGCACCACTGCCCCTCAATCTCTGTGCCTCCTTGATTGGCAAAAAATAAGCTAGTCATGGCAGTACTTACTCTTGTTCCTTTTCTACTATCACTACCATGAAGTATAGGAACCCTAGCACCCAATTATCCCAATGTCTCTTCCCTAAACTGGCCAATGCTGCTGTTAAATCCCATGAAACTAGGAATTCAGCTTCAGCTATCTTTTTGGTATCATCCAATTCAAGCCATATTTTTTTTTCACAAGTTTCGGAATGTGTGACATAATAAGGACACCGTGTCCCCTGGCCACCCATCCTAGCACATCCTGTGGTTCCACCACAGATACGCCAGGCATCCAACAAATATTAACTCTTCTGCCTGTCTGGCCTACCAGCACTGCAAGAAAAAAAAAATCCTACCTGCTACACAAAATACTGCCTCACCAAACTCAACCGGCGTATCACTTAACTGTCCTATCACAGCTGCTTGCTCTCCTTTTGCTCTACCTAATCAACAGTTCACTAACTTCAGACTGCCCTCAGCATTTAAGATTTGCTGCAAGCCTCATCTGCCACGTAATCATTACTCAAAGCACCCCTAAGAGTAATATCAGAGCCATTACCTACAATGCACAGAAGCAATACTGAGTCTCCCTTGATGATTTGTCTTTTCTTTGAAGGCCTACCCCCCCCCCCCACCCCAGAGGCCTTCCACTACTGGGATGCTGCTCACAGTGTTCTCTTTCTTAGGACTTCAGTCCTGGCTGTACTATTCACTACCATCCACTTGTATTTTACCCTCTCCTTACCGGAAAAAACACAGCTGACTATGTTTGAATCTCACTCTACTTTCTTCTCAATGCCATGATATCCAACATTCTAAAAAAAGAAAGCATAACATTAGTAACTGCAAACAATACCAACTCCCAAAACCTAGCTTAAACAGCCCCTGCAACCGCAGCTCTGTCACCTTTTCCCCATTCACCCTTTTCTCTCCTACTCCTATTCCTGACCTTTCCCACTCTCTCTTTTCCTTTCTTTTTTTCTTTTTAAATCCACCTTCTAAACATCTCAACTGTACAGATTTTTGCAGAATGTCCAAATTTTTGGCTCATATTTTTTGTCTGTTCTTCATAAAGTTTGTGGTTTTCTGAAAAATCACTGGGATGAGCTGAGGACTGAAGTCACCAAATAATGGCATACATTCGAGTTTCAGATTTCAAATTCTTCAAAAAATGTATGTTAAAACAAACCCTGTTACTCTAGCAACTTTCTAAGTTTATAAGAGCAATATTTAAAATATGTCCCTATTTTTGGGCATTTGCCCCCCTATTTTATCGGACTTTGTCCAGATTTTTTGTGCTAAGAGGTTGAGAGGTATGCTTCTAAACAACTCCTAGCAGTTATCTGTTAACCAAGATGAGCCCAGATGCTTTGCTTTTACTTGCTGCTCCTTCACAGCCCAGCGTGCAAAATGAGACACCTGTTCATGGTCATCCACCATGACTACTGCTCAGTGTACCATATCCCCTGAATCTCCTAACAGGCTCCTAAGGTAAAATGCTGAAGTATCACAAGCCAGTAATACCAACGCAGACTATGAGCTACCTCTGTCTCAAGCTGAAGGCAAATTTCCAGTCTCTTCTTCCATCCACCTCATTAACTAACAGCCACAGCTTCATACAGATATAAAAAGCTTCCTAATTATGTCAACCTCACTACTACCAGTACTAAACTAACTGACCCTTACAACCTGCCCCAGCTGTGTCTCCACTCCAATCATTTTCTCTTCCTCTTTTTTTGATATATATTAGAGCAAGCACAGCACATACCTCCTAACTGTCCGCATTATGCTGAATGTCCAGATTTTGTCTCATACTTATTCTACTCCTCCTGGAACCTTTGGCTTCCAGAAACTTATTGAGGACTGAAGTCCCTAAATAATGCCAGCCATTTTAGCTTCGACTTCATATCATTAGTAAATCCACACTAATGTAAAACTTGTGCTCCACCAAGTTATTAAATTATATGCTCAGCTTTTGTCCTGGAATAAGAGTCTTCATCCCTCCATTAGTTTTTCACTGTACAGCTATCTTGAGATAATCAGTGGAAAAGCATGGTACAGCCACAAGGGCAAGTAAACTGCAGCATTCTGCCATATCCTCCCCCTCATACCAATAGCTTCCTGTCCTCTTCACTGCATTTTTGTTTTATATAAGAAGTCCAGTCATTTCTTCTGCTTATTTTTTAATTATATATTAGTTGCTGTGCAGCATGCTGCTAGACTACACAAGGCTTACTGGCAAGGTCTCCCAACACAGTATTCTATTCTAGCATCCCACCTACCTGCATCCTCCAATACTGCAACCCTTGTAAACAGCCATTGGCTGCCTGTGCAGAACATCCTCTGCTCTGTGTGTGATTACTGGTTCAAGGACAGTCTCCTATGACCATGCTACACTGAGGAGACCAAGATGTTCAGTCAGCCTGCAACTGACTCACGTCAGAGCTGATTGCAACAGCTTAAGAAATCAAATCCTCTGCTGCCCTACTGAACTGAAACTGGATAAGTCAGCCAAAACCCCACTCATCACCTGCATTTACTGGGCTAATCAACATGACTATGTCTGATATATATACTGCTAAAGCCTATGCATTCATACATTCTGACCTTCTGCTTCATCTCCCTCTTTTTTATCTACTTTGAACTTGATGTCTAAAATACCTCTGCCACTAAAATTAGCCTTAATGGACCCCAAGTGCAATGTGAGACATATCACCACAAGGGTCTGTCTGGAAAACATTCGAGTGTTTACTGCCCAAACCTAAGAAGCACTCAGTCAAATAACTGAGCAGGGAAAATGGAAGTTCCATGTCCAGGCATGCTGTAAAACATTATCACCCCCAAACCATACCACTAGCCTGCTCTACACTCCCAATGACTAACCATAAACATGCTGCAGCAACCACCTCACACCACATCTGTGTATCCACTCTACCTACCACAACATACCTTGCTACCTCCCTCGTCAAACACTAAACAAACCTGCTCATCTTCCATAAGTACCTCCACTACATAGCTCCATAGATCACATAAATGCTGAGCTGTGAAAAGACCCTCTTTCAGAAAAAGTCTGCATCAAGAGGTTAAAACTTTACAGTCCTCCCTTCCTGAAATGTCCCTACCCACCCTCCCCCATCCTGTGACTTACTGCTGTAAGGACTGTATCCTGCTCTTTGACATCTTCCTGCACACCTGCAGTGTTTCAGCATCCATTTAAACACTAGTCACCGCCCTTTACTACCAACAGTTGGCCACTCTAGGCAGGCGCTCACACACAAAAATATCTGTCTGGAGGGGAAAACATATTAGCAATGTGCCATATTATTATACTCCATGTTCACTTATGAAGGGCTCTAAACTATAGTCACGCTGGGTATTAGTGACTCATTACTTACAAGGAAAATCCTTTCTTTACCTTGCTCTCTTCTTTTAATAAATATCTTTGGTTCTCTTAATATGTAAATATGAGTCAAATGCATTTATGGCATTGATTGATATGTAGGAGAGTGTACATTTGGAATGCATTATTAGAACATTCACCCAGTTCAACAGATCAGGAAGATAAATTATGTTTGCCTCCAGGCAGACATTTTTGTCCATGAGGTTAAAAGAATAAGGAAAGGATATGATTGTTTCAAGGACTAGAAAGATAGCTGGACATGGGAAGAGTGTATCTGCTTAGAAGTTATGCAGTAAACAGGAAGCTGTTGTTAGACTAGATATGATAAAAGCACTAGGGGAAGGGGTAAGGTTTAAGCGAGAGAAATACTTGTGAGAGGGAGGTCTGATTGTTCAGTTTCTTGGTGCAGGCATTTGTGAAGCTCTCCTTCCCATCCCTGTAAAGTCTATATTATAGTGGGGTGTTTGGAGCAATATGACTCCAATGGGATGGAGCCCCTTCCCCATTTCTTTGTTGGTTGAAGAGGATAATAATAGTGAACACTGCTATAAAACACTGACATGGAATTGGTTTTTGCTCTTTGAGTGAGCAGAGTATAGGTATGCTGCTATGTATGGTAATTTAATTGCATTTGCAGGTGAGTAGTGGTGAGCATGCCTGAATTATTATTGTTGCATTTGCAGGTGAGCAGTGTTAGACACATGTGCCAAATGTTTATGATGTTAAGTATATATTGTGTACCTTGTTTACAGAGTTTTGATGTTCATGTGTTATGTAATTTACTGACAATAAAGTTGGTTGCAATGCAATTTGTTGAGTTTTTTTTTTAATTTTTTGCACTAGCAGAGTTCATGGACAATGCACATTGCAGAATAACTTTGTTATGGTAAACTTTAATTTTTGTTTCACCAATGGGAAGAGTGGTGGAAAAGATCTTGTTGAAAATATAAAAAATACTTTAGAAGTAAACAAACATTGATAGGTTTATAGGTGTGTACTAGGCTAATGGCCCTGGACCCTTTACAAGCCTTGCCCAAAAAAATTACCCAGACACCGTGCCACCTGATGTTATTTCACAGCACCCCTATCCAATAGGTCAACTGGAATGATCCCTGGAGTGAACATTCTGTTACCCATCCACTCGTCAAGATTTCTCTTGAAAAGGACCAGTGAGGTGCTCTGCTTGACATGAATGGGAAGCTTATTCCAGAGTATGGGCAGTCTTTGGGAGATGAACCTGCCCTCCAGCATGTTCTGTTAATTGTGCTAATGAGGCTGTGATCTCTGGAGTGTGTGGCATGGGGAGATTGGGATTTCTTTAGGCGTAGCATTTCAAGTAGGACTGGGTCGGGCATGGCTTTGTAAGTCAAGCAGAGATCACCTCTAAATAGACGATAAGAGACTGATAACAACTGAGGTTTCTTGAATCTGTCCATGTAGGACATGTGTTTAAGGCCTAGGATCCTTTTTGTGAGGTACTTTTGTGGCCTCTCCACCTGTTGTATGTGTCTGGTCAGGTACATGCCAAATGGGGCATTATATTTGATGACTGTTCTAATGAGGGATGAGTAGAGAGGGATGATGACCTCTTTCTTCCTGCATGCGAAACCATTGGTTATAAGATGTGCCACATAGAAGGACTTTCTGACTACAATGGCAATGTGGTGGTCGAAGGTGAAGTGGCTGTCAACCTGGGTGCCCAGATCTCTTATGGCCTCTTCAGTGTTCAATGGGCTCCCATCAATATGGTAATTCATGGGAACAGAGTTTTTTCCAAAGAGGATGATAATGCCTTTTTTGGCATTAAGCTTCAGGCCATGGTTCCGACACCAGTCATTGTTCTCAGACATGCCCTTTTGTGGGATGTCTGCATCAATTGGGGAGTAGATAATGACTCCTAGCTTGCAGTCATCAGCAAACTTGGTCAGCCAAAGTCCTTCTCTGTTGGCCTGGACTTATGAGAAGTAGATGCCAAACAGGAGAGGGCCCAGGACCAAGCCCTGTGGGACTCCACTAGTGACTGGTCAGCAGTCTAACTTGGAATCTGCAATTTTCACTCTGTGGGTCATGTCTGTGAACCAATTTGCAACCCACCTAGTGATGTAAGGAGTGATGCCTAGTTTGGTGAGTTTATCAATGATACCTGAGTGGGGAATGGTATCAAATGCCTTACCCTCATGCACAGCCTTACTGACTGCCTCAAAGAAGTCACGCAGGTTCAGCAAGCAGGATCTCTCCTTGACAAAGCCAAACTGTGTGGAGTCAAGTGTTTGGAGATTGCCTGTCTCTTAGTTAAGCAGGTCCATGATGATGATGATGATGATGATGCACTCCACAGCTTTGTATACCAGACTCATCAGGCTAATGGGGCGATAGTTCCCAGGGTCTGTAGCTGCTCTCCCTTTATGGAGCAGGATGACTGTAGCAGTGCACCATTCATTAGGGACATAGCCTGAGGTAAGGCTGTGACTGAACAGGGCACACAGATGTGGTGCCAGTTCATTTTGCAGCTCATATAAGACACAGCCAGGGATATTATCAGGTCCCATGGATGCTGTATTCTTGGCTTTGGACAATGCAGCTTTCACCTGTGCCACAGAAATGGTGGGTACCAGGCTTTCATCTGGTATTGTGATAGGGCCCTTTTGGGGGGTAAGGTTGGCAATGAATCTGTTGGCCAGTATGTTGGCTATATCTGTTGGCTCAGTATAGGAGGTGCCATTGTGCAATAACTATTGCCTTTGAGGTTTTTGATATAGCTATAGAAGGCATTGTGCTTGTTTTTGGTGTCAACTGCAATTCTGCCTTCATAGCTGGCTTTAGAGAATTTGATAAGGGATCTCAGCTTTTTGTTGAGACTGATAAGGGAGGTTTTCCAGTATTGCAACTTCATTTTTTTCTGCAACAGTTTCTTCCTTCTGTTGTACAGTTTATTGATGGCTGGGGACCACCAGATTTGCTTCTTTTTTGGAGGAGAGTGTCTTAGTTCTATTTGGTATGGCAAGGTCCATGCATTTGTGTACATACTCGTACAGTGCACTGGTGTATGATTCGGCAGTCATGCAGCTATTTTCCATTGGCATGGGTGAAAAGAAGTTAGCCACCTCTGTTTTTAGGAGCCTAAACTTGACAATTTTTCAGGGTGGTCACCTTAGTGGGTGTAGGTGAGATGGAGATTTCCATGGTGAGCAGTTTATGGTCAGATTTAACCAGGGAGGAATTGACTATAGGTGTGGAGCAACAGTCTCCCATGTTGGTGATAACCAGGTCAAGGATGCTGCTTCCTCTAGTGGGGGTAGGAATGAGCTGGTCCAGGGCATTGGAATTGATAAATTCCTGAAAGTGTTGGGCCTGTACATTGGTACTTGAATAGTTTTCTCAGTTGATGGAAGGGTAGTTGAAGTCACCCAGTATGATAGTATTGGGTTGGACCTTGATAGATTCAAGGGTGCTTAGGAACTTGGAGTGAGAGTCTAGGAACATGTTAGGGGTTCTGTAGCAGGCTATGACTTGTATTGCCATCTTACCAAGTATTAGCTATAGCTGAAGTATCTCAGATGCATTCTGCTGGGCTACCAGTTGTGGTGTGCGTATTCTTTACGAATATGGAGACACCCCCGCCTTTGGAGCTTCCGGATGTATTCTGGGGATGAAAGGTATGGAATGAGTTGTAGCCTGAGAGTGCAGGGGTGCTTTCTGCCTCTTTAAACCAGGTCTCTGTTACAGCACAGATGTCAACATTCTCCATTTTGAGGAGTGCTTCAAGCGAGAGCATCTTGAGATTTAGACTTCTGGCATTGAGCAGCATGACCTTCAGATTGCATTGGTTTGCAGCTGTTATGGTGGAATTTTGGTCTTTAGAATACTGCCTAAAAAAGGCACTATAAGAGTGGCAAGAGCCTTAGCCAGTACCCGGAATCCCAGGGGTGACAGATGCAGGCCGTCTCTGGCAAAGCATTGAGGTTTGTCGATCATGTCATCCCAGGCACACAGATACTGGATACTCTTAGAATGACACCAGAAACTTAGCCAATTGTTGAAGTCAATCATTTTCTACGCATACTGTGGTATCATTCTAGGTGATGGTAGAATACTGCTCATGGCTAGGGTCATACCTGCCTGGACCACATAATCCGAGAGTGCCATCACATCTCTTTTCATGTAGTCCAGGTAGGTACGTCTCAGGTCACAAACACCCACATGGACAATGACTGAGTCATATTTGTACTTGTTGTGGAGTGACCTGAGTGCATGTGTTATGTGACGGATCCTGACACCTGACAGATATCTGATTGTCACCTTCCCTTGTTCAGCCTAGTGAGTGTGACATCAGTGTGCCTCACAATTGAGTCTCCTATGATTAAGGGTTGGGTTGAGGGGCACACTGTGGTGGTGAGCTATGTGTTCTGGGGTTGATGTTGTGTTGTGGTGGTCAAGTGCGTTTTTGTCTTGGGGGTCTCTGTTGTTTGGGTAAATTGTTATTGAGAGCCTCCGCGAAGGTGGGTGTATGGTTTGTGTTTCTATGTGTGGGTTGTGATGGTTGGTGTTTCGGAGGACTGTGTGTTCTATGTAGTGAGTTGCAGGTGTTGACCTTCTCCTCTTGACCAGCTAGTCTAGTCTTGGCTGTAGCGTACACTGCTTCCAGCTTCGTCATATAAGTGCATCTCTCACAGGTATGAGTGTTGGAAGGTAAGAGGAGAGGGTTGTCTTTGTACATTAGACAGTTGCCACACTGTCTCAGAATGCCCAAGTGCACCAGGTCAGCAGGAGAAAGCACAGGAAATTGCCCTACAATCATACCAGGAGGGGTGTTCATAACTAATAAGTACTGCTGCTGATACTGCGTAGGAACAGCTAGTGCTGATAGCACCTAAGTGTGCAACAATAAAGATATGCAGTGGTAAAGAAAATGGTGGAAATAGGATTCTATATTCTTATAATGAATTTGGTTACTGATTAGTTTATTTGTAAGTTGAATATTTGGATCACAAAGTACATTTACAAGACAGACATTTCACAGCTGTCATTAATTAACCAGGCTGCATATGATGGCATGTTTATCATATGTGAGGTGCATATGGTGAAACAGTGGCTTAATGGGTATAAAAATAGAAAGAATTAGAAAAAATGAAGCCAGCAGAGTCTACAGTGTTTGAAACACTAAATGGTTACAAGCTGACTATAACAGAATGAGTCTGTAACATAGACAGAGATAAAAGGAGGGAGGCCCATGAGGAATATAGGTAATAACTGTTTTAAAGGAAGTGGAACAGCTGAGATTTAGTCCATGTGGGCAATGAAAGGGAATGTCAATAGACAGGTAACAAAAGGAAAGGGAAATCCAGATAATGTTCATGCTTACAGTTCTATATAGTAAAAAATAAATGTAAATTTTTGGGCCTCATATCAGCAGGTTAATAGGTTCATAGGATAATAGAAACTAACTAAGCATGCATTCTAGGAAAACACTAAGGAGCCTAGGCCAGTTTCTCAATTGCACCTAGACACTTTCTGATTAAATGACTTCCACAGTCACATAGTTGGCAAATCACAAACAATTCATGAGTTAATATAATTCAGCAGTTGTCTTGGACCAGTCTGGCAGTCATTGTAGAGGATTGAGACTATGAGATGTAGATAAGCTGTTTCTTGTAGTTTAGGGTTTGAATCACTCATGCTTTATTTGCCTACTGTGTCACTCTAAGAAAATCATTTTAACCAGACAGTACTCCTGGTCTATATCTGGAAAATGTCCATGTGGATAAGTGCTCCATCCCATTTAACAAACACTAATAAGTAAATAATGATGGATAATTTTAGAATGTATGTAGACATGGCACCAAGTCTGAAACATGAGTAAAGTCGGCCATTTAAATTAAAATAACTGGAAGACCAAAGAAAATAAGAAAGGTGCTGTCATATGTTACTTTATGGCATAGAGGCATACATATGCCTGCCCCATTGTGGTACTTAGCACAGGACAATCCCTGAATAGTTTGAGGGTTGCATAGGTAGATGACAGACTGACAACTGCAATGAAGCTCTCATCCTCAGGATCAGCAAATATGAGTACCTCCTAGCATGAGATGATTTATTGCTGAATGCATACATAACAACTTGTACTTGTGTTAATTGGAATACCGTACTCAGTAACAAATCTACACATGTATAAATTGCATATAACAGGAGAAGGAGTCTAGTGCTAAAGTACTGCTGTAACTGGAATATGATGGATTGACAACCATGTCCCCAGAGCTTTTTCTCCAGCTGACCAGGACTATCTAAGTGTAAAGTGGCGGTTGCTTCTTCCTTGTGAGAATATGTCCTTTATGCATTTAAATGTTATTGTCAGACATTACTATCCAGGATTATCATATAGAACAAGAAACTGAGACAGATAAAAAAAAAGTTCAGCAAGGCTGGAGGTAAAACATAGCTGAAGACAAATACATGTTTTGTCATGTATATAAAGGTCATTGCAGAATAATTCATGGCCAAAAAATTCACCCTAAAGGAATTTTTCACTTCATAGTTGAAACATTACAGAGATGGTGTAATTTATTTATTTTTTCATATATAGACTTAACCTAATTTATATTTTGACAACTATGTTTTCTCCTTACTGCTTACTACTTCCCATGCCACAGTACTACTTCCTAAACTCAATTGCAACGCAAAAAAGAGACAAAGGTATTCTGGAAATATGCCACAATTATGGTAAGGGAGTTTTTTTTACCCTTTGAACTGTCTTTAACATGCATCCTTCACTCATGATATAATGACCTGAATGTAACTTATGTGTGAATGCTACCAAACACATTATTGTGGACAATGTTCCAGAACTTCCTTTTTATTTTTCTCCAGTCTTCCCTGTCATGGTCAAAGTCAGTGCATACCTAAGTGCCAGAAAGACAGACTGAAAAGTCATAGAACTGGTGAGTAAATGGTGAAGTTTGTAAATTATACCTCTATATTTAAAAGTGATAAAAGATGTGGTAAAAAATGATCAACAAATGAAAACAGAGATAAAGGAACTATTAATCCACATTTTCTTTATTCAGAACAGCATAAACTACATCTGGATAACAGTGAAACAGTAGACCTGGGTAAGTCATTATCTACTAGATTTGTTAGCAGATCAAAATGATAGACTGATATTGCAAACAAAAAGGGAGATGTGGTATTACAGTAGAAAAAAAATATGAGGCACAAGAGGAAACTAGGGAATAAAAGCTGAACTGAGTCAGAGAAGGCAAGAAAATTCTAACTAACTATGAAAAAAATGAGGGTCTGCTTTGTCAAATTTCTAACTCAAAAACTGTTAATTTGGAACTCTGAGGAAATGTTGCTAGTATTAGCAAATTATTTGTGCAGCTTAGCTACTTCATGTTTACCAAGTTTGTCTAACTATGCCCGAAGGGACAGTTAAACAGCACTCAGGTAATTTGGGCAGGACATTTGACTTATCATGGTGGGATTTCAAACAATGGCCACTCAATAAGTTGGCAAGTAATTTCCCCTAATGTGCTGCTGAAAGAAAAGTATGTCGGTGATAGAAACACATTCATGGTAGAATATGATAAAGGTGGCTTGGCTTGTGGTATGCTACATTGTATAGCACACATTACATACTTACAAGGAGATGAGTCTGGTATGATGAAGTCTGAGCAGTCCTACTGCAACAGCTTGAGTCAAAAGCACTTGAAGACCACCATCTTGAATTCAGGAACTTGAGCATCTACTTGCAAAGACAGGCTGCCACTTCCACTCAAACTCAGATATAAGCCTGAGCAAGCAGCTGCCACACCTTATTCAAACTCATTATTCAAGTTCAAGTGAGGTAAGTGCAGCAGCCATAGGGAGGGAGTGGGAGAGGGTAAGAGTGCAGATTAGGACAGGGATTTGCAAGGGTATTTAGATTAAGGGAGAGGAAGATGGATTTTTAAGAGAGAGACCAGGAGGATGAATTTAAGGTTAGGAAGTGGGAAGGGAGTTTTGGGTTGGGAAATGGGAGGACAGGGGAGTTTACGGCTAGATAGTGACAAGAGAGCTTTAAGGTTTGAAAACAGGACAGGAGTTTAAGTTTAAAGGAAACATCTGGGATTTTAGGTTAAGGGAGGGGAGGAGAGTTTTAGAGTTAGTGACCAAAGATTCAGGTTAGAAAGTAAGTGTGTGTTTTAGGGTTTAAGTTAGTGCTCTTGTAGGGTTATACAGTTTATTAGGGTTGGGTGGTGGGAGGGTTAAGAAGTTAAGTATAATCACAGTAGGGAGAGTTAGAGTACTAGCCCTTTCAAACAATTGGCAGTTGGTAAGTGAGTCACAAGCTACTAGCATGAGGTCACTTGTAGAAGATCTGGACCAAGTACATGGATAATATATGAGTGGAGGATTCTGAGTTGTAGGAAACTTAAGCAGATCAATAACATTGTTTTCAAATGAGAAATTTATTGTGAAGATCAGGCCCACTGACTTGAAGGGAGTCTAATGAAGTAAGAACAAAAGCATAAGCCGGTGGACAGGAATGCTAAGAAGAGAAAGCCTTCAAGAAGAAGTACTTTTCTGGAATGGTACAAGGAAAAACATTATACCAATTTAGGAAAAGGAATGTGACAAGATTTTGTAGCAGGTTTTACTAAAAAAGATACTCTATATTTCGCATGTACTTTTTTACACCCTCTATGTATTCAAATTAAGGAAGTAATAGCTTTAAATTATCTTGGAAATGAAAGGCTATACAAAGGTCAGGTTAAAAGAATGAACCTTTACTCAAAATTTGAGCTGCTTTCAAAGAAAAAGTATCACCATTCAAATGCATCTTCTATATAGAATCTGCTATTATTAAATGTTGGAGATATTTCATTAATTTGGCCAAGGAAGATGCTGCTCTTATCAAAAAATGAAAAGATGAAATTATTCTGCTAAGAAATTGCATGGCAGAACAGATGATCTGAAGAAAATGAAAAATAGCTGGGAGAGAATTTTTTTCCTAAAAAATGAAAAGTTTTATAATTTCCTTAATATAATGCTTTAAACAACAACAAAGTTGCAGTCCAGTAAAATAACTTAAATGGTATAATTTTTTGTGAAATGAAATATTTGGTTGAACACTGAGCACAAATACTTGCACACACACACACACACACACACACACACACACACACACACACACACACACACACACACACACACACACACACACACAGACAACACACACACACACACACACACACACACACACACACACACACACACACACACACACACATAAAAAACAGTGCAAAAACGGTGGTATACAAGAACATATTAAGGAAAATTAGGAAAGAACTGTATTAGTTTACATAAACCTCTTTATGACATGTTTAAAACGTGACAGAAAATAAATCATAATATTTCCTGTTATTTTCATGCAGTGCGTGTGTGTGTGTGTGTGTGTGTGTATATATATATATATATATATATATATATATATATATATATATATATATATATATTTTCTTGGGCCTATATTAATTCAGCAAACTCTTAAAAGTGAAGGCTGATTTATCGACCCCATGTAAGTGAAAGCTTGTAATCCCGAACACTTAGAACAGAGATTTTTTTCCCAGGGAAAAAATCGTTGTTCCAAATGTGCCCCCCACTCCCCCTACTTAAATATACCAACTCCGAGATCGCACTATAGTGACGAAAACGGCAAAATAATGAAGGTGGCCAAGCGATTTCTTTCCCAGGGTAAGAATTCACTTATATGCCATTTCGGTATTTGCTGTTTCTTGCTTTCAAGTTCGATCAAGACACATTCGAAAGAATGCATCTTCAATCATATAATAGGGAACCATTTTCTTTTTTAACTATTTTTATTCATTCCAACATTATATAACTTGCTCATTCTCTACCTCCTCCTGATATTTTTCTGCACACATTTTTCCCATAAATTCCAATTGTTTCTATCTAATTTGCTCCTAACCTTTTTCTAAAGATTTCATATCCAGTTCTTTTATTTCCTTTACAATGTTCAGTACTTCAGTTACAGTTGGTTTGGATTTTGATTTCCATTTCTAGCAATCTAGCAATTGTCTTTTTTTTTTTTTCTGGCAGACAATGCATTAAACTAAGTAAGGTTTTAAAAAAAAAATAGTCTTGCACTTGAAGAAAGTAAAAAACTGAGTAGAAAAACAAACAATCAAAAAAATAAATAAATAATAAGAACATATAAAACACTATAAATTACTATTCATATACATTGGGAATTTAATAAACATTTGATTTTTATAGCGTCATTTATACCAGCAAACTTTTCTGCCAATAAAATAATCAGCCACTTAACTTCCTTATATTCTAATGGAGTATTTAAATTACTTGCAAAAGCTTTTTATTTATTTATTTATTTATTTACAGTTTGTTTGCCAGGATAGTCCAGTGGGCCACAAGGAGCCTGTTTTCAAAGGAGTCCTGGGGAGAAAAGCTCCAGAAAGATATAAAATGTATAAATTGCAAAATTACAGACTTATAAAATTATAATACGAAAGTTAGGGAAATGGAAGATGATAAGAGTTGCAGTAATTTAAAAAACATTACAAACAAATTATAATATGAAAGTTAGAATAAATTGCAAGATAATAACAGTTGCAGTAAGTTGTCATTTGAGGGAGCAAGTTAGTACAGTATATGGGGAAAAAAATCCTTTACAAACAAATTAAGATATTAGCAAAATGTTGTAATTCTGAGAGTTATTAATAGGAATTTTTAGTCTAAAGGAGACTATTAGCAGATGTATTGGCTAAAGAAGGAGCTATAGTTAAGGAAGTTATGTAGGATGGGAGCAAGAACATTCCCATTGTGAGGTTAGGTGTGAGTGAAGTAAAGCTTTGAAGGCAGAGAGTCTGTTAGTGATACGGATAAGGGGTGGGAGAGAATTTCAGTGTTGTGCTAGACAGAAGGATAGAAGATGTTTGCCTGGGTGGCGGGTGGGTTTATGTAGTTCTATTAGATTTTGGAAGTTGGATCGTAGACATCTGTTAGGAAGATGCATTTGGAAGGAAGAGGCAAGGGCGGGACAAAGAGAGGAATTGAAAATAAGTTTGTGTGCTTGGATAAGTTGCATATAGATACAGTAATTCGGTAACTCATGACAGTTCAGTAGTCGCAGGGAAATCCAGTGATGGGTAGTGGATCTGTGACCTGTTGCAAATTTTGAAATTTTATAGTAACAGGAGGAGAGCTTTGACTTGAGGGAGGAGTTCAGATTTGTAAGGATAGAGGCACCATACAGGAGGGAAGGGATGAGGTAGATGTTAGCAAGAACGACTCTGGTGGAGGAAGAGATGAAACGGTTGTGGTGGAAGAGCATGCCAAGTTTCTTATGAGTTTTTTTTATATTTAGTTGTAGATGGCTATTGAAGTTTAGCTGATCATCAATGAGAATTCCTAATAGTTTATCAGTAATGACTATTTCAAGAGGTGTGTTGTTTGTACTGGTGATAGAGAATGAGTTTTTGTCTAGGGTGGTGGTTTTGGAAGGGAGAAATATCATTAGATTAGTCTTGTTTGCATTTAATGCTAGATGGTTATGTAGCATCCATTTTTCAGTAGAAGAGAAGGCATCTTGAGTTAATTTTATTAATGAGAAAGTGGAGGTGGCAGAGAAGACTACTGTCAGGTCGTCGGCATATTGCATGAGGTTAGCATTATGGATGGCATGATAGAAGTTGTTAATGAAGATATTGAATAGAAGAGACCCTAGAATTGAGCCCTGGGGCACACCTGTGGGAGTATTTAAGAATGGGGAAGTAGCTTTTTTCCACTTAACTGCTTGTTGCCTATTTGAAAGATAACTGGTGAACCAGTTGATAGTGGAGTGGGATAGATTTAGTTTAGAGAGTTTAGTGAGGAGAAGGTTGTGAGAGATGGCATCAAAGGCCTTGGAGAGGTCTAAGAGGAGGGTGGATACAGTAAGACCGGAGTCACATGCCATGTTTACAGTTTCTAGGAAGGAGAGGAGAGCGATAGTGGTGCTATGGCTGGGCCAGAATCCATGCTGGGTGGGGGTGAGGAGATCATTATTTATAAGATAGGGTAGAAGTTGTATGTGGATACATTTTTCGAGGAGATTGGAAATAGGGGATAAGATGGGGATGGGATAGAAGTTTGGGGATATCATTGTTGCTGACCCCTTTATGGCATGGTATAATGAAGGCCTTTTTCCAAAGCTAGGGAACACGGCATTCTGAAATTGATCGATTTATTAGGATACAGATAGGAAAGGCAATGGCTTCATCTGCTATCTTTAGGAAGTAGGAGGATATCTTATCAGGGGCATTAGAACATGGTTTCAGGTTTAGAAGAAGTTTTTTTATTGTAGAGATAGGGATGGGGTTCATAGAGAGGGGAGCAGGTTGGGAGCTGGAGGTATTGGAGGGGTGGGGGATATGTGGGGGTGGATGTGGGGAAGCAGGATTATTAGTGAAGGATGTTGTTAGTTTGCCTATGGAGTCAATAAAGAAATATTTGAATTGAGTAGCTAAATTGAGGTCTGAGGTATTTGGGTCAGGACAGGGGTTTTCTTTTTTACCTGGGTTAAGGAAAGAGGAAATTACATTCTAGAATTTTTTAGGGTTGTTATGATTGATTTGGAGTATAAAAAAATAAGCTTTGCAGTTTGAGGTAATTAGTTTCTTTACTTTGTTACGAAGAGTTTTGTATTCATTAAGGGTAGTGGTAGTTTCATTTTATGGTAGTGTTTCCAGGCATTGCCATGGAGTCTACATGGTGGCTAAGGTATTCTTAGTTAACCAAGGGACGGAGTTAGTTTTTATGCATTTTGTTTTCCAGGGGCAAAGGAGTCAAGAATGTTTAACAAGGTTGTATTAAAGTAAGTAACAGACTTTTCAAGGGATAGGGTTTTAGTGGGTTCCAGTTTATTCTTTTTAGTGCTTCTGAGAAAGCTTTGGGGTCAAAGTTTTTTAGGTGTTGGGTGGAGATGTAGATGTAAGATAGGTGTAGGGAGGAGAGAAGTCGGTGAGCAAAAGTGAGAAGGTGGTCATCTAGTGGCTCTGGAAGGATTCCACTATAAGAGATGTAGTGGGGATGGGAAACTAGAGCCCAGTCTAGGGTGCTACCAGAAAGGAAGTCTTTGGAAGGTCTGGTTGTGCACCTAATAATCTGAGTAAAGTTGTAAAGACTTATATTATATTAATTTTAAACAATGTGTTCCAACACAAAAAAATGTTCTTAACTAGAAGTTGAATTGAATATTTTTATTGTATATTGTGAATAGTGCTTGGCTAATAGTTTAAACATGGATTGCATGGAAATGATATAAAATGTAGTGAGTGTTTGTCAAGTTATTTCAGAAGAAGTTCTAATCATTAAAAAGAGAATGAAAATGCTAAAACATTCTTGATGAGTTGGGCTTCCCTTCCATGGTTGTCAACGTTTTTTTTTTCATAACTAGGCAAGACCTTACTATGCTTTGACTATTCAGATCCTATATCCCAACTTGGAATAATCATTTCCTTAATTTTAATCATTTGCTTCTCCAGGAATTCTGATAAAGCTCAATCTTTGGGAAATTTTTAAAATCTCCCAGTTCATAACACTCCGAAAAACATATTTTCAGTTACCGCTGACATTCCCATCACTCCTCCAGCATTTGTATGATACCTGGTGAAAAATTATCTGAAGCCTGCTTGGTGTATAAAAATATCTACACAAATGCATCAAAGAAAAAAATTCTAAATTTTCTGGACTTTGTTGCATACTTAGGAACCATACAGATGTCCTCCCATTGATCATGTGTATTGACTTTCTGTTCTCTCTTATCAATCATTTCTTACTACCTCTGATTGATCATTATAGTCATCATTCAGTGTTATATATGTCTACTAATTATCCCTTTTTCACAGTGAATTGTGGTCTAGACTCAAATTAAAACTATACAGGGCTGCTCATTCATTTAGCAATACCTTTTCCTTTCTTTTTGTCTATATTGTGTTATCAATTCCTGTTAGGTAAGTCAGTCCTGAAACTGCAATCCAAACTTCTACTTGACTTCATCCTGATCTATTACCTTTCCCTCTCTAGTTATTGTCTCCTAAAACTTTGACTACTTTGCTAATTTTCTTCCGAAAATTTCAGCCACCACTGACCTACTTTCTACATCGCTACTCACAGTCATTCCTATTGGTAAAATCTGCTTTCCCCAACCCCATTCTGGCTTAGTTCTTAGAATACCTTTTGCTACTTTATGAATATAAGAATATAATTTATTTTATTGATTTATTTATTTATTTAACATTTGTTTACCAGGAAAGTCCAACTTGGAATGAAGCCAGTTTTCAGTGGAGGATCGGGGACTAATGCTCCAGATGCATGCGTTTGTAACATTCTGTACTGTTGTTCTTATTCTCCTTAAGAAGCTGCATCCAAAGTCTTAATCTCTCTTTACTTCTAAACTTCCTTCTGTCATCATTAGTATTTTCTACTTTGACTAATAACTTGTTGCTTCTGTTATGAATATTAGCCTTAATTAAATAGTTCTAAAATGTCCTTCCAAATCAGGTAATCTTAAACCACCTTATTCTAGAAGGAAAATCAACTTATTTCATAAAACTCTTAACTCCTTCCTTCCCAAATAAAGTTCTTCAACTCTTTATTAATTATAGTTCACAAAATCCCCCTCCCCATGATAAAAATATGCCTGATCTGAATATAAAACAAAATTGATGAGAAACATTTTCACTGCTTGCCTCTTAATATCCATGTCCATAATCAAGAACTTTCAGCTTGTCATTTTTTTATCTTTAGTGCAATCTCTTCCCATGTATTCTTAGCTGCCATAATAGAATCCTTTTAGATATATACAGCAACATATTTAATCATATCATTCCCCCATAAACCGATTTATCCTCATTTATTTTATATCCTGAAAAGACTCAAGATAGTCTCAAAATGTTTCACAAAACCAAAATATATGTTTTTTCTGGATTTATCAAGTGAAAAGTAATATCATCTGTGAATAAAGTTAACTTTTCCTGATTACCATAATAATTTTATCTTTGATTTTGTAAGCCCCTTGTTTTATTTGCTAATGTAGATAAAACAAACAACAAGGGGGAAGTGAATATCCCTGCCTTGTCCCAGTTGACTCTACTGAATACTTTCTTTGCATTAAGACCCACCAACAATATTGATGTTTTCTTATACTCTGCTTCTCTCTAGATCATCATTGTTCTATTAAAGTTGTCAAACTTTTGACTCCTCTCCAGAAAACTACATTGGTCCATATCTATCAATTTTGACAATACATTTGCCATTCTCTTATCTAGTATATATATATATATATATATATATATATATATATATATATATATAAACAGTTGATAATCATGGTTTAAAATAGAAATTGATTGATATGAAGCTGGGGCTGAAGGATCATTGCCATGTTTGGGTAACACAGAAACCACAACTTTCTTTGCAAATGCTTGTACTTCCTCATCCATTTTAATATTGTAAAAGAAGTAATCATGGTATCCCTGAAGTCTCAAACAATAATATTTCAACTTATATACGTTTTATTATTTTTTTACTTAGGACGAGTTTAAGTTTGGTACTTCAGCTACCATTATCTGATCTGATTAATATACAGTGATTAACTAGATATATATGTACTGACAATCTTCCATGCAGAGAAGTTCCTGACACTGTTTTAAATATTGTAAAACAAAACCTTCGAGATACTTTTCACTTTCTTCACTCCAAGCTTCCAAACTTCCACAGGAATACAATCAGATCCTGGAGACTTTCATGTTAATTGAGTATACATCATCATTTTTATCTCATCTCTTCCTATTGTAGCTATTAATTGTTGAGCCTCATGTGCCTTTAACCGTAGCATAACTACGACTTCCATAAATATTTCCATTTGTGCTTTTTCTTCTTTTCCACATTCTTTCTGGTTTATACACATTTTTATAAAGTTTCTAAATCCTCTATAATACCTCTATAGGATATCTGGTTATTTTTCTTCTTATAGAATCCATAAGTTTGTAACAAGCCATTATACTTTCTGTTATTCTTCTTCTTTTCCTTTTGGCTGCTCCCCGTCAGAGGTTGCCACAGCGGATTATCTGTTTCCATTTCTTCCTGTCCTCTGCATCTTGCTTTTTCACACCAGCCACCTGCATGTCCTCTCTCACCACATCCATAAATTTTATTTTAAGACTTCCTCTTTTCCTCTTACTTGGCAGCTGCATCCTAAGCATCCTTCCTCCAATATACCAAGCATCCCTTCTCAGCACATGTCAAAAACCAAAGCAATCTCACCTCTCTGGCTTTATCTCCAAACTGTCCAACTTGAGCTGACCCTTTAATATATTCATTTCTAATCCTTCCATCCTCATCACACCCAATGCAAATATTAACATATTTAACTCTGCCCCCCCCAGCTGACTCCTGTCTTTTTGTCAGTGCCAACATGTCCAACCTATAAAACATACCTGGTCTCACTACCATCTTATAGACCTTTTCTTTCACTCTTGCTGGGACACATCTGTCACAAATCACTCCTCACACTCTTCTCTACCACTGCACTCTGCCTGTACTGTCTTCTTCACTTCTCTTCCACACTCAACCATTACTCTGAACTGTTGATCCCAAGTATTTAAACTCATCCACCTTCGCCAACTGTACTCTCTGCATCCTCACCATTCCTCTGTCCTCCCTATCATTTACACACACATGTATTCTGTCAGTCCTGCTGACATTCATTCCTCTCCTCTCTAGAGCATATCTCTACCTCTCTAAGGTCTCCTCTACTTGTTCCCTACTCTCACTATAAATCACAATGTCATCTGCAAACATCATAGTTCACAGGGAGTCCTGTCTGATCTCGTCTGTCAACCTCTACTTTACCATTGCAAATAAGAAAGGTCTCAGAGCTGATACTTGATGTAATCCCACCTCCAACTTGAATGCATCCAACACTCCTACCACAGACCTCACCACTATCACACTGCCTTCATACATATCCTGTACCACTCTTACATACTTCTCTGCCACTCCCGACTTCCTCATACAATACCACAACTCCTCTCTAGACACCCTGTCATATGCTTTCTATAAGTCCCCAAAGACACAATGCAACTCCTTCTGACCTTCTGTATACTTCTCCAGCAACACCATCAGAGCAAACATTGAATCTGTAGTGCTCTTTCCTGGCAAGAAACCATAGTGTTGCTCACTAATCATCACCTCCCTTCTTAATCTATCTTCCACTACTATTTTCCATAACTTCATGCTGTGGCTGATCAGTTTTATCCCTCTGTAGTTAAGCATCACTCTTATTCTTAAAAATCAGTACCAGTACACTTCTTGTCCACCTCTCAGACATCCTCTCACTTTCCAAGATTCTGTTAAATAATCTGGTTAAAACCCCCACTACCATCTCTCCTAAACTCCTCCATGCATTTACAGGTATGTCATCTGGACAGGCTTTCCATTCTTCATCCTCTTCTTAGTTGTCCTTACTTCCTCCATACTAATCTGTTGCACTTCCTGATTTACTATTCCCACATCATCCAACCTTCTCTCTCTCTCTCTCTCTCTCTCTCTCTCTCTCTCTCATTTTCTTCTTTCATCAGCCCCTCAGAGTATTCTTTCCATCTGCTCAACACACTCTCCTTGATTAGGAGTATGTTTCCCTTGTTATCCTTTATTACCCTAAACAGCTGTACAACTTTCCAGCTTGGTCCCTCTGTCTGGCCAGTTGGTACAGGTCCTTTTCTCTCTCCTTAGTGTCCAGCCTTTCATACAATTCACCAGACGCCTTATCCTTAACCTTCATCACCTCTCTCTTCACCATACGCCTCATCTCATTGTACTCCTGTCTACTTTCTTCATCTCTCTGACAATTCCACTTCTTTTTCACCAACCACTTCCTCTGTATACTCACCTTTACTTCCTCATTCCACCTCCAGGCCTCCTTGTCCTCCTTCCTCTGTCCAGCTGTCACACCAAGCACCTTTCTAGCTGTCACCCTTACCACCTCTGCTGTGGCTGCCCAGCTATCTTGTAGCTCTTCACTGCCACCCAGTGCCTATCATAACTCTTGCCTGAACTCCACCTTGCAGTTATCCTTTTTCAGCTTCCACCATTTGATTCTTGGCACTGCCTTCACTCTTCTCCTCCTCTTCTTGAGCACTAATGTCATCCTGCAGACTACCGTCCTATGCTGCCTAGCTATGCTTTCCCCTGTCACCATTTTGCAGTCTCCAATCTTCTTCAGACTGGCCCTCCTGCATAGGATAAAATCTACCTGTGTGCATCTTCCTCCACTCTTGTATGTCACCCTATGCTCCTCCCTGTTCTTAAACTATGTGTTCACCACAGCCATGTCCATCCCTTTCACAAAATCCACTACCATCTTTTCTTCTGCATTTCTCTCCTTACCTGCTTTCTGTTATTCTAGGTGGTTTTGTACAATGGAGTTGTTATCAAAAATAATTGCTTAACAGTAACCTTTCTAAATTCATATTTATTATTCAAATACCCCTTGTTTTCCATTTAGCACTTTGCGGTTGCTGCTCTTCTTCTTCTATGAGATTCCCCTTACTCAGTAACATTTTAACCCTTGTTAACCTCTTTAAATAAGTCATATTACTTTTGTCCCATATGTCTTTCATTCTCTCTTATCCTTACCATGGTTTTTAAAGGCTAGACTTCTTAAATACAAACACAAGCATGTTCCACATAATACTTCATCTACAGAGTGCAAAACACATAATAGCTTATGCACCAGTGTCTCACCTGTCAAGCCCTTAAGGCAAAACACAAAACCAAACATATTAGTCATAGGTGATTCCATCATGAGACACACAGATGTCTCTCTTACCAGGCTGGATAAGGAAAAGGTCACAGTCAGCTGTCGGTAAGGTGCCAGGATCTGCCAAATCACACATGCACTCAAGTCTCAAAACAACAGGTACTATTATGACTCCATTATAGTCTATGTTGGAGTGAACAACTTGAGATGTACCTCTCTTGTCTATATGGAGAGAGACATGACTGAGCTCATGGATTATGTGTCTCAGGCAGGTATGTCACTAGCCTTAAGCACCATTTTACCTTTAACTAGGATGATACCTCACTACAAACAGAAAATGATTGACTTCAATAATCGCCTTAGTTTCTGGTGGCATTCTAAGGGGATCCAGTATCTGTCAGCTTGGGATGACTTGATCAACACACCTCAATGGTTTGCCAAAAATGGTCTTCATCTTTCACCCCTGGGATTTCAGCTACTGGCTAAGACTCTTGTCACACCCATAGTGCCTTTTTTAGGCATTATCTCAAGGACACCATTCCCAATGTAAAAACTCCATTTAAAAGCAACCTCAAGGTTATGCTGCTACATGCTAGGAGTCTTAACACAAAACTGCACTGCTTGGAAGATGCAGACATTTGTGCAGTCACAGAGACCTGGTTCAAGGCTGTGGAGAGCACCCCAGCCATACTGGGTTAAACCTCCTTCCACATGTTCAGACCACAAACTGAATGCATGAAAACTAAAAGAGGTGGTGTATCAATATTCATTAAAGATAAATACACCTCCAGATTAGTTAAACAGTACTATTCCCAGGAGATACTTCAGGTGCAATTAACTGTTGGTAGGACACCTATTCAAGTCATTGCCAGCTACAGGACCCCTCCATGAATCAGGACACCCACTCTGCCTTTTTGGATCTACCCGAGTTAATCAAGATACATCTGAACACCATGTTTTGGGTGACTTTAACTTCCCATCCATTGACTACATATGCTCAAACTCACTTTACCAAAGGTTTCTCGACTTCATTATCTCCAATGCCCTTGACCAGCTGGTTGTCACCCCCACAAGTGGTGTCAACTTCCTGGACTTGGTGCTTGGCAATATGGGGGATGACTGTAGCACCTCCACTGTGAGGTCTTCCCTGGTGAGATCTGACCAAAAATCAGTCTCATTTGAAGTAACTATCATACCTGACCACCCCCAGCATCAACTAAACTAAAAAAACATCTCCAAAGCAGATTATAACTTCTTACAGGATGATATAAATAGCTTCACTGCACCTCCCCCCTCAGATGGAATTGACAACTATGCAGAATTCTGCACCAATGCTTTATATAAACACCTGTATAACTGCATTGACATGGCCGTACCTGATAGAACCAAAACAAGCTCCTAAAGGAAGAGCAAACCTGCCTGGTGGACAACTGCCATTAACTGCCTTTACAACGAGAGGAAGAAATTGCTGTCTAAGTGTAAGAAGGAGCAAGCCCTAAACTGGAAACACTCCTTCCTCAGCTAAAACAAGCAAATAAGTCTCCTTGTGTAGTCCTCCAAAGCAAACTATGAATCCAAGTTAGCTTCCTCAATTAAGGGCAACTATGAGGCATTCTTTAGTTACATCTGTAACCTAAAAGGAAAGGCCCAGATTTGTGCCAAACTGGTAGTTAATCATACTACATATACTGATCCTGTGGACATAGCTAACATGTTGGCCCACAGGTTCTGTGAAAACTTCACTTCTCTGTCCCAACCACATGTACCCCATAGCATCCCTACCATCCATCCCCTAGCTTGCATTTCTAAAAAGCAGATCATAAACACCCTCACTAAGGCCGAAAACACAGCATCTATGGAACCTGATAACATCCTAGGCTGCATCTTAGAATTAGCAACACCATTGGGTACTCTTTTCAATCAAAGTCTAAACAACAACTTCATTCCAGCTGAATGGAAAATGACCACCGTTATTCCCTTGCACAATGTGGTGTTTCCACTAACCCCAGGAACTATAGACTTATTAGCCTGACTAGCCTTATCTGCATGGCTGTGGAGTGAATCATCACGGACCTTATCAACAAAGATTTAGGTAATCTGAAAACACTTGACCCTACCCAGTTTGAATTTGTCAAAGGGAGAGCATGCCTGTTAAACCTGGTGGACTTCTTCTAGACAGTCAACAAGGCCCTGGACTAGGAGAAATCTGACTGTGCAAATAGCCTACCTAGACTTAGCCAAGGCTTTTGACTCTATCCCCCCACTCAGGCATCATTGACAAACTCACCTAGCTAGGTATCAACCCTTATATCATTAGATGGGTCACTAACTGGGTCACTGATAGAACACATGTAGTCAAAACAGGGAACTCCACCTCCAACAGCAGACCTGTAAGCAGTGGTGTTCCACAGGGATCAGTCCTGGGAACTCTACTGTCTGGAATCTATTTCTCCAAAGTACAAGCAAAATCTAAATGTCTGTTGCTGACAAAGTTTGCTGACGACTGCAAACTGGGAGAGGTCATAAAATCTACAAATTATGTCAAAATCCTACAAGAGGGTCTTACATAAACAAATGATTCGTGCCAAAGTCATGGCCTTAATCTCAGTGCAGAAAATGTATTATCATCTCTTCTGGTAAGAGTGATGTTCCTGCTAATTACAACATCAATAGCAACACCCTAATTGTGCACTCAGTGGTGAGAGACCTGGGCACACAGGTTGACAGCAACCTTACCTTTGATCACCATGTCTCCACAGTGGTAAGAAAGGCATTCTATATTGCTCATCTCATAAGTAAAGGCATTGCCTCCAGAAAAAAAGAAGTTACAACCTCCCTGTACTCTTCCCTCATTAGGCCAATAGTTGAGTACAACACCCCTTTTGGTATGTACCTTTCTGAGCACCTGCAGCAATTAGAGAGACCACAAAGGTTCCTCACAGGGAAAATTCAAGATCTTCAGCATCTGTCCTTTGTAGATCATTTGAAATCACTGTCAGTGTATCCTGTTTCATACACACTACTCAGAGGTGACCTCTGTTTTGCATATAAGGAAATCTCTGACCGTGCTTTATTGGAAATGCTGCATATCTGCAAGTCAAATGGTACATGGGTTACTCTCTCTAAAGACCTTAACCTGATATGTGACATTAATAGAACCTGCTGGAGGGACAGATTTGACTCCCAGAGGTTACCACACCTTTAGAACAGACTCCCACTTCATGTCAGACAGAACACCTCACTGGCCATCTTCAAATGCAATCTGGACAATTGAATGGGTAATCATAAATTCACCCCAGAGGTTCTGCCTGTCTCCCTCTTGGACAGGGGCAATAAGTACTGATCATGGAAATAACGGTAGAATTTGGCTAGACTTATAACAGCCCTAGGTCCATTAGCCTAGTAACTTCCTATGATCTTATGATCAAATTCCTGTCACACTGCATGAAAATCCTGGAGAGGGTGATTGATAAATAAATGTGCAAAACAGCAGAAAATAAGATGGGAGATGAGTAGTCCAGATTCAAATCAGAATTCAGCACAACTGACCCAACATTTGCAGTGAGACAGATAGTTGATGAGAAGCTACAGATGAAGAATGAGCCCAACTTTGGATTCCTAGATGTGGAGAAAAGTATATGACAATGTCCCAAGAAAGCTGATTTGGGCAGTCCTACAGTGGTTTCAGGTTCCAGAAACACTGGTAGAATTAGTGCATGTCATGTACAAGGAAACAGTGACACAATTAAGACAGTGCATGTTCTCACAGTGGGTTTCCCAGTGGGAGTTGGCATGATTCGGGGTTCAGCTCTGACCCACTGCTGTTCATGCTGGTGATGAACTGTATTAGCAAATAGGGTGAAGGGGACAGATCAACAAATTTGGTAAAGTCTCTCAAAAAGTTTCTGACAAATAGAAATAACATTTTGGACTCCTTTTACTTGACCTCAGAACAATTGAAGCACATATGTATATAGCATTTTTATAGTAACATATATAATCAAAAGCTGAAAACCAAGATCCCTACTGTTTGTTGATACAAGTTGATTGATTGTCAGAATATTGAACCTGTAAGACTGTCAGTATCCAGACATGGCAAACTGATGCAGAGATGAGCAAGAAGGTGGGTGTTGAGTTGTTCTCTTTCTCCTTCTTTTACAAATGTGTACAGTCTCAGAGTTGGTATATATAGTGTTTGGAAATTAGTGGACTTGACCTCGTATAAAAGGATGTAAGATATTTGCCTCTGCAAAAAAATGTATTTTGCAACCTTGGTAATATCACTGTATTGACTAGTGAACTGTTAAGGTTTTGGAAGATTTGGGTTAACAATCACATGGCAGTCAGTTGAGATGCAGTTATTCATAGTGGACCTACGGACACCATTTATCACCTGAGATTAATGGATTATAAGATGCTGCACCTTAATGTTGTACTAATGAATAGATAATTGCATGGAACAATTCCTAAAACAGAATGGAAAATATCTAACTAAGACTAAGAAATGTTGTTAACAAGGCACTTACCGAGCAACTATTCATTAAAATAAAGATTCTATTTAATATTAGCAAGTACTGCAAGTAATATAGCAACATTCAAGTATTTTCTTAAGGCCAGAAGGTATTATCTAGGGGTTGCTGTGTAAAAGCAATTAACAACAGATGCATAAGGTGAGCTTACGAACATCCAGTATAATAATTCACTTTATTTTTGATTTGCTTTTGTTTATTTATTATCATGGTAAGTAGACCCCATTTTGTAAGAGGACACTGTGAGTAAAGTTACTATGACCAAAACTTCAAAATTATGTTAGTAAATCAGTTGCATTCAGAAACAGATAAAAAAGTGCCAGATATGTTGCTAACATGACAACTTGGACTGAACTGACTGCATCACATCCTCTCTGAAAGAAATGGGAAGAAGAAAGCATAGTTTGAAATTGTAATCTAATTTTGCAAGTTGTTTCGATGAAAAATGAATAACAATTGGCATTACAGTTGTGTTATATTTATCTTTTTAACTATAAAAAGTCATTTTCATTTTATTGACACACCAATTAAGTGATCAGATGCAGAACAGCCCCTCACCCCAACCTATCCATTCAATTCCTGTTTATATGCCATGTTCCTAGTCCTCCTTCAACATATTTCATTTAAAAAGTGATAAAATATTCTTTTAAACTGTAGCAAACTGCACAGAGCACTACAGCTCTCTTGTTTTAGTTTAAAAAAAATCTTCATTTAAACTGTAGCAAAATGCTTGCTACAAATATAGCAAACAGTTGCCACAGTTTAAACCCTGCATACATGGAACACTACATGTTTTAGTTAAAAAAAAAACTTTTTTTTAAAATGCAGCAAACTGCTTGCTACAAATGTAGCAACGAGTTGCTAAAATTTATACCCTGCCTGGACTGAGCAATACAGCACTTAGTTTTTTTTTCTTCTTTTTCTTTTCTTTTAACTTTTAAACTGTAGCAAACTATTTTCCACAGTGTGAACCACATATGGAGCACTATATCTCTCAGGTTTGACAGCAAATGCAATCCCAACTTTTAAAAGCCAGTATTGCATTAAGGAAAGATTGGGATTGGCTCACCATGCCCCCAACCCTTTGTCCCCACTGCAGTTGTCCCTCTTGCCCCACCCTAGCTACACAACTGTTTACAGTGAGGAAGCCCTTGCACCCCCTGCTACTTATATACATCAATTCTATGATAACACAACAGTGGGGAAAGGGCAAATTCCCAGTCTCCAATGTACCCTGATCTTGCAAAAAGTAATGTCAGCAGACTGCAATCATCTGAGTATTCAATCACTTCTGCCAGCATAAAAGGCATTCTATATTCCAAATGTTCAACTAAGTAAAGTTTTATCATATATCTAGAGAGATAGATAGATAGATCGATAGGTAGACAGATAGATAGATAGATAGATAGATAGATAGATAGATAGATAGATAGATAGATAGATAGATAGAAAGATACAATACATTGTGTGAAATGTAAGTAATGGCTATAATAACTTAGATATATGTATAGACCTAAAATTCAGAAAGAATTAAAATCTGTATCCATGCTGCCCATGTCCCTCAGTCTTGTGTGCATGCCAGTTCACTTGTTGTACATGCATTTCTGAACTGTGTTTCCCTTCCCTCAACTGGAACCACAACTAGTAGACTTCACCCTTTGATAGTGTGAACAGGACCTCATAAATTATTCCCTACAAGAGACTGTATCTATAAGTGCTGAGAATCACTTGTTGCACATTAATTTCTAAACTGTGTTTCCCTTCCCTCAACTGGAACTGTGACTAGTGGACTTCACCCTGTGATAGTGCGAACAGAACCCCATAAGTAAATACCTGCAAACGACTGTACCTACAAGTGTTAATGTGTAGGTGTTCCATTACTGAAACCTTGTATTGTTGAAGTAGCATTAATTCAGTAATTGGCTCACACACAGCCAGGGACAACAGCTGTTCAGTTCTCTTATATCCCTGTACTAATTCCCCCCACCCCTAAAAGTTTTCAGAAATAGAAAACCAGTTTTGGGCTCAGCAGTCTGGTTCGCAGATTTGTACAAAATCAGCTAGCTCTCCATGTCTTAATTACTTTTACTTTGCTGTTATCTTAAACAACACTGTGACTAAGAGTGCACATTAGCTAATTTAACACAGTCTACCTGAGTATACCTTCCATCCCTCTGATTTAGATAGTTTTTTTTGTACACGCTGTGGGCAAGTTCTTCCCACCCCTGCCATTTCTACATTTATTTTCATCAAACCACACCCACAACTTACACACCACCAATCAAACTCATACCTCCCATTATCTCACTGCACTCAATATCCAATCCCTGCCTATCTAAAACTCCTTCAATAATACATCCCTTACACCCCTCACACTTACTTTATTTTAGCACTTATATGAACTATTTATAAGATGTCTGTCTTTTTATACTACTACAGCAGATAAATTGAATCAATAGTAAACACTGCCTTTTCTTCTACTTTAACTTATTCTAATATATATGCACAGTACTATAATCAAAATGATACCCTTATATAGTACAGTCTTCATAACCCCCCTCACTACCTGCTCATCTAACCTCCTACTAAATTCATCTATCCATGTCAATAACCATCTACACCACTACTTTCTCTTTCCCACTACAGACTAAACCCATGACCATACTGATGTCATCTACCATCTGCAATACTACATGCATTTATCAAGCCACTTATACATTACTCCCTGTAAATACTCTACCTCACATCTCCCTCAAGTATGATAAATTCATAACTAAACTCCTAAACCATCTGGTAAACATAGTATCTCAACTTGCACTTAGCGGTGAAATCCATCCAAACTCTGGCCTCAATCCCACCCCATCAGAACTCTGTAACCCACATACCTTACAACCTCGGAGCATCCTTAACCTACCCCAGAAAGGGTCCAACATACTACTCCTAAATATAATTCTAAGAAATGTTGTTAATAAAGTTCAGGAATTTCATACCACCTACTCACTCTACTCACTCTACTCACTAGACATTCCAGTACTAACAGAAACCTGGCCGAAGCCAGATATTGACAACGCTGAAATTATTCCCCCAGGGTACAACATGAATAAGTTAGACAGAAAAAGCAAGAAAGGAGGTGGAATAGCCATAGTACATGAGGATAGCCTAATACTTGAAACCCCAGACCAAAACATCCCAAACTTTAACAATGGTGAAATCCTATTTGCTAAACTAAAACTCAGCTCTAATAAGCACTTAATCATAGCAGGAGCATATATTCCACCTGGAAGCAACCTTGCCACTATAGGACACATCCTCCCTGGATATCAAGAACTCTGTATGAGGAAACAATTATTATGGGAGACTTTGATAATGACTGGTCAACTTTTATCTCAGAAAACTCTACTAACTATATCAATATTCACAGCTTCACACAAATTATTCAAGACCCTAACAGAATAGATAAAACATCAAAAGGGCAATCCATCCTTGATTGGATTCTAACAAGCCTCCTACTCTCTACAAACTGGCTGTCTTCCTGATAGCCTCAATGACCACCTTCCAACCTATTTATTTAGACAGAGTATTAACCAGTTTAAAGAAACCATCTATTGACAATTCCGAAACAAAAGAAATTTTAACCTTCAAATATTTATATCCACTCTAAAAGTGTGTAACTGGTCTCCTCTAAACTATTTTCCACAATTTGCCACCGTAGATTATTTCAAATCCACTTTCCGCAATATATTGAACTAATTAGTACCACCTAGGACAAAAAGAGCAAAGTCAAATTATAACCCATGGCTAATTAAGGAAACAAAAGCACTACTCAAGCTAAGAGATAAGGCCTGTGAGCTATGGCATATAAATAAAACTCAGACAAATTGTAAATCATATCAAGAACTCAGAAATAAAGCCAAAAGACATTAAAAAAGACAAAAAAAAACTGTTACATTCAAATAAAACATCAGAACAATCCACAAAAATTCTGGTCTGCAATAAAAAAAATCCTACATCCTGGGCAAGTCTCAACACCAACTCCTTCATCCTCAAATAGTCTACATAGCATCACAGCACAATTTAACACGTATTTCACTGAATCCATTCTATCACTCACAAGAAAACAACTGATCTCCTCCTCCAGCAGATCTTTTAACGTCAAAAGGATGACAATACCTTCTCATTTCATCCTGTCCCAAAAGATAGGATAAAAAAATTACTTAGAAAACTTAAGCCAACAACCATAGTAGCTGATAACTTACAAGCAGAATATCTTAAAGCTTCAGCTGATGCCGTGCCCTAACCCGTTTCCATTCTTATCAACCAATCCATCTCTGAAAAGCAAGTTCCAACTATCTGTAAAATCTCACACTTAATTCCTTTACAAAAAGGAGGTAACTCAACTGAATTCTCCAGTTATAGGTCTATTGCTATTTCATCTCCACTTTCCAAAATACTGGAAAAATGTACACACTCACAACTTCTGAACTATCTCTTAACTAGCAATCTACTAGCCAAATCACAGCATGGATTTTGGCCCACCTATAGCACCACAACTGCCCTTTGAATTTTACTAATACCATTAATCAATATAGGGATGAAGGCAAAATAGTTTCAGCTATCCTTCTAGATCTGTCTAAGGTGACACAGTCTCTCACTACAAACTTCTGTCTGTACTGTCAGACATAAACCTTAGTCACTCGATACTTACACGCTACCAAAATTATTTAGCTGGCTGCCAACAAGCTGTAAAATGGCAACAGAACCTCTATCTCCTCTACTACCTGTCACTCTGGGTGTTCCACAAGGTTCTATTCTAGGCTCCCTTCTCTTCAGTATCTTCACTAATAATCTTCACACTGCCACCCATCTTGCTTCCCTGGTCTAGTACGCAGACGACTGCACTCTTGTATGTGCTGCTCCTTCCCTACAAAAACTTCAGGAAATAACACAACAGTCCTTTACTACAGTGGAATCCTGGCTTTCCAACTCACAGCGTATTCTCAATCTAAACAAAACCAAACGTATGGTTTTCCAACCCGCAAGAGCCACAGACCTCCTCCTGCATTCTATATCACATCTGCAGGTGATGCCTCTTTATCTCCTGTTTCCCAAACAAAACTACTAGGTGTTGTTATTGACAATAGCTTGAAATGCAACATTCATGGTATCACAGACAATAAGAAGGTACATAAAAAGCGTGGCACCCTATACAGAAATAAACAATTTCTAACCAATAACACTAAAATAGCCATTGAGCAAACACATCTACTCTCTACTGTCCTTTATGCTTCAACCATACTCACCAATCTTAAGAAAACAGAGCTAGGAAAACTAGATGCTTGCTATAATAAAATATCAAAGTTCACCACAAACCCTCCATATAGATCCCAGCACTGGTTAGCCCTGAAACAACTAACATGGTTAGCATTACCTCATCATCTATCTTATACCAATCTCACCATGGCTCATAAACTACTATGCCAACCTGAAAAAAACCCTGCCCTACAAAACTTACTACTACCACCTTATTCCAACAATCATGTCTTAAATTCCATTAATAAATTACTGTTAAAATAACCAAAGCCAATAATACTACAGGTGACTCTCTTTACTCAAATCATACAGCCAAAATCTGGAACACTGTCCCTCAAACTATGAGATCTATACCTCATACCGCTTACTTTAAAAAATTGCTCAAAAGCCAATTATTCAATTTATGATTCTGTCCATGCTCCAGCCCTGGTTAGCTAACACTAATTCTTCATGCTAACCTACTTTCTGCTCTATCTTACTGCCACTGATGGGACTCTCCTTTAAAATTTTCTTTTTTTATCATCCTGATGCTCTACATACTGTGATACCAACAATTTACTATCCCATAATAATATTCAAATAATTTATTTTTAACCTAATTAAACCAATGACATATTCACTGTAATATCTTGTTAAAATTTCTTTAAATTTCCATAGATGAGGAACAACAGTATGTATCCTTGCATCCTTGTCTCACTGCCAGGTACTATTTGTATCTCGGAATATATGTTTTCTTTGTTATACTTTGAATTATTTGTACAAGTGTAACATTCACTTTATTTTGCTTTATATTTTATGTAAATATTGTTTCTTGACTGTGGAGCTTTTCTCTCTGGGCCTCCCCTGAAAATGGGTTTCCACCCAGCCGGACTTTCTCGGTAAATAAAATAAATAATAAATAAATAATCATCTCCAAAACTGCCAAATGATCGATTATTTTGTGTTAACTACCAGAAGTTTAAGCCGGCCTAATTCATAATACCATTTTTTGGAACCAATAATTATATACCCATTGTATTTTTAATTACATGTACAAGTTTCAAAAATAAGTAATTTATTTGGCATAACTATAATATAATTACTCATATCTGGAATGAAAATATATGTTCTTAGCTTACTTTCAGGATAATAATAAAATCAGATCTAAGTTAGCCATTATGGTGTGCATTTCATTTTTTTTTTTATTTTGCATCTGCAAAGACTTAACGGTCAACATATATAACTTAATTATGATATACTAACTAAATTACATTGGTAGTGTACATATATTTATGTACAATGACTTCCTTTAGAAATTCAATTAACCATATAGACAACCATGGGGTCTGTATCATAACATTGAAGTGTCAAAACTTCAAATGTTATAACATCGAACCCAAAACCACAAAAGCTGAAAACCCCGAAGACTGAGAACAGCGAATTTTTACTCTGGGAAAATAATTGCTGTTCCAGTACAAAACACGAAACACACAAACACTACAAGCTATTTCTAATGTGGGGGGCTTTGCACCCCAACCCCCCAATTTTGGGGGGCTGTGCCTCCCGCCCCCCACCCTACTTAAATATACCAACTCCGAGATCACACCACAGTGGAGGAAATAGTGAATCCGTGGAAACGGCCCACCAAATTTTTTCCCTGGGAAAGAATTCAATGTTCCACAGCTTCAATATTGTCAGTATTCAAGGTTTCCAGTTCGATGTTATAACATTCAAAGTTTTGACACTTTGATGTTATGACATAGACCCACAACCATGCCAGTATATCTAAAACAACTGTTTTTTGATTCTTCTGGCTTGAAGCATAAAGCTGGTTGTACTTCTAAAAAAAATTGTAAAACGATGTGTTTATGGGCAACTAAATGAGAAAGTAATGCCACTGCATAGGTAGTTTTAACATGTGAGATCCATATCTTTGTTATAATTCAAACAGATATATGTTAAGAGTAATCTGTTAGGTGCTACCATAGGTTCATAGGTTCGCAGTTTCTAGGCCATTGATCCTTGAGGATCTTTAGAAGCCTAGCTATGGATTCCCATAAAGTGTTTAGTCCTTGTACTTTAAGTATGAATAACCCAGAGATGAGCAGAATGTTTACATATTGCCCCTATTCATGAGTGGCAAGGGTGGATACCCATTCATTCATCCAGATTACATTTTAATAGTGTAAGAGAAATGCTTTGCATTATGTGGCATGGAGGCCAATTCTAAAGAAATGGTATCCTCTTTGATATATATCTATCCCTCCTACATGTTCTATTTATGTTGAAAAAAAGATTGAGATCTCTTGAGCAGATATTTACACCCCATATGGTCTTGTCAATATGAGGTAGGTCTAACAGGAGGATATGGTTTGTTGAGTCTCTGAACATACATGTTAGAATAAGCTTACATCTCACAGTTAATGGAAGGGTAATTGAAGTGCCCTAGGAGAATGGTATTGGCTTAATGTATAGGGATGCCATAGTAGTTAGGTATAAGATATGGATTGAGGATGACATAGATGGGGTCCTATATTTAACCTAGCTGTGATATGGGGTCTTGTTGATGGTAAGTTGTATCTTTCTAACTAGTCTGGAGTTGGTGTTTTTTAGAAATATGGAGACACTGATGTATTTAATGCTTTCATATAGTGTGGTTGGCCTGAAACTGTGGTAGGTGTTGAAGTGCTGCACTGATGGGGTGCTCTCAGCGGTTGTTGTTCTAATGTCAATGCATACAAATCTGTAATTGTTATGGCCAATGTGACTCCATACTGCAGTGAGTAGAATCAAACTGTGTAATAAGCATGAACTTAACCAATATCAATAAATTCAATGCAAAGTAGCCAACTAATTCAATAAAGTAAAAGAAATCCCACCATGGTTAATAAACACTGCTACCTATAGTGTTTTACTTTCTTACCATTAGACCTCATATGTCATTCTCTAACAACTGACTGACAATCAAAGATATATAGGAGCACAGGATTTCTCACATATTTATAATGTTTCATCTGCCTTCTGATAATTTCATCAGCATTTAGTTACATAAAAAATACAAAACAGAAAACCAAGCTGACTCAAATTCTCCAATTTATACAACCAGCTAAAATTGTCACATGTAGAAGCTAAATTTCCTGTATTAATATGGATATACAAACAGAGCAAATGCTAAATGAAGAAACATCATGCTTCACAAAATTACCTCTTCTACTGAAACATGGTAACAATAAAGCTTGGTTTGAGATGCTTAATATAAATTATTTAAAACAGAAAGCAAAGGCAGTAATTACAAAGGATTTATTTGAAAAGAAGTGGATATGTACTGCTGTCTAATGAGTAGAAGAAATGCCTCCATGGTACTTTAATACATCAAAATAGGTCTGTAGGGGTGAATGCAACTTTACATAGAAAATAAATGCAATGCCTTAAAACCATCAGTCTACTACTATTATTATTATTATTATTATTATTATTATTATTATTACTATTACTGTTGTTATATGAGTTCTCATTAAAAATAGTGATCGGGATATTGCAGAATCAATAACAAATACTTAACAGAAAACAATTGATCTGATATTTCACATTCAGTCTAATGTAAGTGCATTTAAACCTTTTGCAATATATTGCCTTTGTCATATTGCTTTCTTTAAAATCTATGACATGACTTCTGTAGACATTATATATTATATACGAGTCTAGACAATTTATGCAAATTTTCCACACTTCCATTTTAGTCCAAAAACAGTCTATTATTGCTTTATGCAAAGCATCTTATTTTAAACAATTTCATATTCACTTATAAATATATTCCATAAAACACTAATTATTCTTTTACAGATTTGTCATTACAGCTACAGCAGTTCGGCTTGTTTTGCCAGTGACATCAGCAGTGAGATAAATCCCATTATACAAAGACCCCCCCCATTAATATTCCAAAATGTGCACGCTGATTGGTCAGCGTGCACGTTGTAAATCAGACTTATACTAATGGAAAAAAGTCCGGTCACCTGGACTTTTTCCATTAGTATAAGTCTTTAACAACAGAGATAAGATCTCCATTTCTTTTTAGACACTGTCTCGCTATGTTAAATGAGTTTAACATAGCGAGACAGCTTTAAAAAAAGTAACGGAGATCTTCCTTTCTCCGTTGTTTTTTACAAAGTGTCTCGCTATGTTAAAGGAGTTTAACATAGCGAGACAGCTTTAAAAAAAGCAATGGAGAATCTCCGTTGCTTTTTTTAAAGCTGTCTCGCTATGTTAAACCCATTTAACATAACGAGACAGCTTTAAAAAAAGCAACTGAGAAAGGGAGATCTCCGTTACTTTTTTTAATGCTGTCTTGCTATGTTAAACTCCTTTAACATAACGAGACAGTGTCTAAAAAGAAATGGAGATCTTGTGTTCTCTGCTGCTGTAAAAAAGACTTATACTAATGGAAAAAGTCCAGGCAACCAGACCTTTTTCCATTAGTATAAGTCTGATTTACAACATGCACGCTGACCAATCAGCGTGCACGTTTTGGAATATTAATGGGGATCTTTGTATAATGGAATTTATCTCACTGCTGATGTCACTGTCAAAATAAGCCGAACTGCTGTAGCTGTAATGACAAATCTGTAAAAGAGTAATTAGTGTTTTATGGAATATATTTATAAGTGAATATGAAATTGTTTAAAATAAGATGCTTTGCATAAAGCAATAATAGACTGACTGTTTTTGGACTAAAATGGAAGTGTGGAAATTTTACATAAATTGTCTAGACTCGTATATAATATATAATGTCTACAGAAGTCTTACTTTGATAACTTGCTTGAGTGTGAGTCTCTGAATTTCAATGTTAAAGTGTTAATTGGCTATGACCCTTCCATAGCTCTTGGGATCATGTTCCCCTGCAGTGCTGCTGCTAAGTGCATACCACCAGAAATATTAATTATTACCTAAACATTACAGAATGCTATTGGCAAATGGTTTAGGATGCAAATAATGACATACTCCCAAAGCAACATCAAGAGCACTGTACACTCCAGAGCTTCACTTAGACACAAACCAATCCATTCTGTCTTTGCATCTACCCACACAGAAGGTTAACAATTCACTTAGATAACAAGCTCAGATGAAGTGTTCAAAATAGGAGGCATGTAATGAATTTCACTACAGGCACAAGAATCCTTGAAATAGGAAAGATGCAACTGCAAGTTACTTTGAAGTATAAGGGATCTCTAAGGGATATGGAAACTCTAGAATATGCAAATGAGATTGCCCTGATTTAAATAAGTTATTAGCATATTGTTCTGAAATGGAACACATGCATAAATCAATGTCATATTGCAATATATTGAGCTTTATTATGTTACTGCATTTTCTGTTCCATCTAAAGGAACAAAGTTTAAAGTGATTACTGCGCTGAAAACTAATGTTTCTGCTTTCTTTTTGCTTTAGTAATAATCATATAAACCAGGCGAGCGGAGTACATCTTTAATTTGTGACAAGCTTGGCATTTTTTTTTGTGGAAGTTTATACTTTTAAGCACTGCAAAAAGTATTTCTCTCACAATCTATATTAAAGTGTGTTTTTGTAATATAGTGAAGTATCTGTACATTTGCAGGATTTATACATAACTTCTATGATTCTTATAAATTCACTGTAATATATTAAAATGCAGATTGTTTTTTCGCACAATAGCATACAGTATTTAAATTTAAATAATAATTCCCATAAATGTAAGTTAAGGACATATTTGTATGAGAAAATATCCAAATGATCATTAACTGTAAAGTCTTCTTAATCGAAAAAAAATTCATATTGCATTTTGTTATTGATGAATTTATTTATTTAGACTTTGTATTGTGCATTTAAATAGCTCTTTCTATGGCAATAACTTTGAATATTTAGTTAAATGCATTGTATTTCAAACACACACACACTCACACACACACACACACACACACACACACACACACACACACACACACACACACACACACACATACACACACACGCGCATGCTCGTGCGCGCACACACACAGATGCAGGCTTGCCTGTATGTACACATGCACATATAAAACACTTTCTTAAATAAGTTGTATACTCAAATAAAAAAGATTGTTCCTTTTTTTCAATAACTGTTTCCTTAGTTTTGATCTTGTGCATAATTATAATAGCTTGCTTTTGGCAATAAACTGGCAGCCAAAATAAAAAAAATAAAGCAAAACAAATCCTTCTGATTTATAGGTTTCCTGTTGAAAATTATCCTCTTGCTCACAATCTAAATATTCTGGTAGCTTAATATTAAAGAAGGCTTCTTTCAGATTATTGGCACTAATGACATTGACATTCACTGGGTGAGCTCGAGTCAGTAATTCATCAACTAATAATAATAATTAGAAATAAAACACTGTGATACAGTAGCATGGACATATAGCTAAACATAGAAACTCCTTGCACTGGATCTCAAAGCATTAAAAAAGTAGAAAACAGCAATCAATTAACAGTGTAGACAGTGAAAACATACAACAAAACACAAATAAAATGCACCCATCATTAAATTTAACAGGTACCTAAACTATTAAATAATATAATATTGCATAAGCCTTCATAATTACATTATTTTACATGATCACAAATTTTTTTAAGTGACATCATTTTTCAACAATGCATTTAAATAAAAAAGGAATGTTTTTCTTTAGGCATTTTTTGGCTAATCTTCTCCAGCTTTCAGCAGTTCTTTTCTCCTTTCAATGATAACAGCTACAGTCTTAAAAACAAAATAGATCAGTATACACCTATAAGCCCTGTTGATGATGTTGCAGCTGTCTCTATGACATAACAGTTTCTTTCAGGTTTTCCTGGCAGTACACAGTGGCATCTGCATAGTCTGATAAGGCATTCTCTAAAACTCATACATAGAACATTTAACATTGCCAACCCAGTAGTTCTTGTGAGTAAGTCTGAACCTCCTTCCACCTTGACTGCAACATCAGAATGTGGGTGTAATTCACAGAACTATCAAGTTAGTTGCAGCTTGCAGATAAGATTATGTTTATGTTATTATGGCACTGTAAAGAAAAACAACGTCCAAAAAACAAACTCAAAGCAAGAACACTTTAGTATATAAAACTCATAAACTCAAAACAAAAAATGGTTGAGTGCTTTCAGCACTATAGACATCATCAGAACCACTAATGCTGTCTCCAATTCTCTTTAAATACTCTGAAACTATCAGCTGTTAATACACACCCACACAAGCCACCAGTCACGTAAATGACAATGGAAGCAATAAAAACTGAATGGTGAGTTGTACCAAACAGTAAATCAAACCAAAACATGTTCTATAAAAAAACAAATGCCATTCAAACACTCCTTGATCTCTTTTTCAAATCAGTAATAATTGAAATATTATCATTAAGATCGGGGAAGTTAGTCACATCAAAGTGTAACTGCCAAAACATTTTCCGATGTAGCAGGTGGTTCATGAAGTCCACGGAAAAAGCTGCCAATTTAAACTGCTCTAGTACCAAAAACTTAAATTGTCTGAACCCAGGGCAACTGATGGAATACCTAGCCAAGGGTCTTTTGTGGCCTTTCTGCCAAATACTGTACAAATGTTGATAAATCCTCTTGTTAAGTGAATTTTTATTTTTGCCTATATAGAAGATTGAACAAGAGTCACACAGAGAAAGATAAACCACTCTTCCAGAGCAACAATAACTTTTTCTCCATTCTTAATTTGCTTCAACTTTGTTGACTAAACCATGTCATAACTGGTGCAAATATATGAACATTGAGTTCAACGGCCACAACCTCTAGTGACTGATTGGTGATCCAAGTGATTCATGTACAGATTTGTCCAACAATAATTTAATATTTCTTCTATTTTTCAACGTGAACCTGGGAGAAAAAAAATGCTTCTTGATGCCATTGTTACATTGCGGCAAATGGCACTTGTTGTGGATAATATTTTGAATGTCACCAGCATCTATAGAATAGTGTAAAATCACATCATTTTTGATGGAAAATGTCGATCCGTGTTGACCCTACTCTCCCCATTCATCTGTGTAAGACCAGAAATAATAATTGGGGATTATTGGTCATGTCTTTCAGCCCATACTTCATTCTGCAGCTGTTCTAACAAAGGAAGAGGGTAACCTCTATTTAAAAACATTGACTTCAAAGCTTTAAATTATTCTAGGCAGACCCTTTCTTCACATGTCAACCTCAAGACCCTAATCAACTGACTTTTGACCACTCCTTTTTTTGGTAAAAGGGATGGCAACTATTAAAAGAAAAGAAAGCATTGCAAAAAGCAGGTTTCCTATACACCTGTGTCATGCATCTTCCATGAAGTGACTTGGTGATTTCAATATAAAGAAAGTTAATTTTTTCATTGTTAGTAGTGGATGTAAATTTGAGAAACATGGTACTATTTTGCAAGGAGTTGAAAAATTCCACAAATTCATCCATGGTGTCACCTCAAACAGTCAAAAAATCATCTTGGTATTTAAAGTGGAAAACTTGAGCACAAACTCTAACTCCCACCACAACAACACAGCAATGGCAAACAAGGAGGCACATGCTGCCCCCATTGCAAAGCCTGATACTTCCTTGAGAAACTCTCCACCAAATGTCAAAACATCATTGTGCATTACCATATCCATAAATTCCAGGATCAACTGTGTCTCATTAGCATCAAGAGTGCTAAATTTAGACAAAATGTTACAAAACCAATCCAAACCCACATCCTGGGATGACAGTAAACAAACTCTGGATGTCACATGTCACAAAAATAGCATTGTTGCCCAGGTGTATGCATTTCAGTTTATTGACCAAGTCCCATGAATCCCTGATGATATGTGAGAAAGGGACAAAAAGATTTTTAAGTTTCAAATCAATGCATTTGGTGAGGGATTCAGTGACTGATCCTCCTGCAGCCTCAACAGGGTGTAAGAGTGATTCCAATGAACAAGAGTGAATTTTGTGGATGCCTATATGATAAAACAAAAGTAATTCATTAAGTGCTATCTTGATTGCACAGTAAGCCACATTAGTTTTATTGATCGGCACCTCTCTGTAAACATTCTCATCATTCAATAAGTTGAATAAATACCCAGAATAATCGCGCACATCCATGATATCCAAACCCCACCCTTGTCAGGCTTCATACGCCTGATACTTTTGTCATTGATTATATTATTCTAAATGAATCTTTCATCATGAGACATATTGTAGTATTTCCTGTGTCTCCTACTATTCAACAGTTCTCAAATCTCCCTCTCACAAGATTTTTTGAAAACACTGTTAACAGGGTGAAGGGGGGGTTGCTACACTTTTCCTTCGCAACTTATTACAGTTTGTGTCAATGCACTCATTGTTATAAAAAAGAATACCAAAGTTTAACTTATGGGTAAACAGTTTTAAATCCACTAACATGTCTTCAATTTTAGCTCTACCACTTGGTAAAAAATTGTAACCTGTCAGAAAAACTTTGTGATGTTCAGGGCCTTTAACCACGTTAGTAAAACTGTAATTATTGAAGCCAAAATAAGAGGTGATAGAAACAGTACTTGTAAATGAATCCAAATGGGCTTTAGAACAATTCCTGTCAACCAAACTCAAGGGCACATTTCCGTTTGTTGCGTTTGTTCCACCTCTTGCCCCTCAGGTGAAAATGAGCCCTTTCTGAGTGCTGCTGTGTCCTGTCCCTTTTGTATGCCAGCCTCTCAGAGTGCCTCAGTGGAGTCTTTGCTAAAGAGAGTTTGTGTTCAAGTTTTCCAGTTTTAGCAACTATAAAGGTTATTACAGATACATAGATGATTTGTTGATTGTTTGAGATGGTACCTTGGATGAATTTGTGGAATTGTTCAACTCCTTGCAAAACAGTACCATGTTTCTCAAATTTACATCCACCACTAATAATGAAAAAATTTACTTTCTTGAAATCACCAAGTCACTTCATGGGAGATGCATGACACAGGTGTATAAGAAACCTACTTTTTCCAATGTTTTCCTTTCTTTTAATAGTTCCCACCCATTTTACCAGAAAAAAGGAGTGGTCAAAAGTTAGTTGATTAGGGTCTCGAGCCTGACATCTGAAGACGGAGTCCACCTGGAACAATTTCAGGTTTTGAATTCAATTGGGGGAATTTAATAAAACCTACATGGACTTTTTTTCCATGAAGGCATAGTGACACACTGCTTACACAAAAGTAAGCAGGTGTGTGATCCAGTAAACAGTGCTGAGTGGCGAGCACGAGCGCACCTACATGGAAGTATCCATTGCATGCAAATCACCTGATAAGCAGCTGAGTTACATGCAAATGAGGGAGGTAGCATGATCCAAGAAGCAGATAGACAGTACTACAGACCCCGTGTTGGTGTCCGTAGTGTACACAGAAAAATTCCATGTACAGGATATAAAAAAAAAAAAAAAAAAAAACAGGGGCCATAAAAGGGCAGGTAGATGGGCAGAAATAGCATAACAAACACAGATATGTGCAAAACTATCCACCGTGTGTCCAAAACTGTATGGAAAATAATTTAAAATATATATTTTTTAATAATCAGGGTATATTTGCATGGAGCACTGCAGTGCGTAAACATGCTTTTAAGAAAAAAATACTGTAAAAAACAAAGTTATTAGCATGTGACAGTAATGTATTATGGGACTCTGCGTGGGGTATCTACAATGGTGGAATGGTTCCGTTGCTAAGGAAGCAGTGCCTGGAACTGTATTGTTTCCAGGTTGTGTAAATGGATACCTATGCAATTGAGCTGGGATTACTGAATATCACAAATGGGTATCTGTGTCCGCAGATATCATCCGTGTACGCACAGAACCATGTTGGTGCCCACAGGAGAGGTAGCTGAAATCAAAGAGGGTGTGTCTGAGAACTTGTAAGCTCATTAGAGCTCAGTGGCACCTGTTTATGTGGAGTGGCACTCTGCTGAGCAGGGATGTGTGTACAGTGTCTGCTAAGCTTTGTTTACCTTCAGGGTGCATGTTTCATCATGTTTGATCGTGTTTTCACAGCGTGCCACCATGCTGAGCCTGACCATTCATGGGGGCATGTACCCTAAGTACTGTGCACTGTTTACCTTTGTAGCATGTGTTTGCGGGCATGCCACAGTGCTGAGTGAGGAAGGCTGTTGCAAAAAATAAATTGGCTGAGAAAGGCAACGATATCTTAATTTCTGATAGCCCCTGTTTTACTTAAACTAGGGCCATTAACAGTTCTTGATGTACTTGACAGGTGGAATGTATCATAGGTAGCCAGTCACACAGGCTGCCCCTACAGCAGAGCATTATAATTGCTGCATACACCCTACAATTTCATTTCACTCCCATATTCTGCACCAGGAGAGTATAGACTTGGGTGTTTTAACTGAAGGAATGCTAGGGGCTGCTGCAGGTCTGCTGCATTTGTATATGCTAGATGCTGAAGTTAACACTGCTGCTGTTGATGATGGTAGCCCTAGACTGAGAAGGAGAAGTGTGTTCAGGCCCAGGGTAACCTTACAGGAGCTACATGAGCTGGACATTGTAGAGCGCTACAGGGTGGACAGGAACGTACTACAAGAACTCACTGAGTGCTGCCGACCCCAAATAAAACCGAGAGCCAACAGATAGGAACCCATCCCAGTGGAAGTAAAGGTATGTGTAGCTCTTAGGGCACCAGCTACAGGTACCTTCCAAAGACCAACTGGGCACATGATGGAGCTCTCACAAGCATCAGCATCCAGGGTTCTTCACCAGTTCCTGGATGCCATGCTACCACATGCCAGTGAACACATTTATTTTCCCCTCACCCCTGAGGTGAGGGCCATCAGTATGCAACACGTCTACCATATAGCTCATTACCCTAAGGTACTGGGTGCCATAGACTGCTCTCATGTACACATCAAAGCACCACCTGGTGATGAGGGTAGAATCCACATCAACCGCAAGGGGTATCACTCCATCAACTGCCAGGTCATGTGCAATGTCCAGGGCATTATCATGAATGTGTGTGCTGGCAGAAATGACAGTTGTTACAACCTCTATATCTGGCACACATCACAGCTGTGCCAAATGTTTGGTAGAGGGACATCCCACACAGACATTTACTGGGGGATGATGGCTACACACTGGAACTGTGAATGATGACACCCATCAGAAATGCACACCCACCCACCAAATAACCCCATAATGAGGCACACACACAAACTAAGACTATCATAGAGCATGTGTTTGGGCTGCTGAAGCCATGTTTCCAGTGCCTCAGTATATCTGGTGGAGCTCTGCAGTACTTTTCAGCCACATGTGCAAACATGTTCACAGTATGTGCTATGCTACATAATATGATCCTGAGGAAACAACTGCAACAGGATCAACAAAGAGAAGGGATATACAGCCCCCCACTATTTCCTAGGTCACCACAGCCACACCCACAGGGTGACTCTGGGGAGGAAACCTCTTAGGTTGTCCCTGTAGGCAGACATAGGCATGCCCAGTATGTCCTGGCCTTGGCCAAGAGATAATGCTTAGCACATTCACTGACAATCTATGGCCCTAGGGACTGACACCTTACTCCAACACACATACATATTAGTAAAAGTGATTCCAGCCAGCCCACACAACCTGTATCTAACCATGTATTGGCTGTGTACTGCATGTATCAGACAGAGCCATTCCCAAACTAGAGGTCTGCCACTTGTAAGGGGTACTAGCATATGGTAGCATATGTATGGACCTGCTGCATGATTGCAAGGGAATCTTCTGGGCTACTGGGCTACTTGGAAAGATCTAACAGCCACTTGAGACAACAGGTACTCTGGCCAATAGTATGTGCTCCATAATATGCACTAGGCCACATGGCTGAAAAGTTCACTGCATTATTCAAGAGAGATGGCAAACAGTGGGTTCACATGACAGTAGCACAACTGTCTATGCCAGCAGAGCATGGGCTGGTTGTCCCCCACCACCAACACATCAGTGTACCCATACAGCTGCTGTAACAATAAATCTGCAATGATATATAAGCAGACCAGCCAATTCCAGGGCTGTGACATAGAACCTGGCCATACGTTCTATGTCTCACGTAAAGAAGGGGGAAGATGTATGTCTGTATGCTGTTGATTGTGTGATGAATCACCCATCCCTGTCTGTCAGCCTGTATGGCTCAGTAGGCTAGGGACATTAGCATGGGTGATGGTGCTGATGGTTTGAATGTGGCACTAGTCACATCTTTTTTCATGTGAGATAGTTGTATGGTGGTGTCCCCACAGACTGCCATACCCCTCAGTCTGTTACTGCATGAAAGCTGGGCAAAGCCAGAGAGAATGGGGGACATAGGGCCAAAACTAGAGACAGACATTCAGATGCTCTGATTCACCTAGAAGGTGGCTAGTATGAAAGCAGGTTGCATCAGTACAGCATAGCTGAAGGATTTAAAGTCCAACACTCAGATGTTTGTCTGCAGTTAATACTATTCACTGACTGTCTTATACAACATTTTACTGGACCACCACAAATGTATGACGAACAGGCTACATGTGGGGTGAAATGCTGGACATTATGAAAAAACATGTACAGTGAGAGGCATACCTCTCAACTGTATAGAATTTTGCCTCATATATTTGGTCCATTGTTCATAAAAGTGTGGTTTTCTGGCAAATTTGTGGCAAATCATTAAAGACTGAAGTTAGAAAATAATGACAGGAATTGGAGTTTCAGACTGCATATCCTTCAGAAAATTCATGCTAAACCAAAACCTGTTATTCTATCACCTTTCGAAATCTGTAAATGCAGTATTAAAAAATTGTCCATAGTTGTGGGCCTTTATCCCACTTTTATTACTGGCTTTCCCCAGATTTCTTGCTGCAAGAAGTTGAGAGGTATGGTGAGAGGTATGCAAACTGTCACCCAGTAGGAGGTGCTACATCATGTACCCCAGTCACATATTAATTACAACACACAGCCAGGGAATGCCATGGACAAAGTCAGGGAAGTGTTCTACTGTGGGAAAAGGTGCACCTACCAATGTCTGTAGCACACAAAATCCTGGCTTGGAGAGCAGGCAGCTCTGGCCTGGAGTCACCTTGTAAGTACTGATAGTCCCACTGGACATGCTCCTACACTTAGCTACCTTGAGTGCAATTTTGTTACCTCTTCCTCACAAAGACCTGCTATGTGGAAATACATCTGTATGCACAGACAGCTACCTCTACATATCTGTGTGACACTATCCCCCTCCCACATGCCTACTGTATCTATCAGTATGTACGCCATACACATATAATACTGATATAGATGTATATGTATACATAACTATATATATATATATATATATATATATATATATATATATATATATATATATATATATATATATTTACAATGATACATATAATTTCGACATATATCTACAGAAATCATATACATATTGTACACAGACATCAAAATATATAGAGACATCCCTGTTATACACAGTTTTATCTCTCTCTCTCTCTCTCTCTCTCTATATATATATATATATATATATATATATATATATATATATTAATGTAGGGATGTATGGAGTTCCCCACATACCCTCAGATGCTGAGGTTATCTGAACTCACACATTAAAACAGTTGCCCAAAGGAAACAATCCAAGGCCAAGACAGTGCATAGTCCACTCACCCACACACCCCTGTGCATGTGGAATGTCACCTTGTAGACAAACACAAATGAGCAGGTGTTGTATCGTACAATGGTTCAACACATGCCGTGGGTAAGACATCTTGTTCCTGGCCACATGTTTGCCTATCTAACTGCAACCAGCCACATATGGCCATACTACTAACAATACACACATAGCAGGGACAGTGACAGGTACCCCACTCCTAGGGCACTAGATACAATAACAGTACCAATCAATATTAATCTGCAGGCCACACATGCTGTCTAACACAAGGCTACTTTGCATACTGTGCCTGCAATGACATATGCAACAGATGTACTCTGTGGTGCTTGTGATAAGTGCTGCGAGCTATAGTGAGTAATGGTAGATATGTAGAGGTTCTAATTTCACATCAGCCAACTCTGTGTGTGTTTGATAAGTATATCCCCATACAGCACTACAGACAGACTGTATGGGCTATGTGCAATAGTAATGCATTTATGGCTCTATGACTAGCTGTAGGCCTCTCCATTGCCATCCTCTACAAGACCTGCTGATGACATCCACCTTAAGAGCACTGTCTGACACTCTAATATCAGATAAACTTGGTGGTGCATGCAATAGAGACTGTGAGCTACAGTATGTAATAGTAAATTGATAAGGGTTCTAATCTCACATCAGCCAACTTTGTATGTGTTTGTAAGTATATCTCCATGCAGCAATATAGGCAGCCAGTATGGGCTATCAATGTGCAATGGTTAGGCATTTTATGGCCCTGTGACTAGCTGCTGGCCTCTACAGTGCTCTCTTCTACAAGGCCTGCTGATGACATTCACCTTAAGAGCACAGGCTGACACTGTAATATTTGATAAACTCTGTGGTGCATGTGATAAGTACTGTGAGCTGTAGTGTATAATAGTATATAGGTAGGAGTTTTAATCTCACATTAGCTTACTGTGTGTGTGTGTGTGTGTGTGTGTGTGTGTGTGTGTGTGTGTGTGTGTGTGTGTGTGTGCGTGTGCATGTGTGCATGTGTGTGTGTGTGTGTTTGTGTGTAAATATATACCTGTGCAGCATTACAGACATGGCCTTATGGGCTATCCCTGTGCAATGGTCATGCACTTTTTGGCCCTGTGAGGTAGTGGTGACCCTAAATTGCCCTTGTATATATTATCATAACTGATGTCCACCACCTTTCTGACCCAGACACAGGATATATGTAGCTGTGTCAACTCCATCACCACACCTTCTAGATTTGTAAGTTCAGATAACCCAGGTGACATGTGGCCAGGGTAGCAGACCTTATCACAAACTGTGAATGCATGAATATGCTGACTGCCCCCTACTGTCCCTGATAGACTCTTCTACACATATCCATCTATGGTGCCATGCACATATACTACCATACTTTGCTGATGTCATATTTCTGCTGTGCTACCATGACATCCTCTGCCGCTGTATTACCGCCATGTTTTCATAGTGTATCCCCTCAGATTCCTGGAACGGAAACATACACAGGTCCATGACACAACTGTCATTCTGTAACACTACTGCCAATACAACTTCATGCAACAAAGATTCACAAAGTGTGCTGTATAGTCATGACACATGCCAGCATACAGTACCTCTAGTAGCCAAAACAAGTGGCATGGCAAAACAATACTGCACTACACAATCATGTGTCATTTGATACAGACACCCTGTGCATGAGACACAAAGTAGCATTGCCCTGCATCAATGGCATGGATTGTAGGGATGTGGCACAGAGATCATCACATGAACAGGGTGTGGTGTGGGGCTGCTGGAGGCCTAGGATGTGCCAAAGAGTTGACAGCATGTGTGAGTCTTGAGGGGTGTAGGTTAGATGGCCCATGGAGAAGTGCTGTGTGTGTCTGTAGGTGACCTGCATGTGACAGTGGTGTTTCAGTGTGTGCATGTGCACAGTCAAGCCCAGTACTAGCCCCACACATGCGTAGGTTGGACAGCTGTGGACCACACATGGTAGAGTGTACAGTTCACTGTCTCCAGCCATGAACATGGGAACTGGCTCTGCCAGGAGTAGCACCTTCACCATCATGCCCAAGGTCAGATGTGCTGCTAGTACCTGATAATGATTGCAAAATGCTGTGGCTGCATTCCCCACGGGACCACCCAGGACCACATGCCCATGGCCTACCATGTTATGGTGTGGACAGCACACTTCCCTCTGTAGCATTGGAGGTACTGTTACTACAGGAGCATGGATGTGCATGGCCACATGGACTCTCAGCAGATGGTGTTGCTGCCTTATATCCATGTGTCCAATGCCCAACTCCAACCAGATGATCCAGCACAGACAATGTGCAGTCCAAGACAGACACTGTATCAGCCCACTGTCTGTCCACTGCATCAGTGAACCATTCCAGAGTGTCCCAGTGCAGTGGAAGCAGTCATGAATGTCAGACTGTGATGCATCCACAACCCTAAGAATCTGTCTGGCGTTGTGTTCAGAATGTGCCTATGCCTTCATGACTATTTAAAACATGCACAAACTGACCCATGATGTGACACCTGTGACAGGTGGTGGATGAACAGCAGTCGTCCTATGTGCACTCCTGTCAATCTGCCTGTGTGGGACCTCACCATATCTCTGGCTATGGCCAGTGTCTGCACTCACTGATGCCATAGTTGCCACACTGTCCTGTTCAATGTTGCCACTCTCTGTCCAACGTCTGTGGCCTGTAGGGACTGTGTATGTGTGGGCATAGTAACTGTGTGTGCTGACAATGGGGGCAGAAGAGGGATGTCAACCTCTTGGACAGATTCAGCCCCTGACAACCCCACCTGTGCTTCACTATGGCCACCATCATCATCAGAGTCTGATGAGACACTGACATCATTTTGTGACTGAGACAGACTCCAACCTTTCTAGTTTCTAGTAAAACCAAGACAAAAGCAGTACATTACTACTTGCACTTTTATGTATGGTAATCCACACAGACTGATACAAATGAGGATCCACAACTGCATTACCAGTCACACATCTTCTCATCTCTGCTTCCATACACAACAGGCAACCTCACACCAACATACACAGACAAGTCAAACCCTGTATAACATGCACATCAGCCACATCCAGGTAAAGTTGCCAGTACAACCTGCCTGTAAGGTATGAAATATGACACTATACATGATAGACCTACATATAAAACCCAGTACACCTATATTGAGAATGATATGCCAGTACTAGTGTCACTGCCTCTGCTATATAGCATCTCTCTTTTGTGTTTGAACAGGTATCTTGGTGTAATTACCTCATGTATACCAGGCTGTGTAGCCGCCCATAACTATAACTGCAGACATGTTGATGGTTGTTCAAATACACACCTGTGACTAGCCAGTCTATGAACCGTAGTTATCTGTTCCAGAATGGAACATATAAATATTCTACACTGGCTAAACACAACATTTGTATATAGGGCAATATGGCAGCCCTTAACTTTCATAGGGTATATATGCTCCATAAAAAAACTGCACACTTACCAGATACAGGACCATGGACTTGGACTACTCCAGATGGACCTATAAAAAGTGGGTGAGAGATACTGTTAGCACCACAAAATGTTGCAGCACTACAAGGTAATATGTGCATACATCAACATGTACAGTGGCTACTGTGATACTGGCTATATTGCTGACATTTTGAGTATGTGTGTACAACTGTGTGTAAACCATAAGTATGTACAGCCTGCCACAATGACTGATACAGAATTACATTGGTGAACACAGTGTGCTTACCTGGATGCTCCTCTGCTGTGGACACTGTGGCACCCACCTCCACAATGTATGTTGTGATGGATGCCTTGGAGCTGTTGTGTGTTCTAGGTTTGCCAGGAATTCCTCTGTGGCTGTGAGGGGGATGTTCTGTAGCAGGCCCTCCATTGGTGGTGACATGATCCCTGGCAACATCAGCTGCCCTTCATCATGCAGAATTCAGCATGTATGTGGCCCAGTGTCAGACCTATTCATAGGTATTTTCCTCTTGGCCAACCTGAATGACATCCCGCACATGGTCTGCCCACAATGCTGTCCACTGATCCTGATTATGCCTCTCCTTGGACAACAAGATCCGATGGTGCTGTCTCAGTCCATCGACTATCATGTCATTCTCCACCTCTGAGAACACAGGACATGTCTTTGGCGATACATGTTCCCTGAAACACAACAAAAGGGGAATGCATTACAGGACAGATACATGGGCATCCAGTATGTACAAATTCATCATGCCTATAATGGCCTGCACTATCCACTTCTCCCTAACACATCATACCCCACAGTCTGGCAAAACACTATGTGTGTGGATATCACCCAGATAGTAGCAATACTGGGGTAGGTCCCTGTGTGCCATGACAGATTCTGGTGTATGTTACAACACCCAGCAGTGCAGTCTACTGTGGTGTGTCACCTATGGGCAAACTCCCATTATGTCATATGGCCCCTGCCAGACAATTAACAATGTGCTATTACAACTGTATGGGGACAGTCCAGCAACACCAGTGTGCCACAATGAGAGAAAACAATGCAAACCCTGCTGTAGTATATGTTCCCAGTAGGCATCATACCTCTTAACTATACAGATGTTATCAAACTGCCAGGATGTTTGGCTTATAGTTTTAGTCATTTTCACACAAACTTCTGGATCTCTGACAAATATTTAAACGCTATCACTGAGTTTGAGCCTTTGTCCACCCATAAATTATAGCTTTGTCCTAGTTTCAAGCTGTAAGAGGTTTACAGGTATGTTAGGCATAGCCTTCAACCAAACAGGGACATACGTCAACAGAAACAGGGACTTAGCCAGAGTACATCAGGGAAATTCAGGGACACTTTTAAAATGTTAGAGCTATGCATGTGAGATAGTGACTGAATGAGGGGGATGAATTACAGTACATCGTTTGATGTTACAGGAGTGTACACTCTCACTAATTGAAAGTACGTATTATGTATAATCCACTACCTTTCCTACACCAGCCAACCACTGTAGGTGGGATTGGCAGGGACAGAGCTGAGATGTGATGAAAAACCAGGGACAGTTGAGAGGCATGCCTGTAGGTGTAGGACAGCAGAGTAGCAATGACACATCATTACCATAGATCTAAAACAGGCTTACTGTTGTAATCGCTATTCCCCATACCTCCATCCTCCCATCCGCATCCTGTTATACAAAGAAACAATTACACACCTGCTAGAGTGCAATACTCCTTTTCTGAACTTTGCTGCTTTTATACTTTTTTAAATCCACTCTCCATGTGAGTGAAGTCTCATACAGAGATGTTCCCCATAAGCAGATGCTTCCCTTTTTAAGGTACTGCTCATTAGCAAGTAATTTTCTCTGCACCAACATGTGGCTTAGAATTGTTAATTGCAGCCAAAATAGCTGAGTTGCGCTATCATTGGTCAATAACATGCCACTACAGTGTAATATATAAGACCTTCATGTAGACCTGGGCCCCCTTTCTTAGTTGTTCAGATGGAAATCACTGAGGCATGGAGAGTACAGCATCACAGAGGGTAGGTACCATAACTGTCAACTGTATAGATTTATGGAGTATATCCACAGTTTCACCTCATATGCATGGTCATTGTCCCATGACATAGTGGTCATCTGTCAGTGCACTGGCAAACATTCTGGGTTGAGATCAGTATGGAAAGAGACACACTTGAGTGTCAGACTTCATACCCCTTGGAATATGTATGCTAATGCAATAGCTGTGAATCTATCAACCTACTATCTTTTTCAGGGGCAAACCATTACACATGGCCCTATCTGTGGTCCTTAGCCCCACCCTCATTACATCTGGCTGTGTCTGGATCCCTTGTTTAGGGGGTTGGGAGGTATGATAGGTCTGTAGCAGCTACCTTTACATACAGCTGTGTATGCTACAGTCTGCAGCTCCTGCTGCAGTCTTGCACACATAGGGGGAGTGTGGACACCTTTGAGGACAGCAAGCTGTACTTGTAACTGTGGCAGCTGTGTCAGCACTGTCATTATGGCAGAGCCATGGTAAGGGTACCCTGCACAGTGCAATCAAGAATGTGAGTAAGATATTTCTGTTATGCAACGGTGCCAATAACAGAGTAGTAGACAACATGTATTTAGGCTATACAGATATGTGTAGTGTGTCTCTACCTACAGGCCTCTGACTTGCAAAAGTGGATAGCAATTCATTAACTAGCAGAAACCTGTGCAGATTAGGATTGCATGACTCAGTCATTACTTGCTGTCTTCACAAAAATGTAATTGAACTACTAGACTAAACTGGATTTGAACCCAGGACTGTGTGTGACAAAGTATACTGCATGCAAGGCATTTAACAGACTGCACCACTAAGTCACTGCAAAAACATTTGCATTTCCAGGATATATGTGCACATGTACAGGCTGTGAGAAACGTTTCTACATCCATCAGTATGTTCTTGGCTTTATAGGGCTGCATTTCTGGACCAGGGTCCCAGTTGTACATGGACCTTGCCATTGCTGCTCTAGCAGGTGTCTTTCCACAACTTGCTGATAAAAGGGCACATATACCTGCTATCACAGGCCTAACTTACATCCATTATTATGTCTTTGGATATTTACTGGTGTATTATTGCACCAGCATCCTAAGTACACTCCCATATTCCCATTAGTTTTTATTTCAGTTACATGCTTATAGGTTCATAGGTTCATAGGTTTATACTAGGCTATCTGCCCTAAGGCATTTATATAAACAGCCCCAAATTTTGTGTTTTATACCCACCCTATATATAAAAATACTGTGCCCATTAGTTTGTTGTGCCTCTGTCAGCAGTGACACAGAGAGAGATTCCGATAAAAACCCAATCAATCTCCCCCATCCACAGGTCAAGATTTTGAACAGAGCCAGCTAGTGCAAGTTCCACATGGATCGGGATTTTTTTTTATTCCACAGCATAGGGCTCTCTCTGAACATAAATCCCCTCCAGCACCCTTATATTTATATCCGGTTAAGGTTTAAGGTGCTAAGTGGTGTTTTGGTTTGGGTTTTTTTTTGTTTGGAGAGGTGAGGCATGTTCATTAATTCGGTTGGCCTTGTATGTCAGGCATATGTCACCCTGAGCAGACGACGAGCAGAACTGAATAGAGCTGAGTTCTTCAAATCAGCATATGAGCAGAATTTGGCCTTTTGATCTTTTTGGGGCCTTTATCCTTGGGTCTCCAATTCTGCAGGCAGATGTCGAGATAGATACATCCCTAATGGGGCATTGTACTCGTTGGTCTGATATGAAGAGTAAGTCTGATAAGGGGGGAACTAGGATTGAACAATGACCTTCATGATCATGGGCAAATTTCAAGATCAGATGCTACTTAGTCTTTCTAAGTGTCAAAAGAAAGGAAAAAGGAGTGTCAAAGTCCCTCCCCAGGTCAACCTGGGTCCCCAGGTCCTTGTGCTTAGTGGACCTCCATGGTAGCTTTTTTTCTTTTTTCCCCGTTACCTTTATTTTTTTTTTTTTTGTATCAGGCCATGGGCTGCTCAGGCAGCTTTCTGTTCCGTGAGTCCCTTCTGAAGGATATCCTGTGTCCTATGCATCTTTCCACTATCAGTTTCAGTTTGCAGTCGCCACTAAACTTGTCAGCCAGTTTGCAGTCGTCTGCAAACTGTACTGACAGTTGAGAAGTAGACAAGCCGTAGAATACCTAGTAGATGCGAGACAATAGGGGAGCCTTCAGCCTGACTTAGAGTCTGACATAGCCACTTTGTGGGTTCTGCCTGCCCTGGGTTTGGCCAGCAGCATCTCTATCTTGGTGGGTTGTGGGTTATATGCAGCATAATTTTTTTTACCAATAGGGTTTACATTTTGTGGTGTTTTAGGTCAAGGTAAGTGGAAAGGTATTGTGTCAGACTTAATGACTGTAAGTGGCAAACAGTAGGTTTTGCCCAAGATCAGATATGTGTGGCCTGGTAGGTTAATGCATTGGGCTGTAAGTGAGAAGGATCTGGGTTTGAAACCTGACAGAAGTGTTCGTTATGTGCACGTGTCATACAATTAAATCATTAAAGCTAATTTAAGCATAGCTAAGCAAAGTGGCACAGCACTCCACACAGTTCCACTTTGCTTAGCTTCATGCAAACCTGTGCTAAAAAAATAAAGAAAAGAAAAAGGAGGTGATAGGAAAGTGGAGAAATGGGTGCAACTAGGGGGAAAACATAGTGAAAGTCAGTTAGGGATGTGCAGGAAGGGCAGAGGAAAGACCCATAGCTATCCATATCTTGTACAGCAACAGCTGTGCATTTTGACAGATTTTGTAAATTAATTTGGACTTTCAAACCCCAGGGAGAGGGATGAGGACAACATAACTGTGTTGTCAAGACAATTAGACCAGATTAGTGGTGTCCAGTGGACATGTGTGTGACATGGAGAGCTATGTATGAGGCAATATTTTTTTTGTGGGACAGGTGCTCATTTTTTTTAAGGTGAGAGTGGAATGTAAGGGAAGAGACATAGGTACAGGTGATGAGGTAAGTTAGGTAGGATAGGATGCATTTGCAGGCAGACAAGATAGCAGACAGGGGAGGTGTGTGACACATAAGGGGGTAAACACCTTGAATGGGGAGGGTGTTATGGAACCAAGTCACAAGTGCCTCCAGACAGCAGCAGTGTGACTCACGTCCCCACCCATGGGACTGTTGACACTGATCCTTTACTGTCTCGAGGGTGGCTGTGCTGGAGGCTGGGTGCCAGGGTGAGCCTGACCCATCAGGTCAGCCAGCATGCTCTCTTCTGGCACAGGCAGTGTTCATAGCTCTGATGAACAATCTTGCACACCATGATCGCAGTTGATCCTGGGTGACTGCAGCCCTTCTGCCACTGCTCCCAGGCAGAGGCCAGGCCCCATCCCCTGTGTTGGTTCCACTAAACACCACAAGTGATGCAGGGGCAGTAGAGGGAGCAGCACTGGCCTGCCTGAGTCCCAGACATGCTAGGACCTTGTGCCATGGCAAGTTGAGGAAAGGTAAGTGGATCACCAGGAAGCGACCTACCCCAACATGCTGTGGTAATGGAGGCATATCAATAAGTATTGGTTAGTTATTAACAAAACATTGTTAGTAATAGCAGCATGACAGAACATTGGAAATAATGCAATTACATATCAATGCAAATTATGTTAAACACAACATCCAGTAACAGAACAGTCAGTATAACAACATGGCAGTCATAGTTACAGCATAAGGCCAACAGAATAGGTAATTTTACAAGATACGTTAATATGTAGCCATTAAAATACATAACAATAACACATGCCCAAAAAATAGTTAATGTAACAACATATGTTAATAGTAAATCATAAGCAACGAATAACCATAATAAATACATGAAGATAAGAGGTGGGAAGAAAGAGAACATCAGTCTATTAGTAACATTTATGCTTACTTCCTTGGCAACAGTACAACTATCTACTCTACAGGTTTGTATTTTCTTTATGTTTACAGTGAGTATAAGTCTCCTGTAGCTGATGTAGCTCATACATACCGCTCAAGCTATATGCATGGAACACTGTGGGCCAAACAGTAGCAATTGTGGGTACACACCTACGCAGAACACTTGCACATCAGGTGGACCTATATAACTACCAATGTGTTCTGTGGGCTGAAATGGTGGTACTGTGCAATTTAGGTACTCATTGCCATGGTATTCTTGTAACAGGCAGATTATGCACTATTAATTACATAATGTGAAATTGTGACACTTGAGAGACATGTAGGTTTACAGTACAGACACTAAACAACAGTCAGGCCTAGGTTGGTAGGCATGGGAATACAATCCAATAGCAGTGACTGTGACTGCAGCAACTTTTAACATGCAATCCAGGCATACAGCCATACCAGTATTACACATATTATTTATGACTGCACATTGCTGAGTTTTCACATTCTTGCTAATGATTTTAGCAGTCTGAGAAAACTAAACACATAGTTTTCTACTCATAATATGGGCTACCTCACCCATTTACCTGTAGTTCCTGTGTAGAGAGAATGTGTGAGCATTATATGACTGCTACTATAATATTTAATGCTACCTATCACTGGATTCGAACATTGGTCTGTATGTGGCAAAATGTACTATATAAAGTGCATTTAACAAACTGAACTACGCAGTCACTGCTGATTATTGACTGACTGATGTCTACCTAGAGCTTACCTGGAAACAAAATATGACCTGGCAGTTCTACTAAAGTGTTATACAAGGCTGCAGTGACAGTACAACACACATGCATTACATAAAAGAATAATGCAGATAGTAAGTATGCTGTATATCAGTGTAACAGTGTTGGAGTACACACTTTATTGTTAGTGTATTGCAATATCTGTGAAGGCAGCATACAATATCAGATCGTCGAGCTGGCAATCCTGATGTACAGTATTTTCTTGGTGTTATTAATATGGATTCATGTTTTATTGCAGAACAGTTAGCATTATTTATTTCTTTCAAAACAACTCTAATTCCACAATTATTGCACTACACACTTTATTGTATATACTTTAATGCAGTTCTTGGTATTGTTTCATGTTTTTATTGCACAACAGTTGGCATTATTCAAAATGCTTGAAGGACAGCTATAATTCCACATTTATTGCTAAAGTAAAATAAACTAAATCCAGACTAGCACCCCCACCCTTACCTTCCCCCCACTTAGACTCTTAATCGAATTATACTACTGCCACTACTAACCACAGTCAGAATTAGCAAGATGTCTTTACATACTTTGAAATCTTGTCTGACAACTTTGTTACTAATATTATAAATGACAAGAAACTATCTTAACTTGCAACATTTACTGTATATACTGTTGATAATCAATATCTTATTATTGTATTAAAGCCAACAACCTGTAATGTTATTTACTATTGCTGCAACATTGTATCTCTGTTTATCATGTACATGATGTGGAGCTTTTCTCTACGGGCATCCGCTGAAAAAGGACCTGCGTCCAGTCAGAATTTCCCGGTAAACAAATGTAAATAAATGAATAAATAAAATTGCACTACAGACTTTATTGAATATACTGTCATGCAGTTAATGCATTACCCTTTCTTGCGTATTTTACTACAGTTAGCATAATACATCCGTACTCACAACACTCACAGAGCAACTTGGCCAGGCGCACAGCATGTGACTCAACACTGTGAGCACTCTCCTCTGCAGCTGTTGGAGAGAAGCACACCATTATGCATACCAGTTTTGCAGACATTCAGATTAGATATTGGTGAAACACAGGTAAAATTACTTACATAATTGTTGGTATTCCCTGCCCAAGCTCTTTGGACCCAGGTGTCCAAGAAATCCTGCTTTCTCCATTTCAGGTCATCATGATGGTGACAACACTGCTCACTTGTGCAGGAGATACCAGTGACACTGGAGAGTTGTCTTGCCAGCCAGGCCCCCACCTTGCACTCTGAGCCCTGGAAAACTCACTGCAGCAGCCGGTCTTCATGTTTTTTTACTAGGAGTCCAACCATGACCTTGGAGTCCAGAATGGTCCATTGCTGCACCCAAAAGCATGCATCTTCACCAACAGCAGCAATAGTACCCTCAGAGACAAAAATACAATGGATTCTGCTGTATTCCCACCTATTAGGCTTAATATAGGCTGTTTTCCCACACTTACACATCATTGGGCAACATTCAAAAAAGTGCCACATCATTTAGTACCACACAAACCAGCACAGCTTAGCTCAGACATGAAAAAAACAGGCAGAACCAGAGTCTTAGTGGAACTTAGCAGTGCACAAACCTTCCAAGCAGTGCAAAGCAGGGCATAAACATTGGCAGCTGTTATCATGTTTATGCTGTGTTTAGCAGGTCTTAGCAGGTCTCAGCACAGCATAGCAGAGCACAGCAGATATATTTTTTAAATTGTTCTGCTAAAGGTGTATTTTAAAATTAAACCCTTGTTTGCTTTCCATGTATTCAAATCCTGGGCCTACTACAAATGCAGCTATGAGTCTACCCATTATGTTACATGGATATTCAGACTTCAGGTGTACTTTTATACATAACACTGAGCTACCTATAAGCAGTGCTGAGCACTGTGCCACACCATGCAAACACACTCAGCTATGCTTAAACATACCTTCAAATAAATAATTAAATACATCCTGTTTCTATTTTTAGATGTCTGGACATTGTCTGGGCACAGTTTAGCACAGCTGTGCTCCATGCTGAGCTGCACAAGCATGCTTTTTTATTTAAAAAAATTAAAAACTTACCATGACACTGATGGACAGTCCTGGGCGTATCCTACCCATTTGCCAATACACCTCTCCCTATCCCAATTCAATACCCATGTTCTTCAGCTCTCCCTTGGCAATGTGTCATCATTAATATGCATGGTATGCTGCCAATGGGGAACCATGTACACGGATATGATAACAGTCCATGTAAGCTCTACACTGTGCCTACATGGATTTTATTAAATCCTGGGGAATGTTTTGAAGTAGAGGTCACCGTCTTCCTTTGTTAGAACAGTTGCGAAATGAAGTATGGGCTGAAAGACATAACTGATATTAACAACTATTATTTCTGGTCTTACACAGATGGCTATTTTTATATGAACTGATGCCCCTGGATATATATCCTGCTATTTCTTACCACTGTATTATTCACATGTGTATCGCATGTATCCTGTGTTTTCTCAATGATTGGCAACTATTATTTACCAGCTTTCAGCATTAAGCCCTAAACACACAGTTTGTTTTCTGTATGACAGTTTTCTTCTGTGACTCTTTAAGTGCTCTTACATAGCCAGATGATTCACTGTGATAGGCTCATAGCTCCTATACCATTTTGACTATCATCTGTTAGTAAAAACAACTCACTCATTTGCATCATAGTATTTTAATGAGTCATATGCAGTAAGTCTCATAAGCACCCCAAAAGTCTTTTCCTTTTTTTAACTCCTTTCCCAGTCTACACCTTGCTTTTATAGATCTTAAGGGATATGCTTATCTCAGGCATATCTGGTATACATTTTGCAAGATACAGAATCATTCCTAGATGTGTGTTTAATGATAGATTTTATTCTAGACCCAGCATTTGCTTTATAGGTTAGCTTTCTTTATCTGGATCAAATTTCAGGCCCATTGATATGACCCATGAATTTCAGAAGTGTCATTCTTGTTTTATATTTGATCACATTAACTTGAAGTTTTGCTTTCAAAATCTATTCAACAGTCATAATAGTTTGTTGTCTTTGTTTTCTTGTATCTGATTTAACTTAAAATCTATTCTGCAGTATTTTGAATGTTTTCTTATGCTCTAAATGTGTTGTAGTCCATTACTCACAGAAACGGATAACTGGTGCCAGAGCCATGGCCTCAAGTTAAAAATGCCAAAATGATAGTCATCATACCCTTCGAAAAAAAGGATCACATCTAGATCAAGGGAAGTCATAGTCTCCTATACTCTCATCACTCATCAGACCAATGATCGAATGCCCCATTGATGTCTGGTATCTGACCTTGACACGGGTTATTAATAGGGCGTGCTGGAGGATGATTCATCACCCAAAAGACTCCTGCTGTGGAACAAAAAAATTTATGTGAGGAGGCAGAGCACCACTGGCTGTGTTTTGTTCAAGAGGAATCCACCAATGGATGGGAGTTCGCAGATACACCCCAGGGGTTACCTCAGTGTCACTGCTCACAGAGGCACAATGGCTAAATAGCTTCTCCAAACTCCAAACCTGGCGAAAACGTAAGCCACTAAAATATATAAAAGCCTATAATGGCAGATAGGATAGTATGAACCTATGAACTATTACACCAAACGTTTAGCTTCCACCATTACCCTTGCTTTAATTTACCTGAACAACAGTTGATTAATGAGGTTTGGTAACCACTTTGTCCAGGGACATCTTTGGGGGGTGGATAAATATAGTAGCATGTTTTAAGAGGATGGGTTGGTAAAAGGGTTAAATGAGAAGGAGGGATGATTGGGAGGAAATGAGGTAAGGGCAAGGAGGGGCTTAAGGAGTTTAGGTAAGTGTAACTGGGGAAGGATTCACATTTTGGCGTAAATTTGCTAGCAGCCCTCCCTCCATTTTTTGTGGTGGAATATTGTGGATTGTGGTTATTATTAGTCTGGGTAGGGTGGAGAAGAGGGGCAGGCTTGCCCTCTTCTGTTACCCCTCTGATGTTGGATGTTCAATTCATTGAGTTGGGAAGGAAAGTGAGCATTTGGATGCTGCTTGATAAGTAAAATAAGCAAGTGGAAGTAAACTGCTTATTTGGTTTGAGTTGTAATTCAATATATGGTAAATGAAGTGAGTGGTGGTATGCTGCTTCATAAGTCAGCAAGTGGAGGTATGGACGCTGCTGCCTTCTGGGTCAGGATGAGCAGGGTCATGCTGTCCTAGTTATCAATACATGGATGTTATGTTTAACTGTACCATGTTTAGTTGTAATTAATAAATATTGGTTAACAGATTATTGCTTATGGAAGTTTAATAAAGGTCATCAAACATAATTTGGTGTGACATGTTTATTGAAGGGGACTGAGACAAGAACAGCTTTGATGTTGATACAAATAAAAAACTGAAGTCTAAGAATTGATTCCATTGTCCTCCATTGCCTAACTGTGTGACTCCGAGCAAGTCACTTAACCAGACACCACACCCAAGCTGGGTCTGAAAAAGGTACATGGAGATTAGTGTTCAATCCCAGAAAACAAATATACAGATAAATATAAATGTGTACTTTTCTAATGGTGTACTGTGTTTGTTAAAAATATTGGTTTGCATTGAGCACTGAAAACAAAATGAGACCACTTCCTCCTCTTATCTTATGTTATTCAGATCTTGTGGAATAGTACATGTGAAAATCATGTTAAAATTTTACTCCTGGTCTGGTCCCCATGTGCCTTATGGAGAGAGGATGTCAACTAGAAAAGTATTATCTTAATTAATACCTCCCTACAAACCCTTAGATACCTGCCTACTAACATGCCCCCCATATGATGCTTGGGACCCAAATGGTTTGGGGTCTGCAGCTAGATCTGTAAGGGTCCAAGTGGCCATTAGCCCTTTAAACAAAATATGATTTATGAACCTATATTTTTTCTTAACAACAACAATGACCGTTCGACTATTTTGTTATCTCTACTAGATTTTTCATTCTCTTAATTTTCAGCTCAACCATACTTTTGACTGCTGTAGATCCAATAAAAAGGAATGTGTGTCTGTTCAGCCAAGCATTAAAAACAGGAATCAAACAGTAAAAGGCTCACGTAGTGTCTGATCATCCAGGACTATGCCCATATAAGATAAAACAGTCTACGTCACATAAATAAATTAAGTTTTAATGAAAAGATTAAGCATTTCCATCCCTTCTAATCTGCTGGGACTTCATCAGAACCAAGATAAGAGTATTTAGCCTTCTTATATAGTCAAAAAACATCATGGGACAAAGAAATCATGTGACAGTATTACAATCTTAAGTGAAAAATTCTACAATAGAAAAAAGTTTTAAAATAACTGATGAGCAGCTCTGCCAAAAGCCTATCAATAACCTTAAAAATTAAAGTAATAAAAAAGGTAAAAATGTGCAAAATCATTTAAAACATAAAAGACAAGTATAACATTATAATTTCCTAGCTCTTAACTTTAAAAAAGGTACCAATAAAATGTGATCATTCAGGACCGGGGGATGGGGTGGTTGAAGCATTCAATTCTAACTGCCAAAATAACTCCCTATTATCCAGGAAGGTTTTCCATTCACCTCCCCTGTTATTGTAAGCGACTACCTTAAGAATGCCAAAAAGGAATTTGTCATAAGTATTACATGATAGTGTTTGCTTATAAAGTGAAATATTAGGATTTCCTCTTAGAGATGTAATAATAATGCTTGTAGATGCATTTGAGAAGGCATCTTTTTGTATAGCCAACATAAAAATGATTACAATCAGTGCAAATGGTAATGTAAACTATTCCTTTTGTGGAACAGTTACCTTTTACTAATGTTACTTTTTAATCCCTACACTGATAAATTTCCCCCTTAAAAATGAAGGGACATGGGATGCAAGCTCCACATTTATATGTGCCAAAACTTTTCATATATACACTTGGTGCTTTCTCAAAAAGGTGTTTTAAATTATTTCCTGTTTTGTAAATGAAGGAAGGTTAGTCACCAACAAAAAAGGTGGAGACACTTTCTCTAATGCCTATTTACATTTTAAAAGCTACCATATACCTGCAAAAAAGTGTTTTTAAAAGGACAATTGATTAGGGAGGCTAGAATGTGTTCAGCTTTGACTTATTTTTGGCAGAATGTCATAAGATTACCAACATGTTTTTAGAAAGGGGGGTATCCACATAGTTTGCCAAGCACTATTAGGTTAGAGATAGAGATAATTAAAAGGTGGGGGACTAAATATTGCACTTTTTAGGACTAGGTTACATGAGTAAGCCCAGGACAGATGCCATTGAAGACACATACTAATTCTTTGACTTTTAAATTTTATGTTGTTTTCCCATGAAGTAAAATGCATAATACAAAACAACTGGGATTTGTTCAAAATATTCCTCAACCTGCACAGTCCTTTGCTGACAAACCTTCCTTCACTTACAAAACAGGAAATAATTAAAAACACTTGCATGAAGAAACTAAAACACTGTCATGTGTATTAGCATGTCTGGTAGGAAATTTATCCATATTCTCAGATTAACGTTTATTGTATGCCAGCATGCCTAATTGTAAAAATGTAAATACATTTTTTAAATGTTGTGTATTCCCTATTTAAATGGAATGTTTAAATAATCTGACAGTGTTTTGATACATTTATAATTGTGCATGTTTGAGAGGGAGATTTTAAAGTACTGTGGAGATTCAGCTGAACAGTAGATGATGTCATTAGAATGTTCCTGGTTGCTAGGTGATTATTTAAACCTCTGATTGACAGGATTTTTTTTTTCAAACAGCTGACTTTTATTTTTAAAATAAGACAATTGAGACTGTTAAGCTGTGCATTTAATGAAGTGCTGAGCAGTTTGTGAAGAGTTGCAGTCAGTTACAGTGTTGTGCAGTGATACGCGAAGAAAATTGGACTCACCCATAACTGTAAGCCTGCCTTTGCCTTGCTGTTATGTGTTAGATTAGATCAGGGACAATATTCTGCACTTAGATTAGGAGACCTTAGTCATTAAGACAGTTTTTTCTAAAATGATCAACTTCTATCCTACAGTTTAATTTTACATGTCTCTTGATTGAATTTTGGTGTTTATTGAAGGTTATTGATTTACATTCTTGTAATCATTTTACTTACTATTAAATATTTTCATTACTTTACATTGTGGCTGGAAACCAGTGTGTTCTTTACAGATGACAGGGTGCTTACACCTGTTTGATACTCCCAGGTCACCTCAAAGGCCTGGCTACTTCTGGTCATAGCTATCATTTATTTTGATATTTAATTTTTCTAATTGGACACCCCTTTAGAAGGGTATGAAGACACTATGATTAGTGGAAATATTACTGTACTATTTTGGGGAAGAGACACAGCTGGGAATCTATGTCAGGCTTTTCCAGAGGTGTTTGGATGTGTGAGATTTAAATTTACTTTGAGTGTGTGTAAGTGTATCAGAGGTCTTAAACTTGAACACATTGCTCTGAAGTATGTAATAAAGCATTACATTAGAGGTGGACAGAAGTATACTGTCCAGTCCCACATTATAAGGCATGTTCCTGTTGTGTTCTTAGGGGAAAATCATGAAATATTGCTCCTGTTTATGTGACACTCCCACACTGGAGTCAGTGGTCAAAATTGAGGCTTCTTACTTGCTGACCCAGGTTTTAAGTGGAGAACAACACATTTAATTGATGGCAGTCTGGTGGGGTATTGTCCAGGTGTCACATTAATTGGTGGCAGTCTGGTGGGATATTAACTGGATGTCACAACCTGTATGAGAATGAACCAGTTGTATATATAAAAAGTTTCTCAACATGCACATATAAATGTGGATCTAGCAACCAATGTCCCTTTGTTTTTGAGGTATAAACTTGTCAGTGAAGGGACCAAAAATGAAATTAGTAAATGGTAACTGTTCCACAAAAGGAATAGTTTAAATTGTTATCTACTCTGGTTGTAATACTTATGGTGGCAAAACAAAAAGATGCCTTAGCAAATGCATCTGCAAGCATTATTATGACATTTCCAAGAGAAAAATCATAATGGTTAACTTTATGTCACACACTGTCATGTATTAGTTACAACAAATTACTTTTTGGTATTCTTGAGGTAGTCTCACAATGACAGGGGAGGTGATTAGGAAACCTTCCTGGAGAATATGGAATTATTTTGGCAATTAAAGTTAAATACTTCAAACTCCTCAGGCTTGAATGATCACATTCCATTGGTACCTTTTTTCAAAGTTCAGAGCTAGGAAATTATAATAGTATTATTTTTTGTATAATTGTATTTTATGCTTTAAATGATTTTGCATGATTTACTTTTTTATTGCATTACATTTTAAATGTACTTACAGGCTTTTAGCAGAGCTCATCAGTTTATTTTAGAGCTTGTTTCTATTTTACAACATTTCTCTTAAGACTGTAATATTGTCATATGATTTTTTTCCACATGATGTTTCTTGTCACATAATGTTACTTGTCACATGATGTTTTTGCCACATGATGTTTGCTTTTTTTTGTTGGTTTCTTTTTTTTTAAATCTTTTTTTTATTGATAATTTGTCAAATATTACATGAAATCAGAAAAGAAAATGATATATATATAATTGTAAAACCTATAAACTTTAAAAAGATTATATAACTATATACATTGGTGTCTGTTAAGAAGAAATCTATAAATAAGTTTAAAGTGTAACATGAAGAATGATATATAAGTTCATATAACTTTGTCCATTTTCTCAATTATTTCTAGTATTTTCATCCAAGAGTTGTATAAGGATGTAAGTCTGGTAGTTTTGTTCTTCAGTGTAGATATTTCCGTTTGTCCAACTGTTCCAGCTAAATTTTTAAATTCATTAAATGTAGGAGGAATCTCACTTTTCCAGTGAATGGTGATGATTTTACGAGCTACTGCCATTAAAGTCCATAAGATTTTAAAATCTTTTTTTTGGCACACAATCCGGAACAGGAGAGTTGAATAAAATCATAGATTTTGATAATTGATAATTATCATTAAAAATCAGTCTGAAAAAAATAATTAATATTATTCCAATACAAAGTAAGACAGTTACATTCATGAAAAATGTGTTGCCAGTCAGCTCTTGTTTTAGTCTGACATCTCCAACATAGATCTTCACTAGCATACATCTTAGATACTTTATGTGGTGTATAAATCTTCTATTCAAAAATCTCCAAGTGAATAACTTCAAGTTTATTGATAATGATGACTTCTTAGAAGATTTTAAAATAATCTTTTTTTCCTTTTCATTAGGAGGGTGATTGTTTATCTGTGTATAATAATTCCAGTAGGTGTCTGTTTGGTATATTTTTGTTGTTTTAATTATTTTGTAAATTTTAGATAGATATCCAGCATCTTGATAAGGTTGATTATTAATTATAATAATATATTCAATAAACTTTGGGACAGTATTTCTTTCTGTATCTTGCATTTGTCCAATTCTATTTATAAGGTATTGCCTTAGATTTTGCAGAAGTAGCCATGAGTCATTATTTATATTGTATTTTCTGATCATCTGATCTTTAGTTAATATTTTGTCTTGTTCTACCAGCTGATGCCAATAGCTTATTGAGCTTATCTTGAGGATATTAATTTTCTGAATTTGGAATGTATCAAGGATAGTGGGTGTGAAAGCTATAGGGAAGGTCAGAAAGAACCATGAATTAATATTTGGTACTTTGCTTATATATGTTTTAAATGTTGTTAGTGTGATATTCATATATTTGGATGGGAGTTTATTATTTTTATTTTTGCCTTCTAGATAAAATTTTAACATCCAAACTAAAGGACATGGTATTATAGTTAAATGATCTGATATGTTGTCATGATTAAGTTCAATATAGACCTGTTCATGTAATTGTTTCCATATAGGTTTGTAGTGATCATTTAACCATAGGGTTATATTTTTAACAACAGAGGACATAATATATATCTCAATATCAGGTAAATTGATTCCTCCATCTTCCCAATTTGGTAAATGTTTATTTAAGGCAATTTGGGGTTTGTTTGGGAACCATAAAACATTTAATATTAGTTTATTATATCTCTGAGTGATATACTTGGGTGGTGGCAGTGAAAAATGTTGTATTCATACCTCTCAACCTGGAAACAGCAAAAATCTGGACAAGGCCCATGAAAAATAGGTACAAATATGTGTGCTGATTAACATATAATTTGCATACATAATTATGTAACCCCACCCACTCCAGTGGAATTGTGGGATACCAACATTAAAATGCAAACTGAAGAACAGATAACCAAAAATGGCACCAGAGTCCCCCTGCAGCCATTGCAATGTACCATTACCTGGTTAATTTGCCCTATTTACCATAAACACTATAATGTGCTTACTGCTTTACTTCTACAATATTTGGATTAATTTAAAAAGTTTATTTTACATTTTATAGCATAAACACTACTAGACCTCTGCTAAACAAAGCAATACAGTCTCACAATGAAAATAGTCTTAGCATTATAACTTCTCTGCCCTTGAAACTCACATTCATTGAAACAGCATTGAAACCCACAAAGAAAATGCATCTGGCCAGTGGTAAGATTAGCTTTGGGCTGTTTTCAAATCATAGGCCCCCTTGCACACAAAACATTACATGTGTTCTTTGATACATCTTCCGGTCAATATTAAATTATATTCCTTGTATAATACAGCATACTTGCTACAGCGCATTTTAAATGTATTGTTTTGAACACCTTTACAGTAAGCAATGAAACAAAATGCATGAACCAATATTTGACTAAACTGCCCATTTCAGAACATTTCCATCATAAAATTATGAATAATGTCTACAATCCACCAGTATCAGTAAATATGCACAATCTCTGCAGAAGTAAAAGTCACATAATATTTCCACATTAAGGAGATATGTAACTAATGAAGAGCTTGCTGCTAGCAAACAACTTAATATTTCATTGTTTCATCTACAAATAACATGCCTGTTGCCCTTGAGATATAAATTGCCTATGTTGCATAAAAAAAATTAAATAAGCTAGTAATATTACAACAGGGAATGGATGGTAAACTGATAACAGGCTCATAATTACTAGCCATCTCTGCCAAAGAGAACATTCTCAGGACTGCAAAGTACAAGACAGTACAGTATCAGCAATCTACATGCTGTGGGAGTAGAACCCACAGCCTTCTATATCAAAAGTAAGTATTCCACCCGTCATACTACTGAGTCTACTGACAACACAAACACACTTACTATAAACAGCACTATACTCCTCTCCCCCTGAGGACCTATGCAGCATAAGAAGGACCTATGCAGCATAAGAAATCTGGAAATAACCAAAAAATTATTGGGAAGGGGACAAAGGACCAACACAAGGGACACATTTTAAACATTGCTTGTATGATAGTATAAATGTTTTGTGTTACCAAGCATGCATTTCCTGAAAGACAGGAAGACTGAAATTTAAATGGCAATGATTATTTAGTGAATTTAGTACTCATTGGATTTTCCAGAAAACAAAATTTTTAAGAGAAACAGACCAAAAGTATTTATGAACCAACATTCCAGTCTCTCTCAGACACACTTTCTGCTGCAGCTGTTAAGTAAACCAAAAGCAGTTTGTTAAATAAGTAAAGCACACATTGCCCTACCTGCAAGTCAATATGAACATTAAAGCATAGTTTCTCCTGCAGCAGTAAAATCAAAATAAAAGCAGTCTCTGTTAAAGCACACACTTTCTCTTGCCTGTAAGCCAATATGTACATGAAAGCACATTTTCTCCTGCACCCGTTAAAATACTAGGAAAACAAAAGCAATTTATCTGTTAAATAAGCACACACTTTCTCTTCCTGTAAGCCAAGCCAATATGTACATGAAAGCACATGTTCTCCTGCAGCCGTTAAAATACAAGTAAAAGGAAAGCAGTTTCTCTGTTAAGTAAAGCACAAGCACACATTTTCTCTTCCTGTAAGCCAAGCCAAAATGTACATGAAACTGAAACCACGTTTTCTCCTGTAGCCATTAAAATACAAGTGAAATGAAAGCAGTTTCTCTAAGTAGAGAGCACAGCACACACTCTTGCCTGTAAGCCAAGTTAACCAACATGAACATGAAAGCACATTTTCTCCTGCAGCCATTAAAATACAATAAAACGAAAGCAATTTCTGTTAAATAAGCAAGCACACACTTTCACTTCCTGTAAGCCAAGCCAATATGTACATGAAACTGAAAGCACATTCTTCTGCAGCCATTAAAACAAAAGCAGTTGCTTTGTTAAATAAGTAGAGAACACAGCACACTTTCTCTTGCCTGTAAGCCAACATGAAAGCATATTTTCTCCTTGATAGTCAGGAATTACAGCTTCCGGAAGCTCTCAGGATCTAGATACTCTGGGGATACAATTTCTGACTTATTTTGCAATACCCTGGACATTTATGTATATACCCACCACTATTATTATTTTTACACACACACTTACCCTGAGTAGTTATTCCTCCCTCCCTGGCTGCCATTAATCCTTCCTGAACAGTGATTCCTGCTGTTAACTTAATTCTGCTTCGTGGCCCGGCTGCCATTAATCCTGAACAGCTTGCAATTCCCCCTGGCTTGGCGAACAGCTTGCAATTCCCGGCTACCATTAATCCCGGCTCGGCGATTCCCGCTGTTAACTTAATTCTGCTTCACGACCCGCAAGCTTGCAATTCCCGCTATTAACGTAATTCAGCCAGCCGGAAGTGATGATGCGAGCTCCTTGAGCTCAATTCCAACTGGCTGGTAGCCTGACGGCACTGACGTCATTGTGCACGTGATGACGTCAGCTCCGACAGCGTGAAAATTTTAAAAAAGCAAAAGAAAAATCGGAAATGAAGGGGTGCCACTCGGGAATCGTGGCACCCCTTCATTTGGACCCCAAAACTCAGTAAAAACAGAGTAATTTGGAACGGTTGAGAGGTCTGGTTGTATTAGATATAATACTTTAGGAAAAATAATTGATTTAATGAGATATAATCTATCTCCCATTGTAAACATATATTTGTTCCAGTTAGATATCACTTGCTCTATTTTATCTAGCGTTTTATTATAATTATATATAAGTGAGTCAGTTAAGTCTTCAAGTAGATCTATGCCTAAATATACTATTTTATTATCTTCTGCTATGTATTTGGAATATTTTTTGTTTATATGTTTCTTTTCAGTATTACATGACATAATTTTTGTTTTGTTTTCATTGAACTGTAAACCTGAGATAATTTGAAAATTATTTATTTCCTTAAACAAAGCTTATAAAGATGCATTGGTGTCTGTTAGGGTAAGAAGTATATCATCTGCAAATAGCTGTAGCTTAAGAGATAAACTTTTGTTGATGCAGATGCCTTTAATATTACTATTTGATCTGATCTGATTTGCAAATGGTTCTATAAGTAATGCAAATAACAGTGGTGATAAGGGATAGCCTTGTTTAGTTCCTTTTTTGATTTGTATGGGACCAGATCTATATGAACCTAATTTGACATATGCTATGGAATCTTTATATAGTGACTGGATAAGGGCAATAAAGGATGTAGGAAAATCATATTCTTTTAGGACTAGCGTAAGGAAATTCCAGTTAACAGAATCAAATGCTTTATTAATATCTAACGATATTATGTTTAAATCTAAGTTTGCATGTTTACTATAATCTATCAATGACAGAATTCTTTTAAGATTATCATATGCATTTCTTCCTTTAATAAATCCTGTCTGGTCATCATGAATTAGCATGGGAAGAAGGTGTTTAGTCCTGTCAGCATATATTGCCATGAACATTTTATAATTGATATTTAATAAAGATATTGGTCTCTACGACGAACATTGTTTCTCATCTTTGTCTGATTTAATTATTGGTAATATCAATGAGTATTTCCATGAAGGTGGTATAATTATATCGTGATTAACTATGGAGTATACGTTTAAGAGTAAAGATATAGCTTGATTAGGTATTACTTTATACATTTCTGGTATTATGTTATCTGGGTCAGGTGCTTTATTTAGTTTAAGCTTTTTAATCTGTGATCTTAGTTCTATCATAGTAATTGGTTTACTTATAGTATCAATTTGTTCCTGTGTTAATCTAGTAAGAATTTTGTTTTTAACATAATTTTTTATATCTTTGTCAGGTTTTCCCTGAATGTTTGAGAGGTTATCATTGTCATATTGTAATCTAAATGCTTCTAATATACCATTTAGGTCTGTGGCTTTTTTCATTGTATTAGGGATATATAATTCTTTTATTTGCCTCAATTTTATTATTTTTTTTGTTCTATTAGCTAGTTGTCTCTGATGTGCTGGATTTGATGAATAAGAATTTAATTTTATCTTTTCTAGGTTAATCATTGTCTTGTGATGTAACATTTCTGCATATTTGTTGTTAATTTGTAGTAATTCTTGAATTAAATCTTTATTTCCTTCTCGAATTTCTAATTTTAATTTATCAGCTTTCTTTTGTAATTCTAGCATGTCTTTATTCTATATATATTTTTTATTTATATACCAGGATAGTACTTTTCCATATATATATGCTTTTAAGGAGTCCCAAATGTATATGAGATGTTCTCCATGGAATTTAGTTCAAGGAAAGTTTTTATTTCACCTTCAAAAAATTATTTAAAGTCTGTTAATTTTGTAACATATGAAGGTATTCTTGTAATGGGATTATTATTTATATGCATAAGCTCCGTTTCAAAAAACTAGAGCATTATGATCTGATAATGGACAATTTATTATTTTGACATTACTTATTTTTGTTGCTAAATCATTGGATATGTATATCCTATCAATTCTTGAACTAGTCTTATATCTATGAGAGTAAAAAGTATAAATTAATGAGTTGGATCAGCAAATTCATTTATATCTTTTATGGAGATTGCATCTATAAATTTTATAAGTGTCTTTGATATAGGTAACTTTCTTCTCTTACTTTTTGAATCTGTATCTTTGTCATCTGTTACACAGTTGAAGTCTCCTGCCATTATTAGACTACCTTTAGTTAAATGTAATATTTCTTCAAAATGATGTTTTACTGTTTCTACACCAAGTCCTGGTATCCAATATAGGTTAACTAAAGTGTATATTTTCCTATTCAACTCTATACTCACTAAGCAAAACCTACCAGATGTGTCTTGAAAAGTTTTAATTATTTTGGGAGAAATAGTTGTATTATGCATTAGTATGGCTACTCCTCTCTTCTTTTGTTTATATTGAGAACTTACTAATACTGTGTAATTATTAATATTGAGGTTGTTTATATCTTTATCTAGTAGATGCGTCTCCTGAAGAAATACTATTTGTGGATTGTGTAGATTTATGTATTTATATAGACTCCTCCTTTTGATATTATTATTCAGTCCATTAATATTTATAGATAGATATTTCATGTGTTGGTTTATGTTTAATTTATATGACAGTAAATATACATAGTTTTAACTCTTGGCTTACACTATATGTATAATTTACACTATTCTTTATATGGAAGTTCTGCTTATCTTCTGTAGACTCCAAAACAGTATAAGAAAACAATGAAACTTCTAAATTAACTAATTCTAATTGGTTACACCTTTTCCTATCTCTATGAGGTAATGTACCTCTTTGCATGAGTTACATAAGTATCCACACAAACCTTCTAAGTCTGTCAATAGTGTTTAGACTAATGTCTCTTAACCTCATAACTTAGTATGCCACTGTTTACATATGTCAAAGAGTTAATATGATCAGCTAATATATAATTATACGCAATCTTGTGTGTAAGTATTAATATTTATACATCAATAAGATGCTTATAAAAGTATAATCTTACTTATAGAGTTTCTTATAATCAGGGTTCCAAAAACAATTTTTCAAATACATTTAACAAAATTCGTTTCATCTTAGTACAGCATTTCACATATTAATCCAACATGACACAGTTGCTTTAATTCACCAATACCTTGTCGATTAGATATTATGGTTAAACTTCTCATATATTTATGCTCTTTTTAGATTGTAGTTTCATTAGACTCATAATTTGTTTAAGGTAATTTTTCACTTCTAGAGTCTGTATCATGTAATATCTGTGCTATAAGAATATTATCTATTCTATAGTTATATGAGTATTTCCCATTTTCTTCCTCACTTTTAATTAAATAATTAGATTTATTATCACTTAACTTTTGAGAAAGTAGTTATTCAAGTCATATTCCAGAACTCTTTACAAAATTTGTGTCAACTTATATGACAATATATATATATATATATATATATATATATATATATATATATATATATATATATACATTTATATATACTTACATATACATGTAATGGTCTTTACACATCTTAAGGTTCAAAAATACTCAAGTAAAATGCACTGGAGAGATAGCTTCCTGACCCAGAGAGTGACCAGACTCTGAAAAAGAACATTAATGATTGGATGGGAGAGAGAAAAGCACCCCCGGGGATCAAACCGGCCACCTTACCAAATAAGAGTCCAGGTAAGCAAATAATGTGGAAAGAAATAGCCAGGACATTATTATGATTAGGGTTATATAAGCCCTAGGGTTGATATTTCAGCACCAGCATATGAACCTATGTAATTATTTATGATTCCTGTTGTATATATGTAATATTCTAGTATTGGAAATTATTAATATTAATCTCTATATCTACTTATACAACAGTGTCTTACTGCATATCTAATAATATTTAACTTTTTTCTAACAATAACTATGTGTAGGTTGCTATTTCTGTTAGTATATAAAGTAGCTATTAGAAAATTTTGTTTAGTGTCTGTTTGCTAAATCTAATCATGTTTTATGTGCTTAATACTGTAATTATATGTGTATCATAACTTCGCTTATGTCTTTTATTTGTTAGTTTTGTAATTCAGGTGTACTAGCACTTTAAGAAGTGCTCGTTTTGAGATTTACTTCCTTGACTTGTAATGCTGCAATTACGTTTTATTTATGGGACATTATACGCAAGCACAAAGTGCTCACAATGAGAAATTAAACATTTAGATGTTGCTTGCGTGTATACTTAATGCTGCTGTCTCGTGGATGGAGCGGGAAAAGTAGTGAAGATTGTTCTTAATGTTCAAGGCATCACTCGTGGTAATATTTTTTATTGTGTAGTTTTATCTGTGTTATATGCAGGGAATATTTCATGACACATCCTAATAAAACAAACAGCACCTAGTGCGTTATTGCATATAAAAGATTATATATGACATCCTAGTAGAGTAAAATAAATTACTGTAATAGCATATAAGGGTTTAATCTCTTAACTAACTACAATCATCCAGTACAACTCAATCATCTTCCTTATACATATCCCTTTTCTCCTTGTAGTTGGAGAGTTTTAAGATGTGCTCGTTTTGGGATTTATATCCTTTCCTAGTGATATTGCAATTACGTATTATTTAAAGGGTGCCATACACAATCATGAAGTGCTCACAATGAAAAACATAACATTTAGACATTGCCTGCATGATATTTTAAGCTGCTGTCTCGTGGACGGAGTGGGAAAGTAGTGAAGATTTTTCTTATCTTTCAAGGTATCGCTCGTGATAATATTTATTTATTTATTTATTTATTTTGCATAGCTAAAGTACAGTTCAAGCATCTTCAATAAACACATAATTATCTCCCCTTCTAATCAAAAAGCTTTGTTTATGTACTATAAATACAATAAGAGCCTATGTGGTGCACCGGGATGCGACAACATCATATTTCATACAGACAGATATGTGCGCACACTCAAGTTGTCTTTCTATCTCAATAAAGTAAATCATTACAACAGCAGTAATTAATTAAGTACTTCAACCATGCAAAATATCTAACACAAACATATCATTCATCAAAAAATGTATTTATCCCAACTGCCCCCCCCCACCCCGGTCGGAAAGCTTAGATTAGACATATTATATGAATAAAGCATTCAGAGATTTTATAACAAATTACTAGTATAGCTAAATATATGGTGGGATGATTGTATCAGCTTGAATCAAATATCAATTAGCACACATCTTAAATATATCACTCTATGCATTTTCTTTGTTTATGATTAAGTCAGAGATGCAGAGAAAGAAAAACACTGTTATCAGGTTTCAAATATATTTGTATAGACCTAAGTGATAATGATTAATTTACTTAGTTTATATTTATTCTAAATTAAAGTGAAATAAAATAAATAAAAACTGTACCTGTTATATTACTGTGATTTATGACTGGAAGATTTCCTGTTAGTTTTTATGACATTGTTTAAAGTTTTGTATTACATGTAATATATAAGTTATTTGTCTTTTAGTTTTTTTTCTTTTGTTCAACAATCTTCTAGTTGCTTACTCCTGCATTTCTTTTTGGTGTACTGTTTGTCCAATCCATAGATTCTTCTTGTGTTAAAATGTTAATTGTAATGAGATATTTTATTGCTGAGTCCACTGTTTCAAATATTTTTATTCCTACTGGAAGGAAAATTCGAAGTCTTGCTGGAAACAAAAGATGAGTTTTCAGTTGTTTCTTTTTCAAGATTTTTATTATTGGGATGAATTATTTTCTTTTGAGAACCACTTTTGTAGAGTAGTCATTATCAAATCTAATTAATGCATCATTATATTTAATGGGTGAGTTAGTCCAAGCATTCTTGAGGATGAGTTCCTTGTCTTGCATGGAGAAAAGTTTTACAATTATGGATCTTGGTTTGTTTTTGATTAAAGATGCATTCCCTGAAGTTGACAATGACCTGTGTGCATGTTCTATACCATAATAAAGGGCTTCCGGTAATTTTAATACAATTGGGATCCAGGTAGTAAGAAAGTTTATTATATTATCTCCTTCTGCTTTTTCTGGCAGACCATATATTCGGATATTATTTCTTCTCATTCTGTTTTCCATATCATCTATTTTCTCCAAAAGATGTGTATTTTGCTGCAGTAAAAATTCAGTTTGTTGTTCTTCTTGTAGGAGTCTGGAATCAATGTAATTTAATGACTGTTCTATGACAGAAATTTGACCTTTCTATTGTGTGAACATTTCCTGAAGCTGTTCAAGTTGTTGAGAACATTTTTCTTTAAAAGAGTCCAATTTATTATCCATTTTATCTATTTTAGTTGTCAACTCCTGAATATTTAAAATAAGTGAATGTAAATCTTTTTTGAATGTTGAGTCCTGAGGTGGATTCCTGAGATGGCTCATTGTAAGTAGCTGATGCTGCTATTGATTTTCTAGTATTTAATTTGACAGGAATTTTCCAATGAAAGTTGATAAAAATTATTCTGATGATGTCTCCGGATATTACAAAGTAGTTAGTAGTGAAAATATCCTCTTATTGTTCTTTTTTTCTCAAAATTCCTGTTTGAAATATTATTGAGGAAAGAGAGCTGTGAGAAAGTGCTGTTACCAGATCACCATCTTGGCCACGCCCCCACATGTTTTCTTGATGATATAAGACAGCTGGATACTCTTATTTTGGTTCTGATGATGTCCCAACAGACTAGAAGGGATGAAAGTGCTTATCATTTTTATTAAAGATTCTTGCTAAACTAGGATAAGATTGTTGTTGTTGCTCTTCCCACCGTCTGAAATGTCTCTGTGGCTATATGATTGATTCTTGCACATGCAGTCTTTGCTTTATAACCTAGACTTATCCTTACCATTCCTAACTTTTCACAAGCCAAAATACATACTACATTAGAACACATTTTCAGTGTTTTTTAAATGCAGTGATTCTGTTGTTTTTGTGTTTCTAAATTGGAAATCTTTCTTTAAGGTTTGCACATTCACATACTTTCATGGCTTTTGCAATTATTGAACTGGAGTTTATTTTATTTAATTTAATGTTTTTGTGGGGTTTTAAAATGTGTTCTTTGTGTTGAGTTTGCCCATATTTTTACCATTAACAGACTTCAGCATGATTAAGTCTAACTGAATTGTGGGTGGAGCTGAGAATTAACTTTTTTTAATTTAAGGTAAGCAGAACTGGTGCTGCCACTGCTCTGAGAAAAATTTTCCAACCACACATCTACCCATCCAGTATTTAAATCTGATTTTGGAAGCTCCTCTGAGTCTTATCCTATCTCCTCATGTTCACAAATGCTAGAAGATCATATCTGTAAGGTCCTTCTCTTAAACTGTTAAAGTTTGGGTTATACTGCCATTCTTCTCTTCTCTTCTGACCTACCTAGAGCACATTGCAAAAGTTAGATAATAAATACCCATTTTACTATCCTACTTTTAAAATGTGCTTCAAAGTACTTCTCTGGAATACATTTGGGATTAGTGTTTCTGTTTTCCTCCTAGTGAGAGAAGGAGCAGAGGAACCTAATTTCCAAAACATCCTTGAGACTGCCAATCAATGGAAAGCCTAAGAACTGTTTTTTCTTACAATCAACTTGGGACTGGTGCTTTTGTTTTGCTCCTGGCATGAGAAGGAGTACAGCGGCATTTATTTTTTTACAGTCTCTGAATGGGCAGTGTGTGTGTGGAGAACTTCGGTGATTGGTCTGGTTGAGGTTTTGGTGGAAACCCCTTTGGTTTTAAATTTTGATCATTGTGCAGATTGACTCTATGTTGTACTGACATGCTGTACATGATATTCAGGGCATTTACCAGAATAAGGCTAAAATACACCTACAGACCTCTGCAATTTCAGGGGTGAGATCGATCATCACTTAAGATCATTTGACCTGCTTCTCAGGAACCAGCTTGCAATTAATGTTATGGGATCACTTCTTATGAAAAAAGGAGTAAATGGACATTGATTCCTAGCTGAGCTTATCTGCAATGAGACCAGCACTAATAGCAACCACGTAGCAGCAAATAGGTGAATCACCACTACTCGTCATTTTTAGTAAATTTAATTCTGTCTTTTCACTAAGTATTGCTAGACTAGCTGCCATGTATCCAAACCTAAGAGCATCACCTTAAGTGCTACAACCAATCCTAGTACTTACCTCTCAGGCAGTATCTCAACAATCTGCTTAGATCTAATGAATGGCCATTCAGATTGCATTAGGTGTTCTGAGGTTCATAGGTTGTCATTAGACTAATGAACAGTAGGGCCCTTACAAACCTAGCAATGCACCCCAAGTCATTTGGGTCTCAAGTATCATGGGCAGCTATATGGAGGGCATGTCAGTAGGAAGGTAGCTAAGGATTTTTAGGGGGTTTCAGTCAGGATAATATTTTTCTTCCTTATGGCCTCTGTCCACAATGGCATGAGGGCCAGACTGGGGGTAAAGATATGATTTCTCATTCGATTGTTAAGGTTTCATTTGAATAGGGTCAGGAATGGACTGCTTTACATGGATGGGGAGCCTATTCCATAGTACAGGGATCCTTTGGGACACATATCTGTCTCTTCCAGCATGTTCTGTTGGGTCTAATGTTTCTGGTGCTGTTTGTTTTGTGTGTGTGTGTGTGTGTGTGTGTGTGTGTGTGTGTGTGTGTGTGTGTGTGTGTGTGTGTGTGTGTGTGTGTGTGTGTGTGTGTGTGTGTGTATGCGCGTGTGTGTGTGCAACAGATCCATCAGGGCTGCATCTGAGGAAGCCCTATAGGACAGGCAAAGGTCCCCTCTCACCATCCTGTAGGAGACTAAATACAGAGACAGAGCCGTTAGGTGATCAGTGTAGGACAGGGTGTTTGTGCTTTGAATTATCCTGGTGAGGATCCTTTGTAGGCATTCCTACTGTGATCAGTGTCTGGTTAAGGGCATTGTTTTCAATGATTGGTCTGATAAGGGCTGAGTAGAGGTACTATAACATCCTAGGACCTGGATTGCATACCCATTATGTGTGTGTTAGGGGACATACAATGATTTTCTTATTATCTTAGCTACATGTTGGTCAAAGGCCATATTACTGTCTGCTTATGTTTCCAGATTCCTTTCTACTGGGTCGACTGCTAGTGGCATTTTATCAATGGAGTAGTTGACCTGAGTTGGCAGTTTTCCAAAGGTCATTATAATGTATTTTGTGGTGTTGAGTTTTAGACCATGGTGACTTTAACTACCCCTCTATAGAATGAGAAGTGCACACTTTGGAACTTGTCATTTGTCTCTGTTAAACCCACTTGCAAGATATTGGTGTCATGGGGGAATCTATAATAACTCTTAGTTTGCAGTCAACTGTGAACTTGGTGAACAGGAAGCCTTGAACATTAGGCTTGACTTCCAAGAAGTAGATGTTGATCAAGAGAGGGGCCAGATGAGAGCCTTGGAGTACTTCATTGATGATGGGTCTCTTGCTGGAGGTGGTCTCATCGATCCTGACTTATTGGGTTCTGTCTGTGAGCCTGCCAGCAATTCAGTGAATTATGTAAGGCTTTATACCTAGCTCAGAAACCTTGTCAGTAATGATTGAGTGGGATATTGCATCAAATGCCTTAGCCAGGTCGAAGTACAAAATACTTTTATCTTCATCCATTACCTTGGTGACCCTCACAAAAAAGTCTATCAGGTTAAGAAGTCATGATCTTTCCTTAATAAAGCCAAATTGGGATGGCACTAGTGTTTGTCAGTTGCCAATGCCCTTGTTTATCATTTTCATGATAATTTGTTCCATGGTTTTGTATATTAGGCTGGTTAGACTGATGGGGCTGTGGTTCCCTGGATCAGTTTATGGTCCATCTTTATGGAGGCGAATGGCTGCTGAGATCCTCCATTCATTTGTAGTGCAGCATCTTTGAAAACTGTAATTAAAGAATAACTCAAGATGTCCTGATAGATCCTGTTTAGACTATTTAGAAGGCAACTAGGGACATTGACAGAACCTATGGAGGTAGTTTTCTTGGCCTTAGCAAGAACTACCTGAATCTGGCCCTGTTGATTGCTGGGGGAAGTATGTTGGGGGGATTTCACCTGATGGATCGGGGGGATAGTGAGGGGTGACATTTGAGATGAATTTATCACCCAGTAGATTTGCTATGTCACTCTGATTAGTGAAAGTGAATTTTTTGACTACCAGTTCAGCGCACTGCTTTGTGTTACCTCTAAGGTTCTGGACATAGCTGAAAAAAGATTTGTGGTTTTCCTTAGCCTGCAAGGCTGTCCTGACCTCATAGTTGCCCTTGTTTGGATTTAATTAGACCTATTAGGTTCTTGTTTAGTTGTATAAGACAGCACTTGTCTTTCAGGGAGTTGTTTTTCCTGATTTTGGCCCCGGGTCTTTTTTATTATATACATGGTTTATGTGAGGATTCCAATGTTTCCCTTCCCTTTAAATGGGGTTTAATTTTAATGTTTGTTTTGGGTTTATTTCTGATAGTTACTTCAGTCACTATGCAGCCACTCACATGTTTACATTAGGACTCTGGGAGTAATTCTGCATAGGTAATTGTGGTCTCTGGATTGGGGAGGCCTTGGATTTTGATAAACTGTCAGTTAATAGTTTATAGTTTGCCTTAGAATAGTTTCTAACTGTTACTGGTTTAGATCCATTTTCTTTGTTGACTTTTTTACTTCATAGGTTCATAGGTAGGTACGAGGCTATTGGCCCTAGGGACTATATAAGCCTAGTCAAAAGGTACCCTGGCTTTCGCCACCCAAGAAAACTATTTTCCTGTGCCACTGTTGAGCAGAGCTACAGCAGTGATCCCTGGGGTGAATTTCCTATCTCCCATCCAATCATCAAGATTTTTCTTGAAGAGTGCTAATGAGGAGCTTTGTTTGATATAGACAGGTAGTTTGTTCCAGAGTACGGGAAGTCTCTGGGACAGGAATCTATCCCTCCAGCATGTTCTGTTTATTGTGGTGACAAGGTTTAGGTCCCTAGAGTGTGTAGCTCATAGGGATTGGGATTTCTTTAAGTAGAGCATGTCTAAAAGCTCTGGGTTTGACATAGCTTTGTGTGTTATGCAGAGATCTCCTCTGAGTAGGCGATATGTGATGGAGTAAAGCTGCAGTTTTTTGAGACGGTCTGCATAGGGCATCTGTTTGAGGCTGGTAATCCTCTTTGTGAGGTATTTCTGCGGCCTTTCCAGTTGTTGTAGATATCTTGTAAGGTACATACCAAAAGGGGCATTGTACTCTATAATGGGTCTAATGAGTGACAAGTAGAGAGGAACAATGACCTATTTTTTCCTGGATGAGAAACCTTTTGTGATGAGGTGTGCCATGTAGAAGGATTTCCTGACTACTGTGGTGATGTGATTATCAAAGGAAAGACTACTGTCCACCTGTGTCCCAAGGTCTCTTATCACACTTTTGGTGTTAAGTAGACTACCACCTATGTGGTAGTTCATAGGTACAGAATTTTTACCAAAAGGGATGGCAATGCACTTTTTGGCATTGAGCCTGAGGACATGGCTTTGACACCAGGCATCTGTCTCAGCGAGGTCCTTTTGTAGGATGTCCACATCTTTTGGCGGTTTGATTATGGTTTCTAGTTTGCAGTCATCTGTGAACTTTGTTAGCCAAAGACCTTCTGTGTTAGCCTGTACTTCAGAGAAGTAGATACCAAACAGGAGAGGAACCAGGACTGAACCCTGTGGTACTCCACTTGTTACTTGTCTGAAGTTGGATTTGGAGTCTGCTACTTTCACAGTGTGGGTTCTGTCAGTGAGCCAGTTGGCAATCCATCTTCTGACATAGGGATTTATACCTAGTTTAGTGAGTTTATCTATAATTCCAGAGTGGGGGATGGTGTTGAAAGTGATAAACCGGCTCAGCTCCTCAGACACTGCAAACTTTAATAGACCAAGAGAATGAAAAAACACATAGTATTCCTGTACATGTAAACAGATAACTTAGTGCTTTCACCCACATACATAGTCAGGCATCATCAGAGTTGGTGTTGAAAGCCTTGGAGAGATCTAGATAGGCTGTGTGAACCTCCTTACCCTCATCTACAGCTTTGGTGACTGCTTCAAAGAAGTCTATCAGGTTTAGGAGACATGATCTGCCTTTTACAAACCCGAATTTGGTGGGGTTCTGAGTTTGGAGATGACCAGTGTCATTGTTTATAAGTTCCATGATGATACGTTTCATAGCTTTGCAGACCAGGCTTGTTAGGCTAATGGGGTGGTAGTTTCCGGGGTCTGTGGTGGCTTCCCCTTTGTGGAGTGGGATAACTGTCACTGTGCACCATTCAGTGGGCACATAGCCTGAGGTGAGGCTATGATTGAACATGGTACTTAGGTGGGGTGCCAGTTTGTTCTGTAGTTCATGTAGAACACAGTCTGGGATGTTGTCAGGTTCCATGGATGCTGTATTCTTGGCTTTGGATAGTGTGTTTTTTACCTGTGCAGCCATGAGGAGCACCAGTTGCCCATGTTGGTAATAACAAGGTCTAGGAAATTGCTGCCCCTGGTGGGGGTATGGATAAGTTGATCCAAGGCAATGGAATTTATGAATTCCAGAAAATATTGAGCACAAGAGTTGGTCCATGAGTAGTTTTCCCAGTTAATGGTGGGGTATTTGAAATCGCCCATTATTAGGGTGTTAGGTTGTACCCTAATATTTTCCAGTGTATCAAGAAATGAGGAGTGGGAATCCTGGGGCAAGGAGGGGATCTGTAGCAAGCTACAGTTTGGATTGCAATCTTGCCCAGAGTTAGTTGCACTTGGATAATCTCAGATGCATTATGCTGAGCAATTAGCCTGGAGGTGTGGATATCCTTAATGAATATGGACATGCCTCCACCTTTATGGTTTCGGCCCAAGTTAGGAGGCCGAAAGGTGTGGTATGAATTATAGCCTGGTAATGCAGGGGTACTCTCTGGACCCTTGAACCAGATCTCTGTCGCTGCACTGATGTCGATGTTCTCCATTTTAAGGAGTGCCTCAATTGAGTGCATTTTTGAGGATTAGACTTCTAGCATTGAGTAGCAATACCCTCAGATTCTTCTTGCTTGTACCTGTTATGGTGGTGAATTTGTCATTTGAACCTTGCCTAAAAATGTCACTATAGGGGTGGCTAGAGCCTTAACCAGTATCCAGAATTCCAGGGGTGACAGGTGCAGGCCATCTCTGGCAAAGCACCGTGGTTTTTCGATCATGTCATCCCAGGCAGACAGATACTGGATCACACTAGAATGACACCAGAAGCTTAATCAATTATTGAAGTCAATCATTTTGTCCTTGTCCTGTGGTATCTTTCTGGGTGATGGCAGGATGCTACTCAGGGCTAGAGTCATACCTGCCTGGGCTACAAGATTGGGCAGCTCCTCCATGTCCCTTTTCATGTAGTCCAGGGAGGTATGTCTCAGGTCATTCACACCAACATGGACAATGATAGAGTCATATATGTACTTGTTGTGAAGTGACCTGAGTGCATGCATTATGTGGCAAATCCTGGCACCCGACAGGCAGCTGACAGTAACTTTCTCCTTGTTTAGCCTGGTGAGTGGAACATCAGTGTGCCTGACTATAGAGTCACCTATGACTAGAGTTTTGGGTACATTGTTATGCATTATGGGCTGTGGTTGAGTGGTACACTGAGTTTGTGGGCTAAGTGTCATTTGGGTTGTGTTGGGGGGTGGAGGTTGCTTGTGTTTCTGCTTTGGAGGTCCCTGTTGCTTGAGCAGGTTTTTACTGAGAGCTTCCATGGATGTAGGTGTCTGTTTTGCATTTCTATGTGTGTGTTTTGGTGCTGTAGGTTTTGAGGGACTATATGCTAAGTGTGGTGTGGTGCAAGTGTTTAACTTTTCTCCTTTACATTCTAGTCCAGTCTTAGGTGAATTGAGTTTTGTTTCCAGTTTGGCTGGGGTTGTCTGTGTACATGAGGCAATTGCTGCATTGCCCCAAGATGCCCAGATTCATCAGGTAGACAGGAGAAAACATGGAGAGCTGACCCTTACACATGCCTGGATAGGTGCTTATTTGTTAAGTAATAGAAACTGTTTTCCTCTAGACAGTGAGGAAAGTTGAGTGCTGTAGTAATTTGTAGCTTATTTAGTGCTTACAATAAGTTCTGAACAAGAGATGAGGAAAGTTGAGTGCTGTAGTAATTTGTAGCTTATTTAGTGCTTACAATAAGTTCTGAACAAGAGATGAGTTCAAAGAAACAGACTTGAGTGCTGAAACTAAAAAAATTGGCTAGTTGTAAGAAAAAAAATAAGCTAGAAGACTTCCCTCCAACACAGAAAGGCTTGGAGGCTTAGAAGCCCAGACATAGTCTTGGACACAGCAAATCTGTATCCAGCCTAGACTACCCACAGGAAAGGCAGGAAACAAGCTTAGAATTATTTTTAAGTGGAAAGAGAGAAAGGAGGAGCAGAAACTAAGCTGATTAGCCTTCTCAAATGTTCTCCCTGTATTAGGTAGAATGAGGTAATGACACTTGACTGGGAGAAGGGTCCCAGATCAAATTTACAGTAGGGGTGGGCAACTGCAAAGCCACCAACTATAAGAACAACATGCCAATAGGGAGGGAGGGTGAGAAACAAACTGCAGAAATGTTTCTCACAGCAGAAAAGCAGCAGTGAGCCTTTAAATGAGTTTTAAACAGCTAAAGGAGCCTCTAGAGAAAGCTTTTAGCTGCAAACAAGTTATCTGAATTAAACAACCCAACATATGCTTTATAAAAGGGGACAATTTCCAGTTAATACCTCACACACAGTGAAACTAGCTAGAAAAATGTATAGTAGACAAAGTGCTATAAATAACTCAAAAAATAAGCAAAAAAAAAACAGGATACTTAATGTTATATATTATAGATCCAAGTTTGCTCAGCGGCCTTCCTTAGATTAGCTCAGTGTGAAATGGCAGAAACACTCACAAAATTAACTTCTTAGGTAACAGAAAGTTAAAACCTGAGACAGCTTTAAAAAAAATGCTCAAAAGAACCAATGAGGTGCTTAGTCTAAGCTGTAGTCCAGGTGACCTCAGTCAGCCAGTGACCTTAAACAATTCTCTCTCACTGAAATGCCCAATGGATTTGGCTAAACCAAGATGTCCCTGAACATGTGCTCAGACACACAGCCTCCACAAACACTAGGCCCAAACACAAGCCTGAATATGGACAATGCTACAAATATCCACACCACTTAGAAACAAACTGCAGAAATGTTTCTCACAGCAGAAAAGCAGCAGTGAGCCTTTAAATGAAAGTTTTAAACAGCTAAAGGAGCCTCTAAAGAAAGCTTTTAACTGCAAACAAGTTATCAGAATCAAACAACCCAACAGATGCTTAATAAAAGTGGACAATTTCCAGTTAATACCTCACACACAGTGAAACTAGCTAGAAAAATATACAGTAGACAAAGTGCTGTAAATAACTCGAAAATATAAGCAAAAAAACAGGATACTTAATGTTATATATTATAGATCCAAGTTTGCTCAGTGTTCTTCCTTCGATTAGCTCAGTGTGAAATGGCAGAAACACACACAAACTTAACTTCTTAGGTAACAGAAAGTTGAAACCTGAGACAACTTTTTAAAAAAAAGCTCAAAAGAACCAATGAGGTGCTTAGTCTAAGCTGTAGCCCAGGTGACTTCAGTCAGCCAATGACCTTAAACAATTCTCTCTCACTGAAATGCCTGATGGCTTTGGCTAAACCAAGATGTTCCTGAACATGTGCTCAGACACACAGCCTCCACAAACACTAGGCCTAAACACAAGCCTGAATATGGACAATGCTACAAATATCGATACTACTTAGAAACAAACTGCAGAAATGTTCCTCACAGCAGAAAAGCAGCAGAGAGCCTTTAAATGAAAGTTTTAAACAGCTAAAGGAGCCTCTAGAGAAAGATTTTAACTGTAAACAAGTTATCATAATCAAACAATCCAACAGATGCTTAATAAAAGTGGACAATTTCCAGTTAATACGAGACAGATTTGTGAGCTGACCTCACTAGTGAGGATGTGACATGAGGGTGTAGTAGAGTCATGCAAGGCTCTCCCATGCTGGTGAGTACCAGATCCAGTAACTGATTTGACTGTGTACTTTGTGTTCCAGAGAGTTTGTGTTAATAAAGTCCAGGAAGCAAGGTGCCACTGATCTTGAAGTAGTGTACACTTCTCATTCTATAAAGGGATAGTTTACGTCTCCATGAATAGGGTGTTTGGTTGAATGGTGAGTACCTCTAGTAGGTTTATGTAAGAGCCATGAGACTCTAATGGTATGGAATGATGACCATAATCTGGTGAGGATCCTTATCTATGGTGACTTGCACGTGGATAAGCTCCATTGTATTGCTCAGTTTAACCAACTTGGAGGTATGGTTGCTGCTAATGTAGATTAAGACACCTGCCCCTTTGGTCTCATTCTGTGCTGTTGTTGGTCTAAATGTGTGGAAGATGCTGTAAGCTTACATTGCTTGTGTACTTTCTATGGCTTTAAAGCAAGTCTCGGTTATGGCACAAATGTATATATTCTTCCTATTATGGAGGGCTTGAAAGGTATGGAGTTTTTTGTTTAGGCTCCGAGCATTGAGCAGTATCACCTTAAGGTTGCTTGCAGACTTTTTCACTATATTGGTAGTGTTGTATTTTTGGCATTGCCTAAAAAGGCTCTAAGGAATTGCAGCAACTGCCTTATGCTTACTGATTGTTCATTGCTTCTACCAATTAATAGTGTAAGTTATGAGAGATGTAAATATTTAAAAAAATTGTGGAAGGAAACTTCTCCCATCAGCCTACTATTGGTAAGCATCATATCTGCATAATGCACAGTCAATCTGTGCTAGCCACTAGGCCAATAGAATATTCTGAGACTATAAAGAAAAATGTACCAAAGTTTACTATAGCACAGCCTAAATGATCATAGCGTAGAGCACACAAGATGACACCTCTCCTTTGTCATTCACACTTAAAGCAGATCTATATACCTTAATCCAGAATCACCAAGAAACCAGGTCTAACTCCATAAGGCCTACTAACTATACTTCCACATAGAGAAATATTTGAGTCATAGATGAATTTATAACTAGTCATGCAAACTTTACACTCTCTACACTGAACAAGAGCATAATTACTGCAAGCCACTTGCCTAGTGTTAGTATCTGTAATGTCACAAGTGCTGAAAGATTCCTTAAACCAGACATTTATGACTATGGCCTATAGGTGGCCAATGTGGGAATGAATGAACTGAGGGGCTCCACCCAGAGGGAAATACATTTGCTATCATTACAACTATCTAATCTGTATTTGATTTCAGCCAATGTGCCTGCAGTTTTACATTCTATTCCTCTATCCTTTCCTGAAGTTCATATCCCAAGCCTGCTTGTAATGCCACATCATCTACATACAACAATTTTGTTGATCTGTCCACTTCACCCTCTTTGCTAATGTAGTCCATCACCAGTAGGAACAGAAGCGGGCTCAGAGCTGAACCATAATGCATACTCACTCCTACTTGGAATCCAGTGGGAGTGTGGACACCTTTGAGAACAGCAAGCTGTATGTGTAACTGTGGCAGCTGTGGCAGCTCTGTCATTATGGTAGAGCCAGGGTAAGGGTACTCTGTACATTGCAATCAAGGCATGTGAGTAAGGTATGACTGTTATGCAACAGTGCCAACAACAGAGTAGTAGACAACATGTAGTTAGGCTATACAGATATGTGTAGTGTGTCTCTACCTACAGGCCTCTAACTTACAAAAATGGGTAGCAATTCATCAACTAACAGTAGCCTGTGCAGATTAGGATTGAATGACTCAGTTATTATTTGCTGCCTTCACAAAAATGTAATGGAACTGCTAGACAAAACTGGATTTGGACCCAGGAGTGTGCATGACAATACATACTGCATGCAAGGTATTTAACAGACTGCACCACTGAGTTACTGCAAAAGCATGTGTATTTGCAGGATATATGTGCACATATACAGGCTATGAGAAACATTTCTAAATCCAACAGTATGTTCATGGCTTTATATGGCTGCATTGCTGGACCACGGTCCCAGTTGTATATGTACCTTGGTATTTTTGCCTTAGCAAATGTCTTTCCATAAGTTGCTGATAAAAGGGCATATATACTTGCTTTCACAGGCCTCACAAACATCCATTATTATGTCATTGGCTATCTACTGGCTTATTATTGCACCAGAGTCCAGGGTGCACTCCCATTTTCCCATTAGGTTATATTTAAGTTACATGCTTAATGACTGTAATTGGCAATCAGTAAGTGTGGCTGGAAACACCTGTCCAAGATCAGGTATGTGTGGCCTGGTGGGTTAATCCAGTGGGCTGTAAGTGAGAAGGAGCTGGGTTTGAAACCTGACAGAGGTATTCATTTTGTACATGTATCAGACAATATAATAAAAACATGTAATCATTAAAGCTAATTTAGGCATAGCTAAGCAAAGTGGCGCAGCATGATGCACAGTTCCACTTTGCCTAGCTCCTCGCAAACCAGTGCTAAAAAATATAAAGAAAAGAAAAAGGGGGTGATAGGAAAGTGGTGAAATTGCTGTAAGCAGGGGGAACATAGTGAAAAGCAGTTAGGAATGTGCAGGAAGGGTGGAGTAAAGACCCATAGCTATCCTTATCTTGTACAGCAACAGCTGTGCATTTTGACAGATTTTGTAAATGAATTTGGACTTTCAAACCCCAGGGAGATAGGTGAAGACAACATAACTATGTTGTCAAGCCAATTAGACCAGATTAGTGGTGTCCAGTGGACATGTGTGTGAAGTGGAGAGCTATGTATGAGGCAATATTTTTTTTTGTGGGACAGGTGCCCATTTGTTTTAAAGTGATAGTGAAATGTAGGGGACGGGACATAGGTACATGCAGGGAGGTAAGTTATGTAGGAGAGGATGCATTTGCAGACAGAGAAGATGAACAAGATAGCAGACAGGCGATGTGTGTGACACATGAAAGGGGGTAAACACCTTTAATGGGGAGGGGGTTGTGGAACCAAGTCACAAATGCCTCCAGACAGCAGCAATGTGACTCACGTCCCCACCCATGGGACAGCTGACACTGATCCTTCACTGCCCTGAGGGTGGCTGTGCTGGAGGCTGGATGTGAGCCTGACCCACCAGGTTGGCCAGCATGCTCTCTTCTGGTGCAGGCAGTGTTCATAGCTCTGATGAACAATCTTGCACACCATGATTGGCAGTTAATCCTGGGTGACTGCAGCCCCTCTGCTACTGCTCTCAGGTGGAGGCCTGGCCCCATCCTCTGAGGTGGTTCCACTCAACACCACAGGTGATGCAGGGGCAGTGTAGGGAGCGCCACCAGCTTGCCTGGGTCCCAGACATGCTAGGACCTTGTGCCATGGCAGCTTGAGGCAGGGTAGGTGGATCACCAGAAACTGGCCTACCCCAACATGTTGTGGTAATAGAGGTACAGCAATAAGTATAGGTTAGTTATTAACAAAACATTGTTAGTAATAGCAGCATGACAGAACATTGGAAATAACGCAATTACATATCAATACAAATTATGTGAAAAACAACATCCAATAACAGAACAGTCAGTATAACAGCATGCCAGTAACAGTTACAGCATAAGGCCAACAAAATAGATAACTTAACAAGATATGTTAATATGCATCCATTAAAATACATAACAATAGCACATGCCCCAAAATAGTTAATGTAACAACATATGTTAATAGTAAACCAGAACCAATGAATAACTGTAATAAATAAATGAAGATAAGGGGTGGAGAGAGAGAACATCAGTTCATTAGTAACACTGGTGCTTACTTCCTGGGAAACCAAACTATTATTTACTCTACAGGTCTGTATTTTCTTTATGTTTACAGTGAGTACAAGTCTCCTTTAGCTGATGTAGCACATACATACCTCTCAAGCTATATGCATGGGAAACTATGGGCCAAACAGTAGCAACTGTGGGTACACACCTACACAGAACACTTGCACATCAGGTGGACCTATATAACTACCAAGGTGTTCTGTGGGTTGAAATGGTGATACTGTGCAATCTAGGTACTCATTGCCATGGTATTCCTGTAACAGGCAGATTACGCACTATTAATTACATAATGTGAAATTGTGACACTTGAAAGCATGTATGTGTACAGTTCAGACACTAACCAGCAGACAGGCCTTGCTTGGCAGGCATGGAAATTGAAACCAATAGCAGTGACTGTGACTGCAGCAACTTTTAACATGCAATCCAGGCATACAGCCATACCAGGATTGCACATATTATTTATGACTGCACATTGCTGAGTTTTCACATTCTTGCTAATGATTTTAGCAGTCTGTAAAAACTAAACACACAGTTAGTTTTCTTCTCATAATATGGGTACCTCACACGTATACCTGTAGCTCCTGTGGCGAGAGAGTGTGTGAGCATTACATGACTGCTACTGTAATATGTAGTGATACCTATTACTAGATTCGAACATTGGCCTGTATGTGACAAAATGTACTATATACAGAGCATTTAACAAACTGAGCTACTGAGTCACTACTGATTATTGGCTGACTGATATCTACCTAGAGCTTACCTGGAAACAAAATATGACCTGGAAGTGCTACTACAGTGTTATACAAGACTGCATTGACAGTACAACATGCATGCATGGCATAAAAGATTAACACAGATAATAAGTATGCTATATATCAGTGTAACAGTGTTGGAGTACACACTTTATTGTTAGTGGGTTGAAATATCTGTGAAGGTGGCATACCATATCAGATCATGGAGTTGGCTACCTCTCCCATACACTTTGCTTACCTGATGTTTGCATATGACAGAGCATTATGTGAACGATATTGGCCTAGAAACAGCATTGAACAGAACTATATGTATTAAACAATACAATTGGCAGCCATTAGATTTGCATTCTACAGCTATTACAGTGTTATATTTGACAACAGCACCTTACCTTACAGCCTGAATGCATACAGCTCTACTGCAATGCTTACAACAAGACAATCCTGATGTACAGCATTTTCCTCGGTGTTATTAATATGGATTAATGTTTTATTGCAGAACAGTTGGCATTATAACAGTTGGCATTATACATTTCTTTCAAAACAGCTCGAATTCCACATTTATTGCACTGTACCACTTTATTGAATATACTGTCATGCAGTTAATGCATTACCCTTTCTTGCTTCTTTCACTACAGTTAGCATAATATATCAGTACTCACGGGACTCATGGTGCAACCTAGCCAGGTGCAGTGCATGTGACTCAACATTGTGAGCCCTCTCCTCTGCAGCTGTTAGGAATGAAGCACACCATTATGCATACCAGTTTTACAGACATTCAAATTAGATATTGGTGAAACAGAGGTAAAATTACTTATATACTTGTGCGGCATTCCTTGCCTGAGGTTTTTGGACCCAGGTGTCCAAGAGATCCCCCTTTCTCTGTTTCCGGTCATCATGGTTGTGACAACACTACTGACCTGTGCAGGGGATACCAGTAACACTGGTGAGTTCTCTTGCCAGACAGTCCCAGGCCTCTGCCTTGCACTCTGAGCCGTGGAAACCTCACTGCAGCAGCCGTTCTTCGTGCTTGTTTTTTACTAGGAGTCCAACCATGACCCTGGACTCCAAAATGCCCCAACACTGCACCCAAAAGCATGCATCTTCACCAACACCAAACATGGTAACCTTCAGAGACAGAACTACAATGGATTATGTTGTATTCCCACCTACTGGGATTAATATAGGCTGTTTTCCCACACTTACACGTCATTAGGCAGCATTCAAAAAAGTGCCACATCACTTAGCACCACACAAACCAGCACAGCTGTGCTCAGACATGCGAAAACAGGAAGAACCAGAGTCTTGGTGGAGCTTAGCAATGTGCAAACCTGCCAAGAAATGCAAAGCAGGACATAAACATTGGCAGCTGTTATCATGTTTATGCGGTGTTTAGCAGGTCTTAGATCTCAGCACAGCATAGTAGAGCACAGCAGAGCTATATTTTAAATTGTTCTGCTAAATGTGTATTTTAAAATGAAATACTTGTTTGCCTTCCATGTATTCAAATCCTGGACCTACTACACATGCAGTCATGAGTCTACCCATTATGCTACATGGATATTCAGACATCAGGTGTACCTTTATTCATAACACTGAGCTACCTATAAGCAGAGCTGAGTACCGCACTACACCATGCAAACATACTTAGCTGCACTTAAACATACTTTTAAATAAATAAATACATCCAGTTTCTATTTTTAGATGTCTGGACATTGTCTGGGCACAGCTTAGCATTGCTGCACTCCATGTCGAGCCACGCAAATATGCTTTTTTATTTAAAAAAATTAAAAACTTACCATGACACTGATGGACAGTCCTGGGGATCTTTTAGCCATTTGAGGACACAGTTTCCAATAAACCTCTCCCTATACCAATTCAATACCCATGTCCCTCAGCTCTCCCTTGGCAATGTGCCATCATTAATATGCATGGTGCGCTGCCAATGGGGAACTGTGTACCTGGATATGGTAACAGTCCATGTAGGCTCTACACTGTGCCTACATGGATTTTATTAAATCCTGGGGAATGTTTTTAAATAGAGGTTATCCTCTTCCTTTATTAGAACAGTTGTGGAAAGAAGTATGGGCTGATAGACATGACTGATATTAACAACTATTATTTCTGGTCTTACACAGATGGCCAGGGAGGGGTCGGGTCAACATCAATCAACATTTTCCATCAAAAATAATATGGTTTTATACTATTCTTTAGGTGCCGGTGACATTCAAAATATTATCTGCAGCAATTGGCATTTGCTGCAATGTAACACTGACATCAAGAAACATTTTTCTTTTTCTCCCATGTTCATGTTTAAAAATAGAAGAAATAATATATTATTGTTGGAAAAACCTGTACATGAATCACTTGGACGACTGGTCACTAGAAGATTTGGCTGTTTTAGTCAAAGATCATATATTTGTACCAGTTATGATGGGGTTTGGTCAACAAACTTGTAGCAAATTAAGAATGAGGGGAAATTTTAATGTGGCTCTTTTAGAGTGGTTTATCTTGCTCTGTGCTAATCTTGTTCAGTCTTCTATATAGGCAAAACTAAAAATTCACTTAAGAACAGGATTTATCAACATTTGTACAGTATTCACCAGAAAGATAGGAAAAATGCCCTGGCTAGGCACTCCATCAGTTAACCTGGGTTCAGCAAATTAAGTTTTTGGTACTAGAGCAGGTTAAAGTGGAATATTTTCTGGGGACTGGATGAACCACCTACTACAGTGGGAAATGTTTTGGCAGTTACACTTTGATGCTACTAACTTCCCCAGTCTTATTGATAATATTTCAAGTATTAGTGAATTGAAAAAGAGAGCCAGCATTGTTTGAATGGTGTTTGTTTTTATAAAACATGTTTTAGTTTGATTTACCATTTAGTACAACTCACTATTCAGGTTTTACTGTTTTCATTGTCATTTACATGATTGGTGGCTTGTATGGGTATGTATTAACAGCTGATAGTTTCTGATTAATTACAGAGAATTGGAGACAGCATTTGCAGTTCTGATGATGAAAGTGCTCAACCCTATGCTTTTTATTTTGAGTTTGTGAATTTTATATATTATTCTTGCTTTGAATTTGTTTTTCAGATATTGATTGTTTTCTCTATTTTTTCTGCTATCTGCATCCATATCATGTGGTATACTCACTGGTTTGTTTGTAGTACTGCACTTCACACATGGGTGTACAGTCAGTACAAGCAAACTTTGGCTTGGCACACATTATTTATTTCAGTACTCCCCCAACATTGCATATGTGATTCAGAAAAATGAATGTAGCCATGCTTAGTACACTGATTTAGTTAAAAGAGTATCATTGCATGTACTGACTGCAAAGTGATCTACCCAAGAGTGCAGTTGCTTGTGCTCTGTGCACAATAAAAATGCTACGCTATTTTGAATGTTAAGAAATCAAACTATCCATATTGCGATATATACAGCTTAATATTATATCAGCCTAGGTGTTGTTTGAGGGTTGTAGCTCAATGAATGAAGAGCAGTGATACTAATTCATTATACCTAAGCAAGTAATGTTGATTTTCCTAGTTAAGCATTTCTGAATGTAGCCATCTTTATGAAGTAGTAGCATGCATACAGTATAACAAAAGTGACTGAGCTTTGTGACCTTAATCAACAAGATCTACCATGACCATACCTCTTTACCTCTTAGACCAAGAAATCAGGACAAAGTATAAAATTATGGGAGAACAAATAGGGACAGATTTTAAATATTCCTCTTACAAACTTAGAAAGTTGATAGAATAATAGGTTTTGCATTGGCATGCATTTTCTGAAGTATGTGGAGTCTTAAATTCAAATGTTTGTCATTATTTAATGACTTCAATCCTCAGCTATTTGCCAGAAAGGTACAGATTTTAGGAGGAACACACCAAAAATATGAGGCAAAAATCTGGACATTCTGCGAAAATCTCTACAGATGAGAAGTATGACCATGGCACAACTGAATTTTGCCTTCTGTCTGTAGTCCTCTACTTGCCTTTATGAAACAGGAATTATCTCTTGTTCCCATGGTCTTCTTATGCTTAAAGGAATTATATTTGCTATTAAGTTAAACATTTATCCTGCAAGTGCAGACCATATGTCATGCTAATGTGACAGTTATAATAAAAGGATTACTTGCTATTTTTCTCATTTCTCCAGGGTTTTCCTTATATAAGATCGTACAACTGCCAAACATCTTGATCTGCATTTTGAACAGTTAGAATCCTTTTGCATCAGACATGTCATTTAACTGGAATAAATTCATCATCAATTAAAAAAACAACCAATTAACTAACCACCTACAATAAGCCTGTATAAGCAAATAAGTTACAAAGCTACCTGCTTTGCAGGGATTCTGTACAATAGACACTTTGGTTCTCAAAAAAAAGCAACTCATCATTTTGCAGACACATTGAAGAACAAAATGTCACCGATTTCAGAAATCAAGAGTTACTGGGTGCGGCTGGTTAGATACCTAAAGGGACTGCAGCATTTTATTTTGGTAAACAGAATAGATTAGATGTCAGCAAATGTGTATATATTTTTGCATACAATTATATAGAAAATATGTGTGAAGAATCACAGTATTATACTGGAAAAATATATAATCAAAACCAGTGACAGTCAAAAAATAAATATACGTAATATTTTTTTTCAGTAGAGGAAGGGCATCCCACCCAAGAATGCCATGTTGAGTGCTTCATATTCTGCACCACTAAAATTAACATTTCAACTCCAATGTCACTCTTCTCAGCTAAAAGGACAACTCAAGCTGTACTAAAATTGAGAAAAGCATTGCCTACAGTCAACTGCCGCTTGCTCTAATGCTGGAGAGGTAAGTAACATGGGTGCAGGACACGTGGGAATCATATACATAAAGCTAATAGATAACTGATTTCTCTAAATCCTGAAACAGTCCATATAACTGCCTTGCTTCTTCTGTGGTATACCATATTTATAAAATGACCAGACTGTTTGTACCAGGCTTCTCTTCTTGTTTGCAAAGCAGATCTTGGTTTAATTCGCATGTATGATTTCAGGATTCTTAATCTGCAGTTCTTGACAATCACAGTTTCTAGACAACAGAACTGGTTGTGACATTTCTAGTAATTCCTTTTACTGTAATTTTAATGTCTTTATTTCGTACTTCACATGTGCCTGCTCTTGATTTCTTCTATAGATATTGCCATCTTTTCTACAAAGTAAGCAGGTCTTGGTTTAACTGCTTTGACAACAACATCACCATCAAACTATTGACTCTTTCACTTTGCTTTGAAATTCTTAATGCACTTCCAGCCTGCAAATCTGGTAATTTTTTGCAGCATTTATCATAGCATTTCTTTCTCTCTGTCTCTCTCTCTCTCTGTCTCTGTCTCTATTCCAGTTTCTATCCTGCACTTCCTTCCCTTAATATTCATCTTTAGGAGTTCTGAATGTAAGTAAAGTAGGCTTTCTGACTTTGGTCTTTTAACTATCAACAGCTGAACTAATGATAGAATCTGCATTCTTCAATAGCTTTTCTACAGCTTGCTCCTAAATGAATGTCCAGTATATTTGGATAGTTTTCTACACATAATTATGGGTCTATATCAGAACAACGAAAGTCCAAAACAGCGAATGACCTAAAGGTCGAAAATGTAGGACTTCGAACTTGCTATTGTTGGGGTCTGCGCCTCCCACACCTAGCGCTAAATATAAATACCAACTCCGAGATCGCACTACAGTGAGGAAAGGGCAAATATTCTAATCTTCACTGTACTGCGATCTCACAAAAAGCAGATCGAGATCTGGCATTTCTGACCTTTAGGTCATTTGTGGTTTTGAGTTTTCAGTGTTCTAATAGGAATCCCTTAATTATACTGATGGTAGAAATAGAAATTACAAGTCTGAATTCCCCCTTCATGCACAAATCTGTTGATTCCCTGAAGTTTCTGACTTTGGAATTTAGTAATGCTTCCAGGTGTGAAAACATTAGTATCCCTGCCTCAGAAATGTAGACTTTAATGTTCTACCAAACACTTGTGTATCATTTTGATTATTTCAGAGAACTTGGAATAATAATTCACACATATGAAAAACAAATATATGTTTTTAAATGGAACAAGTATGTAGCCACTCCACAATATAGAAGATCTGCAACTTGGAATATTGGCATTTCTTCCTTATGACTGGCATGGTATACAGTGGAGATGGCACAATTCTTAATGGCTATTTTTATATGAATCGATGCCCCTGGATATATATCCTGCTATTTCTTACCACTGTATTATTCACATATGTATCACATGTATCCTGTGTTTTCTCATTGATTGGTGACTATTATTTACCAGCTTTCAGAATTAAGCCCTGAACACACAGTTTGTTTTCTGTATGACATTTTTCTTCTGTGGTTCTTTAAGTGCCCTTTCATAGCCAGATGGTTCACTGTGATAAGATCACAGCTCCTATACCATTTTTACTATCATCTGTAAAACAACTCACTCACTTGCATCATAGTATTTTAATGTTGAGGCAAATGCAGCAAGTCTCATAAGCACCCCAAAAGTCTTTTCTTTTTTTTTAACTCCTTTCCCAGTCTACACCTTGCTTTTATAGATCTTAAGGGATATGCTTATCTCAGACATATCTGGTATACATTTTGCAAGATACAGAATCATTCCTAGATGTGTACTAGTAAATCCAAAAAAATACGCTGAAAATCACCAGAACACCAAAACGAATCAGCAAAGCGAAAAGTGAAGGCACAACTCCTTAGTTTCCAACGTTTATTGAGAAATTAAAATAAAAAATAAAAATAAGTATAAAGACATGAACGCCTTTTGACCAGATTGTACACAAGAAAAAACAGCGTTTTCGTCAGGTTAAGCGACTTCATCAGATGACCAGTATAATTCAACCCTCCATTTTTATATACATCAGTATTATTCAATTGATCAATTAATTAACCATTTAACCAATATACTTCCCTCCATTTTTCTCCACAACTCAAAACATAGCAACAATAAATTTGAATATGTGCATTATTTTCTCCTTAGAGATAGCATATTATAATTCATCTTACAGAATTAATGAACTATGTCAATATTATCTTTAAGATGACCAAATCTTTGTGTAAATATGCTTTAATTTAAAAATAATTGTCATTTTATTAAGATGTTCAGAAAATCTTATAAAAAGTAATAAAAGTCATGTCTTTATACTTATTTTTATTTTAATTTCTCAATAAACGTTGGAAACTAAGGAGTTGCACCTTCACTTTTCGCTTTGCTGATTCGTTTTGGGATTCCTAGATGTGTGTTTAATGATAGATTTTCTTCTAGACCCAGCATTTGTTTTATAAGTTAGCTTTCTTTATGTGGATCAATTTCAGGCCCATTGATACGACCCATGAATTTTAGAAGTGTCATTCCTGTTTTACATCTGATCACATTTAACTTGAAGTTTTGCTTTCAAAATCTATTCAACAGTCATATCAGTTGGTTGTCATGGTTTTCTTGTTTCTGATTTAACTTAAAATCTGTTCTGCAGTATTTTGAATTTTTTTTATGCTCTAAATGTGTTGCAGCCCATTACTATTACACCAAAGGTTTAGCTTCCATCATTACCCCTGCTTTAATTTACCTGAACAACAGTTGATTAATGAGATTTGGTAACAAACCAATTTGTCCAGGGATATCTTCAAGAGGGAAGGGGGTCAGATAAATATTGTAGCAGGTTTTAAGAGGGTGGGGGGTGAAAGGGTTAAATGGGAAGGAGGGATGATTGTGAGGAAATGAGGTAAGGGTAGGGAGGGGCTTAAGGGGATTAGACAAGTGTAACCGGGGAAGGAATCACATTTTCCTGTAAACTTGCTACTGCAACTTTATGTCCTGATGACTTGTAGGTTTGTGGTGGACAGGTGGGCCTTGGTTAATGCTTACATATGTAGAAAAGGTACTGCAAAACATTTTTTTGCCTCTGTGTGGTTTCAAGTGGTAGTGGGCTTAGTGCTTGGTTGTGCACTTGGCTGGTAATGTCTTGGGAATCTTTACAAAGCTTTTATTGATAGTCATAGTAGATAAGTGAGCATTTAGCTCATACTCAGTGGTTATGCTAGGTTAGGAGGCTATCGTTTACATTAGCATTGAAGAGGGATCCATGGCTTGCTTTCAGCTTTTTAGGCAACTGGTTATTTTGTTACTTATGTGGTATAATTTTGGGAGGTGATGAAACGGATCCAGTTTTGGATAGAGAGGATGGGGTACACCGAATGATGTTTGTCTTAATGCCTTTTAATGCTGGTTAGGTTATTGGAAGTTTGATCAGTCAGAACAAGAGGGGGAACAGCCTGGTCAAGCTGGTGGGTGGAGAAGAGGGGCAGGCTTGCCCTCTTCTGTTCCCCCTCTGCTGTTGGATGTTCAATTCAATCATTTGGGAATGAAAGTGAGTAGCTGGATGCTGCTTGATAAGTAAAATATGCAAGAGGAGGTGAGCTGCTTAATTGGTTGGATGTGTAATTCACTATATGGTAAATGAAGTGAGTGGTGGTACACTGTTTCATAAGTAAGCAAGTGGAGGTATGGATGCTGCTGCTTACTGGGTTAGGATGAGCGGGATCACACTGTCCTAGTTAACGTTGCATGGATGTTATGCTCAACTGTACCCTGTGTTGGTTGTAATTAATAAATATTGGTTAACAAATTATGCCTTAAGGAAGTCTAATAAACATTGTCAAATGTCATTCGGTGTGATGTGTTTATTGAAAGGGACCGAGACAAATGACTTTTGGTAACAAACCAGTTTACCCAGGGACATCTTCGGGGGGGGCGGGGTCAGATAAATATAGTAGCAGGTTTTAAGAGGATGGGGGGATGAAAGGGTTAAATGGGAAGGAGGGATGATCGGGTTGAAATGAGGTAAGGGTAGAGAGAGGCTTAAGGGGTTTAGGCAAGTGTAACTGCGGAAGGAATCACATTTTGGCATAAACTTGTTACCCTCCTCCCCTTTTTGCGGTGGAATAGTGAGGAATGTGGTTATTATCCATCTGGGTAGGGCAGAGAAGAGAGGCTGGCTTACCCTCTTCTATTCCCCCTCTGGTGTTGGATGTTTAGTTCAATGAGTTGGGAAGGAAAGTGAGTGGTTGGATGCTGCTTGATAAGTAAAATAAGCGAGTGGAGGTAAGCTGCTTATTTGTTTGGATTTGTAATTCAGTATATAGTAAATGAAGTGAGTGGTGGTTTGCTGCTTCATAAGTAAGGAAGTGGAGGTATAGACACTGCTGCTTACTGGGTCAGGATGAGAGGGGTCACACTGTCCTAGTTAATGTTACATTACAATTTCATCTACTTCCAAGGGGAGTACTTCAAACAAGAAAAGGGGGTTGCGATGGGTGCACACTGTGCACCCACATATGCCAATATTATAATGGCCTTTTGGGAAGAAACTTTTCTTCTCAATTCTCCTTTGATGAACGAATGCTCCCTTTATACTAGGTATCTAGATGATTTGTGTTTTTTTTGGAGTGGTAGTGAAGAAAATTTCAACAACCTTTTGACCTTTGTCAACAACACCTCCACATTTTTGAAATTTACTAGTAATTTTGACAAACAGACATTAAAATATCTTGATGTTCACATAGAGAAAAAAGAGGGGAACCTGTCATCAAGAATTTTCAGGAAAGAAACTTTCTCCAACTCTTATTTGCACTACACCAGTTGCCATCCCCCCCACCAGAAAAAGGGGGTGTTGAAAAGGCAATTGGTCAGGTGTAGCAGAATGACTTCGGATAATAAAGTTTTTCTTGAAGAAACTGAACTGTTAAAGAATCTTTTTACCCAGAGAGGGTACCCTCTAGAGATGTTCAACAAGGTGTTGGAGGAAGTCAATACAAAAAGAGTAGACACCTTTGCCCCTATTTTAGGGAAGGAAGAAATACTGACCCACAATTTAGGTTCAGCGGGCAATTTAAGCTGAAAAGGGACAGGATTAATAACTACCTTTAGCGAACAATCAGCTTTTGTCAGGAACATATTTTCTAGAGAATGGGATAGCTTTTCAAAATTTTCAGATCTTGAATCTATCTTTGATAAAGAACTAACCCATGTATATCGTAGAGGGAAAAGTATCAAGAATTACCTTGAAGCAGGGATGAAAAACAACAAGTGCAATAACCAAGAAAAATCCAAGAAAGGATTACAAAAGTGTGGGAGATGTAATTATTGCACCTACTTGATCTGTGGGGAAAGTATGGTTTTAGAAGCAAGGAAAATGACCATACATTTAAATTCATTTGCTAACTGTGACACCAAAGGCATCATATATTTAGCTGTTTGCAAAAAATGTCCCTCTTTCTACGTTGGAAAGAGCGAGAGAAAGCTCAGACAGAGAATATACGAGCACTTATATGATGTCAGGGTGATGAAAGAAAAAAGTGCATTGAGTAAACATTCAATAAAATGCAACACCACAGGTTACTCATTTTTTGTATTGGAAGTGGTTCCCACTAATCCAAGAGGTGGAATGTGGGAGACACTCATTGAGTATAAAGAATTGTATTGGCAGCTCTTTTTGGATGCAAACCGTAATTTTGGGCTCAATGATATGGTATCATTGGCGCCAGTTTTGAAGATGAGAGCTGCCAAGCTTTAACTCAAAGAAGTTTTTTTAGTTTTGGTTTTATTGTTATGATATTTTATACAGATTGCAAAAAAACAAGTGTTTCTTTGGATTCTCAAGGTCTCAGTGTATGGCTTTGCAATTCATTCAATGGCCACAAGATGGTGCTTTGTTGTAATTTCAGATCCAAAAGCCCAAATCAAGCACAATACAGAAACATTTTAAAAGTCTTATTTAAATGTATTTAAATGTATTAAAGGTTTTAAATTCTTAGACAAATTATAATAAAAAGGGTATAAGTTGTGATTATATGTTTTAGAGAATTGGACTTATTTATTTAGTTTTTACATAGTTTTTATGAATTAATCATTCAATTAAATGAACCTCAATTGAATGTGTTAAAGGATTGGACAACAGACCTATGACTAAATTCAAACAGCATATAAAAGCATTTCAGTTTTAAAATGGATGTATAACTGATGAAGTTGGCGACGAAAACGTGTATGTGGATACGTTATTTTGTTTTGCTTGTCTTTATTTGATCCAGTCTTTGTTGTGGAGTGGTTCAAAGTGCTTATTAAAAGCAATTTTACCTTGGAGCTTCGATTTATTTGTGCCTGGTGGAGTTCTCATTACACTTTTCCTGGTTATAAACTTTTTTGGCTCATTTTACCTTTTATCAGATAAATATAGTAGCAGGTTTTAAGAGGATGGGGGGGATGAAAGGGTTAAATGGGAAGGAGGGATGATTGGGTTGAAATGAGGTAAGGGTAGGGAGAAGCTTAAGGGGTTTAGGCAAGTGTAACTGCGGAAGGAATCACATTTTGGCATAAACTTGTTACCCTCCTCCCCTTTTTGCGGTGGAATAGTGAGGAATGTGGTTATTATCCATCTGGGTAGGGCAGAGAAGAGAGGCTGGCTTACCCTCTTCTATTCCCCCTCTGGTGTTGGATGTTTAGTTCAATGAGTTGGGAAGGAAAGTGAGTGGTTGGATGCTGCTTGATAAGTAAAATAAGCGAGTGGAGGTAAGCTGCTTATTTGTTTGGATTTGTAATTCAGTATATAGTAAATGAAGTGAGTGGTGGTATGCTGCTTCATAAGTAAGGAAGTGGAGGTATAGACACTGCTGCTTACTGAGTCAGGATGAGAGGGGTCACACTGTCCTAGTTAATGTTACATGGATGTTATGCTCAACTGTACCATGTGTTAGTTGTAATTAATAAATATTGGTTAACAAATTATGTCTTGTGGAAGTTTAATAAAGGTGATCAACCGTCATTCGGTGTGATGTGTTTATTGAAGGGAACCTAGACAAGAACAGCTCTGATATTGCTACAAATAAAAAACTGAAGTCTAAGAATTGATTCCCTTGGCCTCCATTACCTAACTGTGTGACTCCAAGCAAGTCATTTAACCAAATACCACGCCTAGGCTGAGTCTGAAAAAGGTACTTGGAGATTAGTGCTTTATGCCAGAAAACCAATATAAATATAAATATACATATAAATATAAATATAAATATAGATATAAATATAAATATAAATGTGTACCTTTCTAATGGTGTACTGTGTTTGTTAGAAACCTTGGTTTGCATCCAGTACTGAAATGAGACCACTTCCTCCTCTTCCTAATCTGTAAGCAATGAGTAAGGCTCTCTGTTAATTGTGTTATTCAGATCTTGTGGAATAGTACATGTGAAAATCATGTTAAAATGTACTCCTGGTCTGGCCCCCATGTCCCTTATTCACAGAGGCTGTCAATTAAAAAAAGTGTTATCCTAATTAATACCTCCCTACAAATCCTTAGCTACCTGCCTACTAACATGCCCCCGTATGATGCTTGGGACCCAAATGATTTGGGGTCTGCAACTAGATTTGTAAGGGTTCTAGTGGTCATTAGCTTACTAAACAACCTATGACACTATGGACCTATGTTTTTTTCTTAACAACAACAATGACCATTCACCTGTTCTGTTATCTCTACTAGATTTTTCATTCTCTTAATTTGCAGCTCAGCTATACTTTTGACTGATGTAGATCCAATAAAAAGGAATGTGTGTCTGTTCAGCCCAGCAGAAAAAACAAGGAATCAAACAGTAAAAGGCTCACATAGTGTCTGTCCCTCCAGGACTATGACCATATAAGATAAAACAGTCTATTTCACAAAAATAAAGTAATTGTTAATAAAAAGGTTACACACTTCCATCCCTTCTAATCTGTTGGGACTTCAGCAGAACCAAGATAAGAGAATGTTGCCATCTTACATAGTCAGAAAACATCATGTATCATATAAGATAAAACAGTCTACTTCACAAAAATAAAGCAATTGTTAATAAAAAGGTTATGCACTTCCATCCCTTCTAATCTGTTGGGACGTCATCAGAACCAAGATAAGAGAATGTTGCCATCTTATATAGTCAAAAAACATCATGTGTCAAAAAAATCATGTGAAAGTGAAAAGTTCTACAATAGAAACAAGTTCTAAAATAACTGATGAGCTCTGCTAAATGCCTGTCAGTACATTTAAAAGGTAAAGTAATGGAAAAGTAAAAATGTGCAAAATCATTTAAAACAGTCAAGTAAAGACAAGTATACAGAAAATAATGTTCTTCTTTTGGGTTTTCCCAGTTTAGGGTCGCCGCAGAGGAACTCCGGTCCGCTAATGTTTGGCAGTAGATTTTTTACAGGTGCCGAGGTGCCAGCTTGACACCCAACCTTCAGCAAAGGCACGCCCATTCTACACATGTCTTTCGAACGTCACTCAACCATGGGAGGACATGCAGACTTCACACAGAAGGCACTCCAGCCGAGAATCGAAGGGGAGAACCTCTTGCTGTGAGGCAACAATGCTACCGCTGCACCACCGCGGCATACAGAAAATAATACCATTATAATTTCCTAGCTCTTAACTTTAAACAAGGTACCAATGAAATGTGATCGTTCAGTCCCAGTTGGGGGGGGGGGGGGTTGAAGCATTCAATTTTAATTGCCAGAATAATTCCCTACTATCCAGGAAAGTTTCCCAATCATCTTCCTTGTCATTGTGAGAGGCTACCTCAAGAATACCAAAAAGGAATTTGTTACAAGTATTACATGACAGTGTGTGCTTATAAAGCAAACTATTAGGATTTCTCTTAGAAATGTCATAATAATGCTTGTAGATACATTTGAAAAGGCATCTTTCTGTATAGCCAACATAAAAATGATTGCAATCAGAGCAAATGGCAATGTAAATTATTCCTTTTGTGGAACAGTTACCTTTTACTAATTTGACTTTTTGATCCCTACACTGACAAATTTCTCCCTTAAAAATGAAGGTACATTGGTTGCAAGCTCCACATTTAAATGTGTCTTTTAAGAAACTTTTCGTATATATACCTGGTGCTTTCTCAAAAAGGTGCTTTAAATTATTTCCTGTTATGTAAATGAAGGAAGGTATGTCACCAACGAAAAGGTGGAGACACTTTCTCTAATGCCTATTTGCATTTTAAAAGCTACAGTACTCCTGCAAAAAAAAAAAAGTGTTTTAAAAAGGGCAGTTGATTAGGGAAGCTAGAATGTGTTCAACTTTTGACTTTTTTTTTGTCAGAATGTCATAAGATTATGAACATGTTTTTAGAAAGGGTGTATCCACATACTTTGCTCAGCACTATTAGGTTAGAGATAATTAAAGGGTGTGGGACTAAATATCTCCCTTTTTTAGGACTATGTTACATGAGTAAACCCTGGACAGAGGCCATTGAAGACATACTAATTATTTGGCTTTTATACATGATGGGTTTGCACATGAAGCAAAATGTATAATACAAAACAATTAGCATTTGTTCAAAATAGACCTCAACCTACATATTCTTTTGGTGACAAACCTTCCTTCATGTATAAAACAGGAAATAATTAAAAATACCTGTGTGAAGAAACTGAATCACTGTCATCTGTGTTAGCACGTCTGGCAGGAGATCTGTGCATATGCTCAGATTAAGTTGTATTGTATGCCAGCATGCCTAATTGTGAAAATAGAAATATGTTTTTTAATTGTTGAGTATTCCTGTTTAAACCGAATGTTTAAAGAATCTCACAGTGTTTTGTTACATTTCTAATTGTGCATGTTTGAGAGGGAGATTCCAAGGTACTGTGGAGAATCAGCTGAACAGTAGATGGTGTCACTAGAATGTTCCTGGTTGCTAGGTGATTATTTAAACAGCTGATTGACAGGAAAAATATTTTTTTGAAACAGCTGACTTTTAATTTTAAAATAAGACAGTTGAGACTGTTACGCTGTGCAGTTAGTCAAGAGCTGAGCAGTTTGCGAAGAGTTCCAGTCAGTTCAGTACTGTGCAATGATACCTGAAGAAAAAGGACTCACCCAAAACTACAAGCCTGCCTTTGCCTTGCTGTTATATGTTAGATTAGCTCTGGGACAGTATTCTGTAGTTAGATTAGGAAAACTTAGTTATTAAGATAAAGTTTTTCTAAAATGATGGACTTCTATCCTACAGCTTAATTTTACATTTCTGGTGATTGAATTCTCGTGTTTATTGAAAGTTATTGATTTACATTCTTGTAATCATTTTACTTATTGGTTCACATTGTGTCTGGACATCAGTGTGCTCTTTAGAGATTAGAGAGTGCTTTTACGTGTTTGATATTCTCCAGGTCACCTTGAAGGCCTGGCCACTTCTGGTCATAACTATCATTTATTTTGATATTTAATTTTCATAATTGGACACCCCTTTTGAAGGGCATGAAGACACTCTGATTGGTGGCAGTATTGCCATATTTTTCTGCGGAAGGGACACTGCTGGAAATCTATGTCAGACTTTCCCAGAAGTTTTCGGATGTGTGAGATTTAAATTTACTTTTAGTGTAAGTGTATAGGTTCATAGCTGTGTACTAGGCTAATGGCCCTGGAGCCTTTACAAGTCTAATCCATAGGATTACCCTGGGATTGTGCCACTTGACCTTAGTTCCCAGTGCTTCTGTTGAGTAGGGCCATCCACTCATCAAGATTTCTCTTGAAGAGGGCCAGTGAGGTTCTCTGTTTGACATGTATGGGAAGTCTATTCCATAGCATGGGCAGTCCCTGGTTTATGAGCCTGTCCATCCAGCATGTTTTGTTGATTGTGGTAATGAGGTTGAGGTCTCTGGATCATGCGGTGTGGAGGGATTGGGATTTCTTTAGATGTGGCATTTCTAATAGAGCTGGGTCAGACATGGTTTTGTAAGTCAAGCAGAGATCGCCTCTAAGTAGGCAATATGAGACAGAGAATAGTTGGACTTTTTTGAGTCTGTTCATGTAAGTGTTTAAGGCATAGGATCCACTTTGTGAGGTATTTTTGTGGCCTCTCCAGTTGTTGCAGGTGTCTAGTGAGGTACATGCCAAATGGGGCATTGTAGTCAATGATTGTCCTAATGAGGGAAGAGTAGAGGGAGACAATGACCTCTTTCTTCCTGGATGCAAAACCCTTAGTAATGAGATGTGCCACATAGAAGGACTTTCTGACCACAGTGGGAATGTGATGGCCAAAAGAGAGGTTGCTGTCAATCTGTGTTCACAGATCTCTTATAACGCCTTGTATGTTCAGTGGACTGCCATCGATGTGGTAATTCATGGAAACCAGGTTTTTCCTAAAGGGGATGATGACACATTTTTTGGCATTGAGCTTAAGGCCATGGTTCTGACACCAGTTGTTGGGCTCAGTGAGGCCTATCTGTAGGATTTCAACATCACTTGGGAAGTTAATAATAGCTCCCAACTTAATAGCTCCCAACTTGCAATCATCTGCAAACTTTGTCAGACAGAGTCCCTTTGTGTTGGCCTGGACTTCAGAGAAGTAGATACCAAACAGGAGAGGACCCAGGACCGAACCATGTGGGACTCCACTCATGACTAGTTGGCAGTCTGACTTGGAGTCAGCTACTTTCACACTGCGGGTTCTATCTGTGAGCCAGTTTGCAACCCATCTAGTGATATATGGGTTGATGCCTAGCTTAGTGAGCTTTTCTATGATTCCCGAGTGGGAAATGGTATCAAAGGCTGTGGCCAGATCAAGGTAGGCTGCATGAACCACCTTACCTTCATCCACAGCTCTGTTGACTTACTCAAAGAAGTTGACCAGATTGAGCAGGCATGATCTACCCTTCACAAAACCAAACTCTGTAGGATCCAGAGTTTGGAAATTCCCTATATCCTTGTTTATTATGTCCATGATGATGCGTTCCATAGCTTTGCATATCAGACTTCTCAGGCTAATGGGGCAATAGTTCTAGGGTCTGTAGTCACTCCTGCTTTGTGGAGAGGGATGACTGTAGCAGTTCACCATTCGGTAGGGACAAAGCCTGAGTGATTGAACAGGGCACACAGGTGAGGTGCCTGTTCACTCTGTAGTTCATGTAGAACACAGCCAGGGATATTGTCGGGTCCCACAGAAGCTGTATTCTTGGCCTTGGACAGCACTGTTTTAACCTGTGCAGAGGTAATACTGGGTACATGGCAATCTACTAGTATTGTAATTTGTCCTTGCGGGGGGAGAGAAAGGGGTAAAGTTGGCACTGAATCTGTTTGCCAGTATATTGGCAATATCTGTTGAATTGGTATAGGAGGTACCATTGTGCAGTAGTTCAGAGCAAATCTAGGTATTGCCATAGAGATTCTTTACATAAATATAGAAAGCTTTTTGGTTGTCTTTACTATCTGCTGCAATTCTGTTTTCATAGCTAGCTTTAGAGGATTTGATGAGGGTATCTCAACTTTTTGTTGAGGCTGATAAGGGAGTTTTTCGAGTCTTGGGACTTCACCTTATTTCGCATCAGTTTCCTCCTTCTGTTGTAGAATTTGTTTATGGCAGGGGACCACCAGATTGGCTTCCAGTTTTTGGAGGAGAGCATCTTAGTTCTTTTGGGTATGGTGAGATCCATGCATTTGTGTACATGTTCATACAGTGCACTGGTGTATGATTCTGCAGTCATGCAACTGCTCTCCATTTGCATGGATGCCGTGAAGTTAGCCACCTCTGATTTTAGGAGCCCAAAGTTAGCTTTGGAGAAGTTTTTCATGGTGGTTAACTTTGCAAGGGGGGGTGTGGCTTTCTAAGGTGATTAGTTTGGGGTTGGATATAACCAGGGAAGAGTTGACTATTGGTGTAGAGCAATGGTCACCCATGTTAGTAATAACCAGGTCAAGGATGTTGCTACCTCTAGTGGGGGTAAGAACGAGCTGGTCCAGGGCATTGGATTTAATGAATTCCAGGAAACAGACAAGTTTATCCCTCTAAACTGAAGGGACATTGGTATCAGAGGTGTTAAACTGGGACACATTGCTCTGAAGTGTGTAATAAGGAGTTACATTAGGGGTGGACAAAAGCATACAGTCCAGTCCCAGATTATAGAGCGTGTTCCTGTTGTGATTTTAGTGGAAAATTGTGAAAGATTGCTCCTGCTTATGTGACACTCCCACACTGGAGTCAGTGGTGAGGATTTAGGCTCCTTAATTGCTACCTAGGTTTTAAGTGGGGAACATCACATTTAATTGCTGGAAATCTGGTGGGGTATTGGCCAGATGTCACATTAATTGGTGGCAGTCCAGTAGGTTATTAACTGGATGTCACAACCTGTATGAGAAAGCACCAAGTGTATATATGAAATGTTTCTCAACAGGCACATATAAATGTGGAGCTTACAACCAATGTCCCTTCAGTTTTGAGGGAGAAACTTGTCAGTGAAGGGATCAAAACAGGAAATTAGTAAAAGATAAATGTTCCACAAAAGGAACAGTTTAAATTGCCATCTGCAATGGTTGTAATAATTGTTATGTTGGGAAAACAGAAAGATGCCTTTGCAAATGCACCTTTGAGCATTATTGTGATATTTCCAAGAGAGAAATCTTAATGGTTCACTTTATAAGCACTCACTGTCCTGTACTAGATACAACAAATTACTTTTTGGTATTCTTGAGGTAGTCTCTCACAATGACAGGGGAGGAGACTAGGAAACCTTACTGGAGAATAGTGAATTATTTTGTCAATTAAAATTAAAAACTTCAAACCCCCCAGGCCTGAATTATCACATTTCATTGGTACCTTTTTCAAAGTTAAGAGCTAGGAAATTATAATAGTATTATTTTCTGTATACTTGTCTTTTATACTTTAAATAATTTTGCAAGTGTTTAATTTTTCATTACTTTACTTTTTAAATATACTTACAGACTTTTAGCAGAGCTCATCAGTTTATTTTAGAACTTGCTTCTGTTTTAGAACATTTCACTTAAGACTGTAATACTGTCATATGATTGTTTTTGTCACATGATTTTTTTTTCATCTTACCTTTAAGCATCTCTGTGACTAGCACTTGCTCTAATACCTGCTGGAAAGCACTAGGAAGCCTTAAACTGATACAAACACTCAACTCTCCTTATTAATAAGGATAAATTAATCATTGGCAATAAACAGCCTATAACTGCAAAGTACTTTGCAAAGGTAAGGGAAAACAGCTCCTGTACTTTTCAAAAAAAAAAGCACCAAACCAGGCATGTCCAATGGTCAGCTTCTGTTGATTTCTCCTGTCCACCTGGTGAATCTTGGCATACTGGGGCAATGCAGCAATTGTGTCATGTACATAGACAACCCTCTCCTCCTACCACCCATCACTACAACCTGTGAGAGATGCACTTACATAGCCAAACTGGAAGCAAAGCTCTCTCCATCCAAGATTGTGCTAGACAGTCAAGAGGAGAAGGTTAACACCCACACTACACCTCAAGCAACACATAGCCCTTCTAAACTCACACCAACACCCACACATAGCAACACTAAATTCACATATGCGGAGGCCCTTAACTGTAACCTACATAAGCAACAAGGACCTCCGAAGCTGAAATGCAAACAAACACCAATCACAACCAAAGTGTCACATAGCTCACAACACCAGTGTGCCACCCAGCAACAGCCCCTAAGGCATGACAATGTACCTAACACTTTAGTCATAGGTGACTCCATAGTCAGGCACACTGATGTCCCACTCACCAGGCTGAACAAGGAGAAAATTACACTGAGCTGCCTGTGGGGTGCCAGGATCCGCCACATAACTCATGCACTCAAGTCACTCCACAACAAGGAGAAATATGACTCTGTCATTAAATGAAATAAAATGCACCAAGTTAACACACAAACATACGTTTATTCAAACCTTGTTTTTACCCTGAGCCATTCATATTCTTTTTGTTTGACTCTGTCATTGTCCATGTTGGAGTGAATGACTTGAGACGTACCTCCCTGGACTATGTGAAAAGAGACATGGAAGAGCTCTTGGATCATGTGGCCCAGGCAGGTATGACCCTAGCCCTGAGTAGCATCCTGCCTTCGCCCGGAATGATACCACAATATAAGGACAAAATGATTGACTTCAACAATTGGCTAAGCTTCTGGTGTCATTCAAAGGGGATCCAGTATCTGTCTGCCTGGAACGACATGATCAACAGACCACAATGCTTTGCCAGAGATGGTCTGCACCTGTCGCCCCTGGGATTCAGGTTACTGGCAAAGGCTCTTGCCACCCCTATAGTACCTTTTTTAGGCAAAGTTCAAAGGACAAAACCACCACCGTAACAGGTACAAGAATGCAAAATATGAAGGCAATGCTACTCAATGCTAGAAGTCTAAACCTCAAAATGCACTCTTTCGAGGCACTCCTAAAAAAGGAGAATGCTGATATCTGTGCAGTAACTGAGACCTGGTTCAAAGTTCCAGAGAGGACCCCTGCAATACCAGGCTACAACTCTTACCGCACTTTTCGGCCACCAACCAGGATCAAAACACTAAAACTGTAGGAGTGTCCATATTCACCAAGGATATTTACACCACCAGGTTAGTTGCCCAACACAATGCGTCTGAAATTCTCCAGGTGCAACTAACACTAGGTAAGACTGCAATCCAAATTGTAGCTTGCTGCAGGTCCCCCACCATGCCCCAAGATTCTCACTACACATTTCTAAACATACTGGAAAATATTAATATACAACAAAACACCCTAATACTGGGTGATTTCAACTACCCTGCCATTAACTGGGAAAACTACTCGAGTACCAACACCTTTGCCCAACGGTTCTTGGAATTCATAAATTCCAATGCCCTGGATCAACTAATCCATAGTCCCACCAGGGGCTCCAATATCCTAGACCTGGTCATTACCAACATGAGAAATCGATGCTCCACACCTATGGTCACCCCCTCGTTGGTCAGGTCAGACCATAAGCTAATCACCCTTAACATCCACATCCCACCCCAACCCCCCCAGTAAGGAAACCTCCATAAAAATGTCTCCAAAGCCAACTTCATGCTACTCAAGTCAGAAGTTAAAAACTTCATGACACCCATGCAGACAGGAACTGAAAGTTTGACTGCTGCTTCCTACACTAAGGCACTGTACGAGCACATCCACTCATGCATGAATCGTGCCATCCCAAATAGAACCAAGATGCTCCCCTCCATAAAAAGGAAGCCAATATGGTGGTCCCCTGCCATAAACAAACTTTACAACAAAAGGAAGAAACTGTTGCAGAAAAGAGGAAAATCCCAGGTAGCAAAAAACTCCATTGCCAGCCTCAGTAATAAGCTGAGATCCCTCATAAAATCCTCCATAGCTAGTTACAAAAATAAAATTGCCTCATGCCCACGGAGTGGTGCACAGCTACAGTTATCCCCTCCACAAGGGGGGATCCATTGATCCCGGGAATTACTGACTATAAGTCTGTGACGAGCCTGATCTGCAAGGCCATGAACGTATTATCATGGAACTTATAAACCAACACATTGGCAACCTTAAAAAAACTGGACCCCACCCAGTTTAGGTTCGTGAAGGGGGCCGACCTTGTCTCCCTGAACGTGAATGACTTTCTCAAATCAATCTCAGAGCATGAGATGAGGGGTAAGGCAGTCCACAGCCTTTTTGGGACCCTCCCAAAGGCCTTTACACCATCCCCACTCTGGAATCATAGATAAATCCTGCTGGGCATGAATCCCCCCCTCTCTCTGATGGGTTTTGCAAACTTTACTGACAGAACCCACACTGTAAAAGTAGATGACTCCAAATCCATCTCCAGACAAGTGACAAGTGGAGTACCTCACGGTTCAGTCCTGGGACCTCTCTTGTTTGGCATATACTTCTCTGAAGTACAGGCCAATACTAAGGGACTCTGGCTAACAAAGTTCACAGATGACTGCAAACTGGGAGACATTATTGAATCCCCAAATGATGTTGATACTCTACAAAAGGGCCTTACAGAAGCAGATGCATGGTGCCAGAGCCATGGGCTCAAGCTCAATGCCAAGAAATGTATAGCTATCCCCTTTGGGAAAAACATGTACCCATGAATTACCATATACGTGGCAGTACACTAAACACTGAAAGTGTGATAAGAGACTTAGGGACACAGGTGGACAGTGGTCTCACCTTCAATAACCACATCGCCACAACAGTCAGGAAATCCTTCTATGTGGCACACCTCATCACTAAGGGTTTTTCATCCAGAAAAAAGGAGGTCATTGTCCCACTGTACTCATCCCTCATTAGACCCATTATAGAATACAACACCCCATTTGGTATGTACCTCTCAAGACATCTGCAACAACTGAAAAGGCCACAGAAATACCTCACTAAAAGAATCACAGGCCTAAAGCAGATGCCCTATGCTGACCGCCATAAAATACTCCAGCTATACTCTGTCGCATATTGTCTACTCTGAGGTGGTCTCTGCTTAACATACAAGGCCATGTCAAACCCAGAGCTGTAGGACATGCTACACTTAAAGAAATCCCAATCTCTCAAAGCCACACGCTCCAAGGATCTAAACCTTGTCATCGTAATAAACAAAACATGCTGGAGGGATAGGTTCCTGACCCAGAGACTCCCCAGACTCTGGAATAGACTGCCCATACATGTCAAGCAGAGCAACTCTTTGGCCCTCTTCAAAAGGAACCTTGATGACTGGATGGGAGAAAGGAAATTCACCCCAGAGATCACATCAGTCACCCTGCTAGACAGGGGTCCAGGGAAGTAAAAAGTATGGGAAGAAATAGCCAGGGAATTGCTATGGCTAGGCTTGTATAGGCTCTAGGGCCAATAGCCTAGTACCAGCCTATGAACCTATGAACCTATGATGCTTTTGTGACACATTTTCTTGATTGTATAAGCCAGCTGAATACTCTTATCTTGGTTCTGATAATGTCCCACAGACTAGAAGGGATGAAAGCACTTATCCTTTTTATTAAAGATTCTTGCTTGCTTTATTTATGTGAATTGGACTGTTTTATCTTATATGTGCATAGTCCTAGAGGGTCAGACACTATGTGAGCCTTTTGCTGTTTTTTGACTGCTATAGGTACTTTTCTAGCAGCATATGTCAGTAGTCTTCCTTCAGCTATCATTTTTGTGTGATACTTTCAAGGCAAAGTAATGTGAAGGCAAACTAGGATAAGATTATTATTGTTGCTCTTCCCAGTGTCTGAAATGTATCTGTGGCTATATGATTGATTCTTGCACATGCAGTCTTTGCTTTATAACCTAGAATTATCCTTACCATTCCTAACTTTTCACAAGCCAAACTACATACTACATTAAAATAACTCATTGTCAGTGTTTTTAAATGCAGTGGTTCTGCTGCTGTGTTTTTAAATTGAAAATCTTCATCGAAGGTTTGCACATATGCAATGTTTTATGTCTTTTGCAATTATTGTATTGAAGTTTATTTTATTTTATTTTAATGTTTTTTGTGGGGTTTTAAAATGGTTCTTTATGTGCAGTTTGCCCATATTTTACCATTCTCTGACTTCAACATGATTAGTTCTAGCTGAATTGTGGGAATAGATGAAAAGTAGCTTTTTTTAATTTAAGGTAAGCAGAACAGGTGCTGCCTCTGCTCTGAGACTATTTTCCCAACCACACACCCACCCATTCTTTATTTATTGAAAGCTCCTCTCAATCTTATCCTATCTGCTCATGTTAACAAATACTAGATCATATTTTGAAGGCCCTTCTCTTAAACTGTTAAAGCTTGAGTTATCCAGCCATCCTTCTCTTCTCACACACCTAGTGCATATTGCAAAAGTTAGATGATAAACACCCATTTTATTATCTTACTTTTAAAATGTGCAGCATCTGAATGAAAACTATATATCATTGAAGTGCCTTCAAAGCACTTCTCAGGAATACATTTGGGATTAGTGTTTCTGTTTTCCTCCTGGTGAGAAAAGGAGCAGAGTAACCTAATTTCCAAACCATCCTAGAGACTGCCAATCACTGGAAAGTCTAAGTCATCTTGAGACTGGTGCTATTGTTTTGCTCCTGACATGAGAAGGAGCACAAGGACATTGATTTCTTACAGTCTCTGAGTGGGCAGTGTGTATGGGCAACTTCCATACTTGGTCTGGTTAAGGTTTTGGTGGAAACCCCTTTGGTTTTAAATTTTCATTATTGTGCAGACTGACTCTATGTTGTACTGACCTGCTGTACATGATATTCAGGGCATATACCAGAATAAGGCTAAAATACAGCTACAAACCTCTGAAATTTCTGGGATGAGCTCAATCATTACTAAAGGGCCTTTGATCTGCTTCTCAAGAACCAGCTTGAAATTAATGTTATGGGTTTGCTTCTTACCAGAAAAGGAGTCAAGGGACATTGATCCCTCGCTGTGCTCATCTGCAATGAGACCAGCACTACTAGCAACCACGTGAAAGCAAATAGGTGAGTCATCACTACTTGTCATTTTTAGTAAATTAATTCTGTCTTTTCACTAAGTACTGCTAGACTAGCTGCCCCATCTATCCTAACTTAAGAGCATCACCTTGAGTGGTACAACCAACCCTAGTCCTTACCTCTCAGGCAATGACTCAACAATCTGCTTAGATCTAATGAATGGCCATTCAGATTGCATTAAGTGTTCCGAGGTTCATAGGTTGTCATTAGGCTAATGAACACTAGGGCCTTTACAAGCCTAGCCTTGCACCCCAAACCATTGGGTCTCAAGTATCATGGGCATCTATATAGGGGGCATGTCAGTAAGAAGATAGCTAAGGATTTTTGGGGGGGTTTCAGTTAGGATAATACTTTTCTTACTGATGGCTTCTGTCCAGTATCAACAAGTGAAGATAAAAATAAATATGAAGAAAGTATCATCAGTAGTAGCAAAAGTCACAGGAGTTTAGTAATCATATAAGGAGAGTGAAGAGGTTATGTTATAGAGCAAGACCATAGATAGGAAGAGTTGAGATGATTTTTTCAGTATTTGTTTTAAGGTGGTGGTGCTGCCTGTGTTTCTTATAGAAGGTGGAAGTGAGTTCCATAGTTTGGTGATGGTAAAGGATAGAGGAGTTGTCAGTAGGTAAGGTGGGCTTATCTACTTTTAGAAGTAGATGATTTTCAGATCTTAGATGCCTGCTGGAATGGTATTTGGCAAGTAGAGTTGAGAGAGCAGGGCAGTCTGTGGGTCTGTAGATTATTTTGTGCACAATAGTTAGCTGGGTAAATGAGAGAAGGTGGGGGAGTTCCAGCCACCCTAATTGTTTCAGTGACTTACAGTGGTGGGATGAGAATTTTGGTGGCAAATTGTGCTATTCTGTTGTAACACATAGCAAGTTTGGATTTTGTAGAATTTTGGATATTAGTGAGCAGAGGGGCACCATAAAGGAGAGAGGGTAATAAAAAGGTAGTTGCAAGGGTTTGTCTAGTAGAGAGGCTAAGAAAGTGCTGGTGCCTGCAGAGCATACCAAGCTTTTGGTGTGTTTTTTTGATGTTATGGTTTATGTGTAGGTCAAAGTTAAGATTTTCATCTGTAATAATGCCTAGTAATTTAGTGTGTGGGACAACTTCTATAGTGGAATTGTGTTGGGCTTGTATAGTGAAGAGTTTTTTTATCAAATGGAGTGGTTTTCCTAGGAGTAAAAATTACTAGTTTAGTTTTTTTGGATTTAAGGCAAGATGATTGTTAAGCATCCAAGATTCAGTAGATGTGAGGGCATTCTGGGTAATTTGCTGGAGTTCAGAGCTGGGATTTGCAGTTCATATTATTGTAGAGTCATCAGCATACTGGATTAATGACCATTGTGGGAGAGTGTTGTGAAAGTTGCTAATAAAGATGATAAATAAGAGAAGAACAAATATGGAGCCTTGGGGTACCCCTGTGGAAGTATTGAGGAAGGGAGAGTAAGACTGTTGCCATTTGGTGGATTGTTGCCTATTGGAGAGATAGCTGTTGAATCATTGTAGGGTAGGGGGAGAAATGTGGAGGGCAGATAGTTTAGAGAGTAGAATAGTGTGGGAAATGGTTTCAAAAGCTTTGGAGAGGTCAAGAAAAAGTGAAGCAATTATTTTACCAGAATCCCGTGCCCGGTTAACTGTATCAAGGAAGGACAGGAGAGTGGTAGTGGTGCTGTGTCCTGGTCTGAAAACCATGCTGAGTAGGTGATAAAATTTTATTTTCATGCAGGTTTTTTGAGGAGTTGGGCATGGATGCATTTTTCCAGTATTTTAGAGAGGGGTGAGAGAATTGCTATGGGTCAAAAGTTTGTAGTGTCTGTGTTGGTACCACCTTTGTGTAAGGGGAGAATGAATGCTTTTTTCCAGATGTCTGGGACAAGGGATTCTTTAATTGATCTGTTAATGAGTATGCTGATGGAATAAGCTATAGAGTTTGCTGCTAGCTGCAGGAAGTATGGGGGTAGATTGCCAGGGGCCGGAGTATAGGGTTTTAGCTTAAGTAAAAGTTTTTTATTGTGCTGGTGGGTATGGGGAGAAAACAGGGCATTGTATTCAGTGATAGGTCTGATAAGGGCTGAGTAGTGGTACTATAACATCTTTGGACCTGGATGCCATACCCATTATTTGAAAGCTGGGAGACATAGAATGATTTACTTAGTATCTTAGCTACATGTTGGTCAAAGGCCATACTGCCGTCTGCTTATGTTTCCAGATTCCTTACTACTGGGTCGACTGTTATGGGCATTTTATCAGTGGAGTAGTTGACCTGAGTTGGCAGTTTCCCAAAGGTCATTATAAATCATTTTGTGGCATTGAGATTTAGGCCATGGCTTTGGAAGTAGTCATTTGTCTGTGTTAAACCCACTTGCAAGATATTGGTGTCATGGGGGAATCTATAATAACTCTCATTTTACAGTCAACTATGAACTTGATGAACAGGAAGCCTTGAACATTAGTCTTGACTTCCAAGAAGTAGATGTAGATCAAGGGAGGCACCAGCACAGAGTCCTGGAATACTTCATTGATGATGGGTCTCTTGATGGAGGCGGTCTCATGGATCCTGACTGCTTTGGTTCTGTGAGCCAGTCAGCAATTCAGTGAGTTATGTATGGCTTTACACCTAGCTCAGAAACCTTGTCAATAATGACTGAGTGGGATATTGTATCAGATGCCTTATCCAGGTCAAGGTACATAGTTTGTACTGTTTTATCTTCATACATTACCTTGGTGACCCTCGCAAAGAAGTCTATCAGGTTAAGAAGTCATGACCTTCCCTTAATAAAGCCACATTGGGATGGCTCTAGTATCTGTCAGTTGCCAATGCCCTTGTTTACCATTTCTATGATAATTTGTTCCATGGCTTTGCATATTAGGCTGGTTAGACTGATGGGTCTGTATTTCCTTGGATCAGTTGATAGTCCACCTTTATGGAGAGGAATGACTGTTGGGGTCCTCCATTCATTTGTAATGCAGCCTCTTTCAAAACTGTAATTGAAGAATAACTCAAGAAGTCCTGATAGGTCATGTTTAGACTATTTAGGAGGCAACTAGGTACATTGTCGGGACCCATGGAGGCAGTGTTCTTGGCCTTAGCATGTGTTACCAGACTCTGGTCACTGCTGACAGCTGAAGGATGTATGTTGGGGGATAGTGTGTGTGGGGGGGGGGGTGAAGTTTGAGCTGAATATATCAGCCAGTAGATTTGCTATGTCACCCTGATTAATGAAGGTAAAACCATTCACCACCAGCTCAGCACACTGCTTTGTGTTACCTCCAAGGTTCTGGACATAGTTGAAGAAAGCCTTTTGATTGTTCGTATCCTGCAAGGTTGTCCTTACCTCACAGTTGCCCTTGTTGGACTTATTTAGACATCTTAGTTTCTTGTTTAGTTGTATAAGAGAGCACTTGTCTTTTAGGGAGTTGTTTTTCCTGATTTTTCCACCGAATCTTCTTTTATTACCTATACCGTTTATGTGAAGATTCCACCAATGAGGTTTAATTTCAGTGTTTATTTCTGATAGTTACTTCAGCCTCTATGCAGCCATTCACATGTTTACATTAGCACTCTGTAAGTAATTCCGCATAGGTAACTGTGGTCTCTGGCTTGGGGGAGCTTGAATTTTTACAAGCTGTCACTTAATAGGTTATTGTTTGCCTTAGAATAGTTTCTGACTGTTACTGGTTTATATGAATTTTCTGAGATTACTTTTTTACTTCAGATGAGACAGCTTTGTGATCTGACCTCACTAGTGAGGACATGACATGGTGGTGGTAGAGGGGTGCAATGCTCTCCAATGTTGGTGAGTATCAGATCCAGTATGTTTAAGCCTCTGATTTAATTGTGAATTTTGTGTTCCAGAGTGTTTGTGTTAATAAAGTCCAGAAAGCAAGATGTAACTGATTTTGAAGTAGTGTATACTTCTCATTCTATAGAGGGGTAGTTAAAGTCACCATGAATAGGGTGTTTGGTTGAATGATGAGCACCTCTAGTAGGTTTATGTAAGAGCCATGAGACTCTAAAGACATGAAATGATGACCTGTAGCTAGCCATAATCTGGTGAGCGACCTTATCTATGTTGACTTGCATGTGGATAAGCTCCATTGTATTGCCCAATTTAAGCAACCTGGAGGTATGGTTGCTGCTAATGTAGATTGAGACACCTCCACCTTTGGCTTCATTCTGTGCTGTTATTGGTCTAAATGTGTGGAAGGCACTGCAGGCTTGCACTACTGGTGTACTTTCTATGGCTTTAAAGCAAGTCTCGGTTATGGCACAGACATCTATATTCTTCATAGTATGGAGGGCTTGAAAGGTATAGATATTTTGCTTAGGCTCTGAGCATTGAACCGTATCACCTTAAGGTTGCTTGAAGACATTTTCACTATATTGGTAATTTTGTATTTTTGGCATTGCCTAGAAAGGTTCTAAGGAAGCACAGCAACTGCCTTATGCTTACTGATTCTTCATTGCTTTTACCAATTGATAGTGCAAGCTATGAGAGATGTAAATATTTAAAAAATGTGGAAGTAAACTTCTCCCATCAGCCTTCTCTTGGTAAGCATCATATCTGCATAATGCACAGTCAATCTCTGCTCGCCACTAGGCCAATAGCATATGCTGAGACTATAAATAAAAATGTACCAAGTCTACTAAAACATAGCCTAAATGATCACAGCATAGAACAGACAAGGTGACACCTCTCCATTGTCTCTCACACTTGAAGCAGATTCATGTAGCTTACTCCAGAATCACCCAGAAAATCAAATCTATCTCCATAAGACCTACTAAATATACTTCCACGTAGAGAAATGTTGAGTAATAGATGAGTTTATAACTAGGCATACACACTTCACACTCTCTACACTGACCAAGAGCATAATGACTGCAAGCTGCTTGTCTGGTGCTAGGATCTTTGATGTCACAAGTGTTGAAAGGTTCCTTAAACCAGACATTTATGACTATGACCTAGAGGTGGCCAATGTGGGAATGAATGATCTGAAGGGATCCACCAGAGGGGACTACAACATTTGCTGCCATTGCAATTATCTTAATTTATATTCGGTTTCATCTGTTGTGCCTTCAGTTTTCCATTCTATTCCTCTGTCCTTTCCTGAAGTTCATATCGCAAGCCTTCTTGTAATGCCAAAACATCTGCATGCAACAATTTTGTTGATCTGCCCACTTCAACCTGTTTGCTAATGTAGTCCATCACTAGTAGGAACAGCAGTGGGCTCAGAGCTGAGCCTTGATGCATACTCACTCCTACTCGGAATCTTCCAGTGAATCCGAACACTATTTGTGCTTGTATCTGGGACTTAAACCATTATAGGACTGCCCAAATCAGCTTTCTTGGGACCTTTTCATATACTCTTTCCAAGCCTAGAAATGCTCAGATGGGCTCTTTCCACTTATCTATCTTCTTCTCCACTATATGTAACACTGCCAACACTGGGTCAGTTGTGCTGCATCCTGATCTGAATCCAACCTGCTCATCTCTCATCATACTTTCTGTTATGACACATATTCATTTATCAATCACACTGCACAAAAGTTCTGGAGAGGGTGATTGATAAATGAATATGTAGCATATGCTGCCCACATTTCTGAATTTCCCCTTTGTTCTTGTACACTGGATAAAAATGCTTAACTTCCACTCATCTGTGATACACCTTTCTCACCATACTGCTATTGGTATGCCCCAGGATCCATTTCTTCCATAACTCACTCAACATCTTGATCATATCTTCTGTGATCTCATCTGAGCCTGCTGCTTTCCCTTATGTCATTTTACACAAAGCTATTCTTCTTCAAGGGTGAGCTCCTCATCTTCTTTTACCATTGGCTGTGTCTGGTGCAGTGCAGCTTCTGTGGGGTTTTCTTCATTCAGAAGCCACTAGAAGTACTTCTTCCAACTCTCTTTGATGTCTTTTGTACTGGTGAGCAGGCTGTTGCTTATGAAGGGTTTGTATATTGTATAGTTGTATATAATCACTTTATCTTTACTTATGTTTGTTGGGGCTTTTCCCCTCGGGTCTGCACTGAAAATGGGTTTGTTTGCAAACTCAGTTGGACTAATCCAGTTAACAAATGTGAAATAAATAAATAAATAAATAAATAAATAAAATTAAAGAATACCTTTCTTATCTTTCTGTCTTTGCCTTACAACCTGACAGAATAAGTTTCTTATCTTTCTGTCTTTGCCTTAGAGTTTCTTTGTGCCATCTACTGAGTCACTTTTCTGAAGCTGGTAGAGAGCCTCTGATGCTTTTTTCTTTGCTATCATAACTGTTTTCTTAGCTACTTTGTTAGGCAACCAGTATTCCTTCTTAACCTGGTCTATATGTTCTAGCTGCCCCTCTTTCCTGCACTCTTTTCTTTTCACTAAATATTTTTTTTATTATTTCAAATAAGATTTCTTAAACATTACATGAAATAAAGATAAATAACATATTTACAATTCTAAAACATTACTAACTTCAAACCATTATATAACTATTTACATTGGTGTCTATGCAAATAACATTGAAATTCTATATTATATAGAGTTAGAAACATAAGATGATATATCTTCTTCGATATTTTCAAGTATTTCCAGTACTTTCATCCAAGAGTAATAGTAAGAAGTAGATCTTTTAGTTCTGTTCTTCACTGTTAATATTTCCATGTGAGCAACTGTTGTTGTTAAAGTCTCAAATTCCTTGAACGTAGGCGAAGCCTCATTTTTCCAGTGTATACTTATGATTTTACGTGAAATTGCCAATAGTGACCATAGGATTTTAGTGTCTTTTTTTGGTACACAGTTTGGAATAGGAGAGTTGAATAAAATTAAAGATTTTGTTAATTGAAAATTATCATTGTAAACAGTCTGAAAAAATAATTAATGGATTTCCAGTACATATTGAGACATATACATTCATAAAAAACATGCTGCCAATCTGCTTTTATCTTGATATGGCATCTCCAACATTGATCTTCAATAGAATACATTTTGGCTAACCTATGTGGTGTATAGAAACTTCTGTGTAGATATCTCCAAGTGAATAATTGCCAGTATTTTGATAATGTAGAAAATTTGGAAGATTTTAGAATATTACTTTTTTTCTTCTTCAACTGGAGGATGGTTGTTTATTAAAGTATAATAATCCCAGTATGATTTGTCATGATAGTTTTTGTTTTTAACAATTTTATAGATATTAGACAAATAACCTGTACCCTGATAAGGCTGTTTTGTGATAAGAATAAGGTATTCAATGAGTTTTGGAGCTTCATGTCTAACTGAAGGTTGCATTTGTTCTATTTTATTTATAAGAAAATACCTTAGATTTTGTAAAAACAGCCAATTGTCTTTATTTATATTATAATTATAAATTATCTGTTCCTTTGTTAGAATTTTCCTTTCTCTATAAGTTGATGCCAAAAGAGTAATGTTTCTTCTTTAAGTATATTTATTTTAGATATTTGGAATGTATCTAGAATATTTGGTGTAAAAGCTATAGGGAAAATAAGAAAAATCCAAGAATTAATATTTGGTATTTTGTTTATATATGTTCTGAACACTGAAAGTGTTGAACTTACATAGTTTGATGGCAATTTATTAATATTATTCCTTTTCCCTAAAAAATAATCTTTTAACATTCATATAAGGGGTGATGGTATTACTGTTAAGTTGTCTTGTATGTGATTATAATTGATTTCTATGTAAATCTGCTCATGGGCTTGTTTCCATATAGGTGTGTATGAATTATTTAACCATAGTGTTATATTTTTAATAACAGATGAGGTAATATATAAATCAATATCCGGTAAATTAATTCCACCATCTTCCCAATCTGACAAATGTTTATTTAAGGCTATACGGTGTTTATTTGGAAACCATAGAAAATTTAAAATTAGTTTATTGTATCTTTGAATAATATATTTGGGAGGTGGCAATGAAAATTTTGTATTAAGTATAATATTTTGGGAAATATGATTATTTTAATAAGATATAATCTGTCTGCTGTTGAAAAGATATATTTATTCCAGTATCCAATTGTTTGTTCTATTTTGTCTAGTATTTTATTATAGTTAAATATTAGAGAATCTGTTAATTCACTGAGTAGATTTATTCCCAGATATAATAATTTACTTTCTGTTACTATATATTTGGAAAATCTTTTGTTTATATTATTTTTTTTTTACAATTACAGGGCATAATTTTAGTTTTGTTTTCATTAAATTTTAAGCCTGAAATATTTTGAAATTTATTCATGGAGTTAAATAGAGCATTCAAAGACTCATTTGCATCTGAGAGAGTTAATAGTATGTCATCAGCAAAGAGTTGGATTTTAAGGTTTAACATTTTATTAATACAAATGCCCTTTATGTTATTGTTTGATCTGATTTGATTTGCAAAGGGTTCTATGAGTAATGCAAATAACAATGGTGATAAAGGGCAACCTTGTTTAGTTCCTTTTTTATTGTTATAGGGCCTGATCTATATGATCCCAGTTTAACATATGCAGTAGATTTTTCATATAGTATTTGGATAAGATTATTAAAATTAGAAGGAAAGTTATATTCTTTTAAAACTAGTGAAAGAAAGTTCCAATTAACCGAATCAAAAGCTTTATTAATATCTAATGAGATTACATTTAAATTTAGGACTTTATGTTTGCTATAATCTATTAATGTTAGTATTCTTTTAATATTATCTGAAGTATTTCTTCCTTTAATAAAACCTGTTTGATCTTTGTGAATTAAGAAAGGAAGAAAGTGTTTGATCCTATCTGCATATATAGCCATAAACATCTTGTAGTCTATATTGAGTAATGATATTGGCCTATATGAGGAACACTGTTTCTCATCTTTATCTGGTTTGATAATTGGGGATATCAATGAATATTTCCAAGAGGGTGGTATATTCAAATCTTTATTGGCTATATCATATACTTTTAATAATAAAGATATGGCTTGATTGGGTATTAATTTATACATTTCTGGTAGCATATTGTCTGGGCCAGGTGCTTTATTTGTCTTGAGCTTTTTAATTTGTGATTTTAATTCTGTCATATGGATTGGTTTGTTTATAATGTCTATTTGTTCTTGTGTTAATTTATAATGAATATTGTTTTCTAAGTATTTTTTTATATCCTTAGTAGGTGTATCTTGAGTATTTATGGAATTATCAATGTTAAATTGGAGTCTGAATGCTTCTAAAATATCATTTAGTTCCGTAACTCTTTTGTTAGTATTGGGAATAAATATTTCTTTTATTTGCTTAGATTTAATTATTTTTTTTGTTCTATTAGTTAAGTATCTCAGGTGTGCTGAATTAGTAGAGTATGAGTTTATTTTTATCTTTTCTAAGTTAATCATAATCTTATGGTGTAGCAATTCTGTATACTTCTTATTGATTTGTGTAAGTTCTTGAACTTGAGTAGCATTACCCTTTTGTATTTCCAGTTTCAATTTATCTGCTTTGTTTTGTAAGTCTAGCATATCTTTATTCCATAACTTCCTTTTATTTATGTACCAGGATAATATCTTCCCATATGTAACTGCTTTTAATGAATCCCAGACATATATTTCTGAAATATCTTCTGTGTAATTTATTTCTAGAAAGTTTTTGATTGTTTCTTCATAAAATTCTTTGAAATCTCTCAATTTTGTGATATAGGAAGGTATCCTAGTAATGGGATTTGAATAAAATGGTGTAAGCTCTATCTCAAAGACTATGGCATTATGATCAGATAAAGGACAATTTATGATTTTGACTTTGTCAATTTTGTTATTAGGTCATTGGCAACATATATTCTATCAATTCTAGAGTTAGTTTTATATCTATGAGAATAAAATGTGAAGATTAGTGAGTCTGGTTCTGCAAATTCATTTATATCTTTTAAATACAATGTATCTATAAATTTTGATAGTGCTTTAGAGATGGGTTGTTTTCTTCTTTTGGATTTAGAATCTGTATCTTTTTCATTCATTATACAGTTGAAGTCTCCTGCCAATATCAGGCTACCCTTAGTTAAATGAATTATCTCTTCAAAATGCTGTTTAACTGTTTTTAATCCTAGTCCTGGGATCCAATATAGATTTACTAACGTATAGATTCTCTTATTTAACTCTATTGAAACTAGACAAAACATACCTGATGTATCTTGATGAGTAGTAATTATTTTAGGTGTTATAGTTGAGTTGCAGTAGTATAGCTACTCCTCTTTTTTTGTTTTGTATTGAGAGTTTATTAGTACTGTGTAATTATTAATATTTAAGTTGTTTATATCTCTATCTAATAAGTGTGTCTCTTGTAAAAAGACTATTTGTGGTTTATGTAAGTTTATGTACTTGAATAGGCTTCTCCTTTTATTACTATTATTTAGACCATTAACATTTATGGATAAACATTTCATTTCCTAGTTTTGAGTTTGTTTTATGTGTAAGTTTATGTAAATATTGTTTATTCTTAGTTCCATCTTGGATACAGAATTCAAAAGTTTTTCTTGTATGATTTTGCATGTTTCTGAGTGACACCAAAGTGATAGAATAAAAAAAAACAAAGAACTTCCAAACTTGTAATTCTTAACCTTAAAACCATTCCCTATTGCTATGAGGTAATATACCTCTTCATTTGGTTAGTGAATCTAACCAAACAAACTTTCTACCCTCACAAATAATATTTGGATCAGTTTCTCTTATCCTCTTAGTTTTAAATAAAGATAATTGAATAATATATTAAGATAATCTAATCAGCTAAAATATATACATATATTCTTTACTCATCTTATTGTAATTCAATAATACTTACTTCTAAGCAGGTTTCAAAAGGTACAAATATTTAGATTAAGGTAGTATCATTTCAAAATAATTTAGGGTATTAATAAACATCATGTTAAAATCTATAACTGTATATTTCATACATCTGTTGAAAACTATTTACTGACATTACTGTATAATACAGTATCATTGTTGTGCAATTGTTTTAGACTACTCAAGTCCGAAACCAGTGTTTAAATTAATATTTGCAAAGTCATATTGGAATAAAAACATGAATAGTTCTGAAACCACATCATATTTCATGTTTAACATAAACTGAAATGCGATACAATGTATAAGTATATTAATATTTCTTTAGTAGACATTAAATATGTTCCTCTGATTGCATTTTTCAGCTTTTCAATGACAATTCCCATGGCTGGAGACAACAAGATCACAATTTAAACAGCTCCCTTATCCAAGAGACCACTCATAATGTTGTTACCTGATTGAGTGTCTTGTTGCCAACACTTCCATCAACCCTCAGAGGGACCCTGCACAATGAAAACTGACACAGTACAGAGGTAAAACTGCAGCACTTAACCACACCCTCAAAGCAAACATCTATGTATATCACACATCAACTCCCACAGCTTAGACTGACACCCAACCAGTGAGTCTATCTGCTGACAACAAGTGCTGGAGATACAATCCTGACCTACTCAACACCAGTAATTCAATCCTATGACTGAACAAAAGTATACTGGAGAACACATCAAAACAATGGAAGCTGCCAAGATTCAAACCACCATGTACGAAAATATTACAGGCCAAAATTCCCAACCCATTTTGCAGCAAAGAGACAAAACGATTCAAACCATGGGGTAACACCTTTACCACGCCAAAAAGGTGTCCAAGAAGCTTGTTTTTCCTCCAACATTGGAGGACAGCCACGATGATCCATGCACTGCAAGAGTACCATTTTATCCTGGCAATTGCTTCACGACTGTATATAGAAACATTTAATCCAAATCATTAACTGGCACCACAACAATATTTCTCAGAAAAGCTGTTTTACAGCCAATGACCAGACAGAACGCATCATTGAGAGGATACATTTATCAAATGTCAAGTGCCCCAGCCATAATACAAGTGTCTCCTCAAATCAATCCCCAATGAATCTACTGCCCACCAAACTTGCAGACCAATACTGGCATCCTTTCATGCAGTCACATTGAAACACAAAATACAGGTCCGCTGATCAGGAACAACCAGGCTCTCAACTGCCAGACAACACACCCGTCTGCAGAAAGGTCCAAGAATCATAGTTGCATTGTCAAGCATCCTTGTCCACACTAACAGTAACATGATATACCCGCATACACTAGTATTGTGTCATTCTTGATAATGTAAAAGCCAGACAATATTATAAGAAGGGTGAAGCCACAGCCAGGCAACATAACAAGAAGAGCACAGCCGCAGTCACCATTCAGATGAGCAAGCGGGAACAGCATGAGCCATCTAAGGATGGATAGCCCGTTGAGTACCTGCCACAATGCATGCCCATAATGCATGGCAACCCAGTAACAAATTAGGGTGTGGGCTAAGCCTCTCCCCTTCCACTCAAATCAGATCCAACACAATATGTGTGTAGAACACAGATGCTTGACAAAGCCCAAAGCCACATGGGATATAAACATTGTATAATTGACACACGGGTCAAATCCACTGTTGTTATGTTACTCATTATAGTTGCCTATACAATCATTGCTTCCACTTTCTCCATCTAGTATACCATAACGCCATCTAAATGTTTGATTTGCCAAATGCACATCCAACCTTCTTGTTGCATCCCACCTGCCCACCCGAGGGCATACCTTGGCAGCAGGACATCAGTAGTATTCTGCAGGAGCACCAGCGTGGGAAATGGCAACCTCCCCAAAGCAAACCTGTCAGTTGCTTGACATTTACTAGTTTCTTTAGAGAATTTGTAAAACAGCAGTGATTTTATTTGCTGATGATTAATTTCTGCTTTTAAACTCTGCTGTATAAAACATAGTAAGGGATAGCTAAAATGTCTGGAAATCTAAACTGATAGAAAGACAAGGAGATATATGTCCTTATCTATCAAGGTGCTAGAAGACATCAGTAGCCATAAACTGAAAGTGCTTCAAAAATAAATATCTGTGTATATTTATATGAACCTTTATATTATTTATGTTTCCTTAGAAGGAATTTAGGTTTCTGTATCTTTAAATGTGAACCTAGCTTATTTTCTGACTAGACATCAATTAGAAAGAGTCAGGGGATGGCGTACACAAGTAAATGCGACAAGCAATAAGTAACTCAAGTTTCTAGTGATGTTTGTGGCTGTTAAATTGTCTCGAGAACCAAGCGGGAAAAGGTATGTGTTTTTTCTTTTTTCTTTTCCCTCCTCTTATTTGGTGACAAACTCATGTAGTGTGCACGCAAGCACTCTAGTTTACGGAGTAGTGTTCACAACTGTCAAACTTTGCATTTTAAACATGCTATGCCTTATTTCTCTACAAAAGAAAAGACAACAGGATATCTAAGCTAGTCACAAGCATCTTTCAACTCCGGATGTCTGGAGCCACAACACACATGACTTATAGCCTCAAAATATCACTTAAAACATATTTTTCACTGGACTATATCAGTATGTGCATATGGGTCAAAGGCAGAACATCTTTTAAGATTATTTAAAGTAGTCTTATGATACATCCTAACTGAAATACTTCATTTCAAAAGCAACACATTTCTGCCCAGCATTAGCGTTTATCCAAACAGGGACACTTTTAACTTATGAAAAGTAATACTATCAGGGATGTAACTAATAATAAGTTATATAGCAGCCATTACTATACCTATTAAGCAATATAACCATATACTGATTAAAGTATTATAAGTTAATGAAGATTTAATAAAAGAAGAGAAAAATAAAACAACAAAACACAAAGAGAGAAAATAAATAAATAAATAAACTATTTGGGAACATTATTATGCATTGATTACTCTGATTAAGAATATGAAAATAATAGATGGATAATAATGAAAAATAGAGTAATGTTTAAACTATGCTTAGTATATTGATGTGATTTGAGATAAATGTATTTACATTTATGCTAATTTTGACATTTAAAATATAATTGAAAACAGTACCTGTTTTGGTGTAACTTGAAGACAGTAAGAACTTTTCTTTTGTTGTTAGTATTATTATTTAGATTTTTACAGAATATAACATATGTAAGATTATTTGTCCTTTAGTTTTTTTTTCTTTTGCTCAACAGTTTTCCAATTATTTACTTCAGCATTTCTCTTCAGTGTACTTATTGTCCAGTCCATAGATTCTTCATGTGTTAGGATTTTGTTGTTGGTAAGGTATTTTATTGCTGAATCTACTGTTTCAAAGATTTTTATTCCATTTGGTAGAAAAACTTTCAGTCTTGCTGGAAATAAAAGATGGACTTTCAGTTGCTTTTTCTTCAAGGTTTTTTTTATTGGTAGAAATTCTTTTCTTTTTGAAACCACCTTTGTAGAATAATCATTGTCAAATCTTATTAATGAATCATTGCATTTGATGGGAGAATTTACCCAAGCATTTCTTAATATAAGATCTTTATCTTGTGTAGAAAAAAGTCTCACAATTATAGATCTCGGCTTGTTCTTACCGGAGAAGAAGCATTTCCAGAAGCTGCTAGTGATCTATGCCCGTTCTATACCATATGAAAGAGCTTCAGGTATTTTTGTTACATCTGGTATCCAGGTGGTAAGAAAGTTTATCATATTGTCCCCTTCAGATTTTTCTGGTAGACCATATATTCTAATATTATTTCTTCTTGTTCGGTTTTCCATATCATCAAGCTTTTCTAGTAAATATGTATTCTGTTGAAGTAAGAATTCAGTTTGTTGTTCTTCTATTTGGACTCTAGTGTCAATGTCACTTAATGACTGTTCAATAAGTGATATCTGTCCTTTCTGCTGTGTAAACATTTCTTGAAGCTGTTCCAGTTGTTGTGAGCACTTTTCTTTAAAAGTATCTATTTTATTGTCCATCTTGTCGATTTTTATTGTAAGTTCCTGTATATTTGTAATGAGAGACTGCAGGTCTTTTTGAGAGAAGAGTCTTGTGCTGTATTCCTTAGATGACTCATGCTGTAAAGCTGATATTGGTGCTGATTTTCCAGTAATTAATTTGACAGGAATTATTCAAGTTCTGACAATAAAATTTTTCTTATAGATGCTCAGAGTTATTAGAAATAAGTTAGTAATAAAAATTTCTTCAAATTAAATATTATTTTGTAAAATTCCTGTCAGGAATTGTATTGAGGTAAGAGAGCTGAAATGAAGTGCAGCTATCAGTTCAGCATCCTAGCCACGCCCCCACTCTTTTCTTTTGATAACATCCTGGACTTTTGCACTCCCCCCAAGCTTTCCTTATGTATCTTATTTCCATACCTGGATTAGCTGCAGAGTTGCTTTATAGCCCTCAAACATGCAGTTTTCATGTGCTGTCATTCTTCAACTCCACCTATGTTCACTTCTTCATGAGATGCTAAAGATCTGAGTATTTCCTTGAACTTTTGTGATTTCTCTCCAATAAACTTCCAGGTCTTCCAGGTCTTCAGCTTAGTCTTTGTTAATGTTAGAGCCTTCTCTGACCACTGCTTGCAGCTAATTGTGTCAATCAGTGCTTTATTCTGTGAGCTAAATGCTTCACTGGGGATGGCTTTGCAATCTCTGATTCTATCCCAGAGTCCTTTCCTTGCTAGGAGGAAGTCTACATGTGTTGCTTGTATGTGATCTTGTGATTGCACCTTTTGCTGAACCATGTAATGGCCATCAGCAAGGCATTTGCCAGACAAAAGTCGAAAATAACTTTCCATCTTTATTCCTGTTGCCCCATGCATGTGGACCCAGGTAGTCCTCATATCCTGTTCTGTCTGTTCCAATATGTGAATTCAGATCTTCCATTATAAATACCAGCTCATGTTGTCCTGCTTTATCCAGTAGAGCCTGCAACTGCTGGCTGAATGCACACTTTTTCTTGCAGTCACATCCCTGCTGTGGGGCATAGGTTGATATTATGATTACTGTCCTGTCTTTACAATTGAGTCAGATTACCATGATTATGTTTCCAATTCTGTTAACATCACTCAGTTTCATTTGAAGTTTCTCCCTCACCACAATTCCCACACCATTTCTAGTCTGTCCTTTTCCTTAGTATTAGACTCTGGATTCCAAGCCAAGCAGCTTTGCTGCACTTCCCTTCCACCTTGTTTCCTGCATACAGAGGATATGCAACCTTTATCTTACCTTTAAGTCACCCACTTCCAAGTCCCATACTTGTCAATAAACCTATACTGATTATAGCAATCCTTAGTTCATGTTTATCAGACTGATTAGTTTTATGTCCAACCTTTGCTCAACAGATCTTTCTCAATAACCCACACTGACAAATGAACCCTGACCAGCCAGTAATTTATTGACCCAGACCTGCTGGTCTTTATGGCAGGCACAGACTGATCAATAGGGGCACATAGACCCCTCCCGCCATTAAAATTGGTCCCTTGTGCAGATCAGAGTAAGCCGGGTAATCAACCCACTTTTCACCAGCAAATGCCAATACTCTACTTTTGTGACATTGGTCAACACAACCAAATCACCTACAGCTTATATTTACACCATCAAGTGGATTGCTCAGATTGTGATGTCTGTTCTCCTATCTAGGTGGTACAGTGTACCACAGCTGATGCCCAAACAGTTCATTTATATAACTCTTTTTCCCAGCTGGCACCATCAGGAGAATATGCTGCTGCCCCAACTACATTTTTGGGTGGGTTTGAAATGGAAACACTTAGCATTTTTTGGGGAGGTGGAAGGAATCCCACAGAGACACAGGGAGAGCATGCAAACTCCATAAAGCACTGGACATAAGTCAGGGTCAAATCATGTACCTTGTGCATGGGATGTAAAAACATTAACCATTATGCGACTGTGCATTAGTACCACTAAGGGACTAAATATCAAACAAATACCATCTTGCTTAGGGCTACAAGTACCCAAACATTGTTTGGAATGATTAGTCCTATAACCATAGATATGCTTAGCACCTCTGTAATATTAAAAATACATTCACCATCAACCACCTTGAAGAAAAAAAAAAAAAAAAAAAAAAAAGAGTCACAATGCCAAGGAGAAGGGAACGACACCAGGGTAATAAGGCTACAGACGCTGGCAGCAGTAATCGACCATCCAGTACTTTTAACTCCCAGATGGAACAGGGGAATACAGCCAGACATTTGCAGACTTACGACGACATGAATTTCAATGAATGGTTGGATAAATCCTTTGCTAGTGTGAGAAGGGAAGAGAAAGAAGGCAACCGCTAAATGCGAGTTACAAGGACAAATATAAGACTTTTAAAAATCAGTTGACCAAATACAAATTCTTAGCCTTGGACAATTGGTGTCTGTCTAAATGCATTGAACATCAAATAGTGCCGAAAGGCCTAAGGTTAAACAAATTTCCCAATAATACTAAAGAAAATACTGAGTTTTTTAAAACTATTAGTAATATTTTGAATGAATGTGGTATAGCGATTTTAAAAGCAATGATTAAAATAATGAAATGATAATAGAGCAATGTAAATGTGATATAGGGAAACTCAATCAGAAAATAAATGCAGATCTTTTGTTCACTGTTACAGAATATAAAAACATTTATTGTAGAACCTTACAAGATGTTGATTTTTTAATTATAAAAAAATCACAAAAGGAAAATCACTAAGCTAGAGAGAGATATGGAAGATTATCAGCAAGGAAGGGCCTATTATTGTAATATTAGAAGGAGGAATGTTGGTTATAGAATGTTGAAATGAATACAAATTATGGTGAAGATGGAGAATATGTGAAGTTTCAAAATAACACATATAATACGCGACACAGTGATAGGGATGGTTTTAGTGTTGGACGTGAAAATGGTAATTCAGATAGAGACGACCCTTTAGGGGAAAGGGAATGAGTGAGGAGGTCAGAAAGAATCTGGAATCAAATTCAACAACCCTCCTATGCAGACGTGACAGGGAGTCAACATATGCAGGGCAGGGGGAGATTCAGGAGATAAAAAACAGTGTACCTATGGGTAATACAATAAGTCTAGAACATTTATCAATAAATTTAGGGAATGTACCAACAATTTTAATAGATCAACAAGATGGATATGGAATACATACAGAGGAGAATGGGAAAAATTCACAGGATATAGTGAAAGATAAAGGCAGGGTGACAGTGCATACACAGAATAATTTTAACATTTATAATTATACTGAAGTGATGATTACTGACAACTATTTTAATTTATTTGTAAAGGGTTTTACCTTTGTGCCAACAAAAACACCTAGGATAGAAGAAATTATACTAGATGTAAAACTTTTTACCAGGAAATTAAATTTGACATGTATGTTTAAGGATGACCCACAATATATACAGGGGAATATGCTGAAGAAAAGAACTACCTTTAATCCCCCCCGCAACAGGATAAATACAATTTTGAAATGTGTGTTAACAAGTATGGTAAGGAATGAATATGCTTAGAGAAAGGTGACTAGAAGTAATTTAACAATACAAGAAAGAGAAATACTCCAAGATTTAAGTAACAATGGGAGAATTAGGGTGATGAAACACGATAAAGGGGGTGGGGTAGTGATAATGGATCAATGGGATTACATTAATAGGATATTAAGTATTTTGGATATGGGCAATAGGTATGGCATTATTTCAATGAACAAACTAAATATATCATATAAGAGAATAGACTTGATGTTAGAAGATAATCTATTACAAGGGTTGACAGATATCAATTTATTTAATTTCCTTAGTATACCAAAACCAGTAATGCCAGCAATTTTTGGCATTCCCAAAATACATAAGGAGCTAGAAAATCCCCCTTTGAGACCCATAGTTACTTCATAAGGGTCAAAAACCCAGCCATTAGTTATATATGTGGACACAAAATTAAAGAAGTCTTACCCAAGTATCCACATATTTTGGTGGACTCATGGGATTTCTTAAATAAAATTGGTACTAGTCCATTTATGGATGATTTTGTATTCCTAACAATAGATGTTAAGGATTTATTTTCGGTAATACCTCACAGTGAAGGTTTGGAATGGTTTGAAAAAATGCTTGTTGAATTTGAATTTTTGACCCCGAATGAATTCAAACTAGTATTAGAGAATATGGAACTAGTATTGAAATAAAATTATATTTATTTTCAGGGGGACATATACCATCAATTAGGTGAGGTGGCAATGGGCTCTGCATGTGCCCCAATATATGCCAATATAATTATGTTATATTGGGAACAACGGCATGTATTTAAATCCAGATTTTGTCACAATAGTGTGAGGTATTACCATTTTTTGGATGATATTTTCATCTTATGGGAAGGTACTCAGGAGATGATATATGAATTTATGGATTTTATAAGTCACAGTACTGACTTTTTACAATTTACTTTTGAAACCAAAATGGATGAAATACACTATTTGGATGTTAGGATTAATAAAGTTATGAAAACAGGACATATAGATCCAACATATACAGAAAGGAATGTTATTCCAATTCATATTTGCACTATCAGAGCGATCACCCCCATTATCTTAAAAAGAATATTATAAAGGGGCAGGTGATTAGAGTGGCAATAATGACATTGGATAGGAAGGACTTTATGAAAGAAGTTGACAATGTTCATAATATGTTTAAGGAAAGGGGGTATCCAGATATGATGGTTGAGACTATTAAGAAAGAAGTGATAGAAAAATGGAGTACGGAGTATTTACCACTATTGACTAGTGGACATATTATAAGAAATAGTAAATTAAGGAATAATATACAACAACTTGGCACACAACTACCCTATTTAACATTGACTTACCATGCAGAAATGGAGTGGATAAAGAAATGTATTAATGGGATTTGGAATATGTTTAGCAGAATGCCAACAAGAGTGGAAGCATTTCAAAAACCTTTAAAATATAGTTTTAGAAGAAATTTGAATTTAAAGAATATATTAGAGGAAAAAAACAGAGTGATAATAGAGAGGGAGCATGTGTGAGACTTGGTACTGATAAATGTGGGAGATGTGCACAATGTCCATTTATAGCTGGCACAAAGGAATTGATTATACCCAGTATCAACTTTAAGCTTAGGCGTTATACATATTCTAGTTGCTACACAAAGGTAGTATATCTGGCATATTGTAAAACATGTTGGGCATATTATGTGGGCAAAACCGAACGAAATTTAAGAGTTCGCATATATGAACATATACAGGATATAAACAAAACGAATGAAAATAATGCCTTATATAGACACATGTTAAAATGTAGGAATATGGATTTTAAATTTTGGGTTTTAGAAGAAGTTAGGCATAATGAAAGGGGAGGTGATTGGGGGACATACCTGGAATTTTGGGAAATGATATGGCAGCTAAGACTGGATGCTTGCAATAGTCTGGGTATTAATGATCATATTACCATTACACCAGCCTTAAAGTTACTTTCATTATACCCAAAGAAATGTAAATAAAATATATATAATATATATAAAAATATACATATACTATACCCGGGAGGGGGGGTTAAGCAACAAAGAACTCTATTTTATTCTAATTTATACTATTGTATATTATTGTGGATTGTTTATATTTAACATTTCATATTCATATTTCATATTTAATAATTTATTATAAATAGGGGGTTATTTATGAATTTTATGATTTTTTAAATATATTTTAGGATTCATTAACAATGTATTTAGTGTATTTTATTATTAATTAATTTGAGTATGTGTGTATATATATATATATATATATATATATATATATATATATATATATATATATATATATATTTAGATTTTTAATGTGTATTTCAGGAAAGAAATGCAATACACTGAAGTAATTTCTGTACAATGAGATACTGTTTGTTAACCTATGCTTTATTTTTATGCTTTGTGTTAGGGAATTTAGTGTTATTAGGAACTGTAGTGTGGTGTTTTTATTGTGTGTGAAACAAATTAACACTTATTGATCTGCATTTATTCTGTATTTAAAGTTATATTTAGCTATTTATATCACAAAATGTAATATGAATTTTATATATTATAACTTATTGGACCCTCATGGGTTAAAATAGTTTACTAATTGACCAACCAATGGAATGTATTGTAATACTATTTAAATGATGAAAGTATGGTAAAGCAGATGATTCTGATGAAGTCTCTGTCTCAGGTGATGAAAGCGCTAAATCTGTTTTTATTTTTCTTGGTTCATAATAAAAGTTTGTGTTAACTTGGTTCATCGCTTTTTGGAGTATACACATTTGATAAGGAGGACAGCCTTTATTGGTACCTCTGTAACATTGTTAATACCAATGCATTGGAGCAAGTTGAAAAACTACCCTCTAGAGGCTAATATTCTTGACATGGTCCGTATTATCTGGAGTCACACCCATCATTTTTTCATTATTCCTGGTTAAATCTGACCATACAGCCATCATCTTCTGTATTAGGTTTTACTGGTACCACCAGTCAGCAAATGAGATCATCATTAGGGACTTTAATAGGACAGAAATACTTTTGCTTGTGGAAGATCTAAGCAATATTCCCAACTATCTCCCACAAATTGACCCAAATGCGAGGGCTGCTGCATTCATCTTAGAAGATAACAAGCACCTAAATAGCTGCATAGAAAAATTTGGTTTTCTTTAAATCAGAAGAATACATTTTGAAAAGATACATGAAGCTTCTTATAAAATAGAATTCCTCTTGCCAAACCACTGAATGTCTCCCTCCCCCTCTATCACCATTTGTAGTGCTTCTCTCACTAAATACAACTACTTGTCTTCCTTTTAAGGATATGACAGCTATCTACCATTAAATTCATATAGTCATTCTGCCCTACTCATTCTGAAAAAAAAAAACATTTTTGTCCGTAATTACTTGGAAGTCTGGACAAGCTTGGGTTTCATCTTTTGTTTAAGGTAATGCCATACTGAAATGACTACTGGTTTGTGCATGTGCAGACAGATTTCTCACTTCACATTTCTCCCAACCCCACTCCCAATTCCTTGGGCACCACTCTGGGTCATCTAATTTAAATAGAGCCCCTATGCTTCCTTCTACCATCTCACCACAGCTCTATTAAAGCAACACAATGTACCATCATTTAATCTAACATTTTTCCAACAGCTTGAAATTTTCAAACATATTTGTCATATTCATCCTCCTGCTCTGTTTCACTTTATACTTCTGTACATCACATGTAGTAAACTCGAACATGTATCCTCCTTTTCTTAAATCACAGAATTTCAATAAACTTCTCCATTTTCCAATTTACTTAACAAAACTCTCAATACCTCTCTCTCTGTAGTACATCTAAACATTTCCAATACAGACACCAGCTCCACCATAATTCTTACACTAAAACAGCTAAATTATCCATCATGTAATCTGAATGCAAAAGAAACCATACACATCTTATTCTCCTTGTTTTGTGTACGCAACTTCACTTCCAAAACTTTCTCTTCAAACTCGCTTCTGTTATGTACCTCTTACTCATTATGACAAACATCAAGTTAAATCACAGGTGAGCATCACACACAACTTTTACCAAGATCAACAACAGTGCCTTAACCAGCAACTACTGCATCCTAGTAAATGCACAAAGCATCAGAAACAAATCAGATTAAACCAGCACTTTCACTGAAAAACGACATACCTTGTTTCCATTACAGAACCATGGCTTAATGTCCACCAGCCTAATATTAACAATTTCTTCTCAAACTATGACTGCATCCTTAATGTGTATCATGGACACAGATCAGGGGGAGACTCCCTACAGTATTACTATACAAATCAGCTATCAAAGTCACTATAGGTGGCCAAAGCCAACACCATTATTTACTTAAACCCCCTATTTGCTTTTAGCAAAAATTACAGACACTTCTTCAAAGCACTCCTTTATCACATTAGTCTATATGCCACCCTATATCATCTTCATAGAAAATTCAGAGATATAGTTTAGACCATCCTATCATACAATCCTCACAAGAGACATATGTACATGCAAGGTATTTTAGCAAATTACATCACTGAATTCCTAGCAGGCATCCAACGTTTACAATTAGTTAAATAACCCAGAAAACCAAACACAATGTCTAACCATCACTCCCCAAAATGTCATTATCTGAAATGAGTGGACCAACATCTCTTCAATAATTATACAGCAGGTCGCCTTTACTGAACATTGCTCAATGATATGACATGATTAGGTCTAAGTTTGCAATCAACATGTTAAAACTCATCTCAGGCATTTGCCCTTTAATTAGGTTTTGTAAACATGACATAAAGGATGGCAGTGTTGCAGCTGAAATCTTCATCAAGCAACTCCTAAAATTTGAAGACAACCACTTTCCCTTAATCATATTTTGTTTTAAACATACCAAAACAGACTGCCTCATAAAAGTGTTTAAAGTTTTCATGCAGCTGAGAAAAGAGACTTGTCAAGAATGGGAAAAAATCCAGCAATCAGAAGCTTCACCACCCCATACAAATATCTCTTCTTCATTCCCAAAGGAATTTTAGTGAGAGGTCAGCAACCTTGTTGTCTGCTATCTCCAACAGCCAGCACAAAGCAGGAATGACACATTTGATTTCTTAGAAATATCCTCTCTCCATCTCATTACCTTAAACAGTTCTCCAATCTGCCAAAACCTCCACTATTCCCCCTCCACCCACACCTATTCTGAACCCTGCCTCAAGAGTATATTTCTCATTTCTATTTTTCTAAATTCACATCTAAATAAATCTCAGATATATTAGAACAACTCCTCCTGGACTCTTCAGTAGGCGTTGGCTACCCTTGCTCTTGGCTTATTTATCTCTGTAGGGACTTTATCACCGTCCCGTGCTGCGTCTGTAATGTTTGTCTCACCTTCATCATTATACCAGCAATTTGGAAATCTGCACTAATTATACCTCTACAAGCAGTGAAAGCCTACCTCAGTCACATATTACTATCCAAGTTCTATATTACCAACATTAACATACTAGAGAAACTCATTCTTTAGTAGCTCAACCCATTTTTGCAAAAAATAAAAAAAAATAAAAAAAAAAAAATATATATATATATATATATATATATATATATATATATATATATATCATCTAATCTACCAGCAACAGCACAGTTTTTGGTCATGTTTGAGCACAGTGACTGCCCTCTGTACCCTGACAGAGGATATTCTACCCATCTCATGTATAAAGGATATCTTACAGGTGTGATTTTTATTAACCTCACCCAAAATGTTTACATGGTAGATCACGCAACTCTTCTTTTCCATCTTGCCAGTATTTTGATAATGTAGAAAATTTGGAAGATTTTAGAATATTACTTTTTTCTTCTTCAACTGGAGGATGGTTGTTTATTAAAGTATAATAATCCCAGTATGATTTGTCATGATAGTTTTTTGTTTTTTTAACAATTTTATAGATATTAGACAAATAACCTGTACCCTGATAAGGCTGTTTTGTGATAAGAATAAGGTATTCAATGAGTTTTGGAGCTTCATGTCTAACTGAAGGTTGCATTTGTTCTATTTTATTTATAAGAAAATACCTTAGATTTTGTAAAAACAGCCAATTGTCTTTATTTATATTATAATTATAAATTATCTGTTCCTTTGTTAGAATTTTCCCTTTCTCTATAAGTTGATGCCAAAAGAGTAATGTTTCTTCTTTAAGTATATTTATTTTAGATATTTGGAATGTATCTAGAATATTTGGTGTAAAAGCTATAGGGAAAATAAGAAAAATCCAAGAATTAATATTTGGTATTTTGTTTATATATGTTCTGAACACTGAAAGTATTGAACTTACATAGTTTGATGGCAATTTATTACTATTATTCCTTTTCCCTAAAAATTAATCTTTTAACATCCATATAAGGGGTGATGGTATTACTGTTAAGTTGTCTTGTATGTGATTATAATTGATTTCTATTTAAATCTGCTCATGGGCTTGTTTCCATATAGGTGTGTATGAATTATTTAACCATAGTGTTATATTTTTAATAACAGATGAGGTAATATATAAATCAATATCCGGTAAATTAATTCCACCATCTTCCCAATCTGACAAATGTTTATTTAAGGCTATACGGAGTTTATTTGGAAACCATAGAAAATTTAAAATTAGTTTATTGTATCTTTGAATAATATATTTGGGAGGTGGCAATGAAAAATTTTGTATTAAGTATAATATTTTGGGAAATATGATTATTTTAATAAGATATAATCTGTCTGCTGTTGAAAAGATATATTTATTCCAGTAACCAATTGTTTGTTCTATTTTGTCTAGTATTTTATTATAGTTAAATATTAGAGAATCTTTTAATTCATTGAGTAGATTTATTCCCAGATATAATAATTTACTTTCTGTTACTATATATTTGGAAAATCTTTTGTTTATATTATTTTTTTTTACAATTACAGGGCATAATTTTAGTTTTGTTTTCATTAAATTTTAAGCCTGAAATATTTTGAAATTTATTCATGGAGTTAAATAGAGCATTCAAAGACTCATTTGCATCTGAGAGAGTTAATAGTATGTCATCAGCAAAGAGTTGGATTTTAAGGTTTAACATTTTATTAATACAAATGCCCTTTATGTTATTGTTTGATCTGATTTGATTTGCAAAGGGTTCTATGAGTAATGCAAATAACAATGGTGATAAAAGGCAACCTTGTTTAGTTCCCTTTTTTATTGTTATAGGGCCTGATCTATATGATCCCAGTTTAACATATGCAGTAGATTTTTCATATAGTATTTGGATAAGATTATTAAAATTAGAAGGAAAGTTATATTCTTTTAAAACTAGTGAAAGAAAGGTCCAATTAACCGAATCAAAAGCTTTATTAATATCTAATGAGATTACATTTAAATTTAGGACTTTATGTTTGCTATAATCTATTAATGTTAGTATTCTTTTAATATTATCTGAAGTATTTCTTCCTTTAATAAAACCTGTTTGATCTTTGTGAATTAAGAAAGGAAGAAAGTGTTTGATCCTATCTGATATAGCCATAAACATCTTGTAGTCTATATTGAGTAATGATATTGGCCTATATGAGGAACACTGTTTCTCATCTTTATCTGGTTTGATAATTGGGGATATCAATGAATATTTCCAAGAGGGTGGTATATTCAAATCTTTATTGGCTATATCATATACTTTTAATAATAAAGATATGGCTTGATTGGGTATTAATTTATACATTTCTGGTAGCATATTGTCTGGGCCAGGTGCTTTATTTGTCTTGAGCTTTTAATTTGTGATTTTATTTCTGTCATATGGATTGGTTTGTTTATAATGTCTATTTGTTCTTGTGTTAATTTAATATGAATATTGTTTTCTAAGTATTTTTTATATCCTTAGTAGGTGTATCTTGAGTATTTATGGAATTATCAATGTTAAATTGGAGTCTGAATGCTTCTAAAATATCATTTAGTTCCGTAACTCTTTTGTTAGTATTGGGAATAAATATTTCTTTTATTTGCTTAGATTTAATTATTTTTTGTTCTATTAGTTAAGTATCTCAGGTGTGCTGAATTAGTAGAGTATGAGTTTATTTTTATCTTTTCTAAGTTAATCATAATCTTATGGTGTAGCAATTCTGTATACTTCTTATTGATTTGTGTAAGTTCTTGAACTTGAGTAGCATTACCCTTTTGTATTTCCAGTTTCAATTTATCTGCTTTGTTTTGTAAGTCTAGCATATCTTTATTCCATAACTTCCTTTTATTTATGTACCAGGATAATATCTTCCCATATGTAACTGCTTTTAATGAATCCCAGACATATATTTCTGAAATATCTTCTGTGTAATTTATTTCTAGAAAGTTTTGATTGTTTCTTCATAAAATTCTTTGAAATCTCTCAATTTTGTGATATAGGAAGGTATCCTAGTAATGGGATTTGAATAAAATGGTGTAAGCTCTATCTCAAAGACTATGGCATTATGATCAGATAAAGGACAATTTATGATTTTGACTTTGTCAATTTTTGTTATTAGGTCATTGGCAACATATATTCTATCAATTCTAGAGTTAGTTTTATATCTATGAGAATAAAATGTGAAGATTAGTGAGTCTGGTTCTGCAAATTCATTTATATCTTTTAAATACAATGTATCTATAAATTTTGATAGTGCTTTAGAGATGGGTTGTTTTCTTCTTTTGGATTTAGAATCTGTATCCTTTTCATTCATTATACAGTTGAAGTCTCCTGCCAATATCAGGCTACCCTTAGTTAAATTAATTATCTCTTCAAAATGCTGTTTAACTGTTTTTAATCCTAGTCCTGGGATCCAATATAGATTTACTAACGTATAGATTCTCTTATTTAACTCTATTGAAACTAGACAAAACATACCTGATGTATCTTGATGAGTAGTAATTATTTTAGGTGTTATAGTTGAGTTGCGAAGTAGTATAGCTACTCCTCTTTTTTTTTGTTTTGTATTGAGAGTTTATTAGTACTGTGTAATTATTAATATTTAAGTTGTTTATATCTCTATCTAATAAGTGTGTCTCTTGTAAAAAGACTATTTGTGGTTTATGTAAGTTTATGTACTTGAATAGGCTTCTCCTTTTATTACTATTATTTAGACCATTAACATTTATGGATAAACATTTCATTTCCTAGTTTTGAGTTTGTTTTATGTGTAAGTTTATGTAAATATTGTTTATTCTTAGTTCCATCTTGGATACAGAATTCAAAAGTTTTTCTTGTATGATTTTTGCATGTTTCTGAGTGACACCAAAGTGATAGAATAAAAAAAAAAAAACAAAGAACTTCCAAACTTGTAATTCTTAACCTTAAAAACCATTCCCTATTGCTATGAGGTAATATACCTCTTCATTTGGTTAGTGAATCTAACCAAACAAACTTTCTACCCTCACAAATAATATTTGGATCAGTTTCTCTTATCCTCTTAGTTTTAAATAAAGATAATTGAATAATATATTAAGATAATCTAATCAGCTAAAATATATACATATATTCTTTACTCATCTTATTGTAATTCAATAATACTTACTTCTAAGCAGGTTTCAAAAAGGTACAAATATTTAGATTAAGGTAGTATCATTTCAAAATAATTTAGGGTATTAATAAACATCATGTTAAAATCTATAACTGTATATTTCATACATCTGTTGAAAACTATTTACTGACATTACTGTATAATACAGTATCATTGTTGTGCAATTGTTTTACACTACTCAAGTCCGAAACCAGTGTTTAAATTAATATTTGCAAAGTCATATTGGAATAAAAACATAAATAGTTCTGAAACCACATCATATTTCATGTTTAACATAAACTGAAATGCGATACAATGTATAAGTATATTAATATTTCTTTAGTAGACATTAAATATGTTCCTCTGATTGCATTTTTCAGCTTTTCAATGACAATTCCCATGGCTGGAGACAACAAGATCACAATTTAAACAGCTCCCTTATCCAAGAGACCACTCATAATGTTGTTACCTGATTGAGTGTCTTGTTGCCAACACTTCCATCAACCCTCAGAGGGACCCTGCACAATGAAAACTGACACAGTACAGAGGTAAAACTGCAGCACTTGACCACACCCTCAAAGCAAACATCTATGTATATCACACATCAACTCCCACAGCTTAGACTGACACCCAACCAGTGAGTCTATCTGCTGACAACAAGTGCTGGAGATACAATCCTGACCTACTCAACACCAGTAATTCAATCCTATGACTGAACAAAAGTATACTGGAGAACACATCGAAACAATGGAAGCTGCCAAGATTCAAACCACCATGTACGAAAATATTACAGGCCAAAATTCTCAACCCATTTTGCAGCAAAGAGACAAAACGTATTCAAACCATGGGGTAACACCTTTACCACGCCAAAAAGGTGTCCAAGAAGCTTGTTTTTCCTCCAACATCGGAGGACAGCCACGATGATCCATGCACTGCAAGAGTACCATTTTATCCTGGCAATTGCTTCACGACTGTATATAGAAACATTTAAACCAAATCATTAACTGGCACCACAACAATATTTCTCAGAAAAGCTGTTTTACAGCCAATGACCAGACAGAACGCATCATTGAGAGGATACATTTATCAAATGTCAAGTGCCCCAGCCATAATACAAGTGTCTCCTCAAATCAATCCCCAATGAATCTACTGCCCACCAAACTTGCAGACCAATACTGGCATCCTTTCATGCAGTCACATTGAAACACAAAAATACAGGTCCGCTGATCAGGAACAACCAGGCTCTCAACTGCCAGACAACACACCCATCTGCAGAAAGGTCCAAGAATCATAGTTGCATTGTCAAGCATCCTTGTCCACACTAACAGTAACATGATATACCCGCATACACTAGTATTGTGTCATTCTTGATAATGTAAAAGCCAGACAATATTATAAGAAGGGTGAAGCCACAGCCAGGCAACATAACAAGAAGAGCACAGCCGCAGTCACCATTCAGATGAGCAAACGGAACAGCATGAGCCATCTAAGGATGGATAGCCCGTTGAGTACCTGCCACAATGCATGCCCATAATGCATGGCAACCCAGTAACAAATTAGGGTGTGGGCTAAGCCTCTCCCCCTTCCACTCAAATCAGATCCAACACAATATGTGTGTAGAACACAGATGCTTCGACAAAGCCCAAAGCCACATGGGATATAAACATTGTATAATTGACACACCGGGTCAAATCCACTGTTGTTATGTTACTCATTATAGTTGCCTATACAATCATTGCTTCCACTTTCTCCATCTAGTATACCATAACGCCATCTAAATGTTTGATTTGCAAAATGCACATCCAACCTTCTTGTTGCATCCCACCTGCCCACCCGAGGGCATACCTTGGCAGCAGGACATCAGTAGTATTCTGCAGGAGCACCAGCGTGGGAAATGGCAACCCTCCCCAAAGCAAACCTGTCAGTTGCTTGACATTTACTAGTTTCTTTAGAGAATTTGTAAAACAGCAGTGATTTTATTTGCTGATGATTAATTTCTGCTTTTTAAACTCTGCTGTATAAAACATAGTAAGGGATAGCTAAAATGTCTGGAAATCTAAACTGATAGAAAGACAAGGAGATATATGTCCTTATCTATCAAGGTGCTAGAAGACATCAGTAGCCATAAACTGAAAGTGCTTCAAAAATAAATATCTGTGTATATTTATATGAACCTTTTATATTATTTATGTTTCCTTAGAAGGAATTTAGGTTTCTGTATGTTTAAATGTGAATCTAGCTTATTTTCTGACTAGACATCAATTAGAAAGAGTCAGGGGATGGCGTACACAAGTAAATGCGACAAGCAATAAGTAACTCAAGTTTCTAGTGATGTTTGTGGCTGTTAAATTGTCTCGAGAACCAAGCGGGAAAAGGTATGTGTTTTTTTTTTTTTCTTTTCCCTCCTCTTATTTGGTGACAATCTCATGTAGTGTGCACGTAAGCACTCTAGTTTACGGAGTAGTGTTCACAACTGTCAAACTTTGCATTTTAAACATGCTATGCCTTATTTCTCTACAAAAGAAAAGACAACAGGATATCTAAGCTAGTCACAAGCATCTTTCAACTCCGGATGTCTGGAGCCACAACACACATGACTTATAGCCTCAAAATATCACTTAAAACATATTTTTCACTGGACTATATCAGTATGTGCATATGGGTCAAAGGCAGAACATCTTTTAAGATTATTTAAAGTAGTCTTATGATACATCCTAACTAAAATACTTCATTTCAAAAGCAACACATTTCTGCCCAGCATTAGCGTTTATCCAAACAGGGACACTTTTAACTTATGAAAAGTAATACTATCAGGGATGTAACTAATAATAAGTTATATAGCAGCCATTACTATACCTATTAAGCAATATAACCATATACTGATTAAAGTATTATAAGTTAATGAAGATTTAATAAAAGAAGAGAAAAATAAAACAACAAAACACAAAGAGAGAAAATAAATAAATAAATAAACTATTTGGGAACATTATTATGCATTGATTACTCTGATTAAGAATATGAAAATAATAGATGGATAATAATGAAAAATAGAGTAATGTTTAAATTATGCTTAGTATATTGATGTGATTTGAGATAAATGTATTTACATTTATGCTAATTTTGACATTTAAAATATAATTGAAAACAGTACCTGTTTTGGTGTAACTTGAAGACAGTAAGAGCTTTTCTTTTGTTGTTAGTATTATTATTTAGATTTTTACAGAATATAACATATGTAAGATTATTTGTCCTTTAGTTTTTTTCTTTTGCTCAACAGTTTTCCAATTATTTACTTCAGCATTTCTCTTGATTGTACTTATTGTCCAGTCCATAGATTCTTCATGTGTTAGGATGTTGTTGTTGGTAAGGTATTTTATTGCTGAATCTACTGTTTCAAAGATTTTTATTCCATTTGGTAGAAAAACTTTCAGTCTTGCTGGAAATAAAAGATTGACTTTCAGTTGCTTTTTCTTCAAGGTTTTTTATTGGTAGAAATTATTTTCTTTTGAAAGCACCTTTGTAGAATAATCATTGTCAAATCTTATTAATGAATCATTGTATTTGATGGGAGAATTTACCCAAGCATTTCTTAATATAAGATCTTTATCTTGTGTAGAAAAAAGTCTCACAATTATAGATCTCGGCTTGTTCTTACCGGAGAAGAAGCATTTCCAGAAGCTGCTAGTGATCTATGCCCGTTCTATACCATATGAAAGAGCTTCAGGTATTTTGTTACATCTGGTATCCAGGTGGTAAGAAAGTTTATCATATTGTCCCCTTCAGATTTTTCTGGTAGACCATATATTCTAATATTATTTCTTCTTGTTCGGTTTTCCATATCATCAAGCTTTTCTAGTAAATATGTATTCTGTTGAAGTAAGAATTCAGTTTGTTGTTCTTCTATTTGGACTCTAGTGTCAATGTCACTTAATGACTGTTCAATAAGTGATATCTGTCCTTTCTGCTGTGTAAACATTTCTTGAAGCTGTTCCAGTTGTTGTGAGCACTTTTCTTTAAAAGTATCTATTTTATTGTCCATCTTGTCGATTTTTATTGTAAGTTCCTGTATATTTGTAATGAGAGACTGCAGGTCTTTTTGAGAGAAGAGTCTTGTGCTGTATTCCTTAAATGACTCATGCTGTAAAGCTGATATTGGTGCTGATTTTCCAGTAATTAATTTGACAGGAATTATTCAAGTTCTGACAATAAAATTTTTCTTATAGATGCTCAGAGTTATTAGAAATAAGTTAGTAATAAAAATTTCTTCAAATTAAATATTATTTTGTAAAATTCCTGTCAGGAATTGTATTGAGGTAAGAGAGCTGAAATGAAGTGCAGCTATCAGTTCAGCATCCTAGCCACGCCCACCACTCTTTTCTTTTGATAACATCCTGGACTTTTGCACTCCCCCCAAGCTTTCCTTATGTATCTTATTTCCATACCTTGATTAGCTGCAGAGTTGCTTTATAGCCCTCAAACATGCAGTTTTCATGTGCTGTCATTCTTCAACTCCACCTATGTTCACTTCTTCATGAGATGCTAAAGATCTGAGTATTTCCTTGAACTTTTGTGATTTCTCTCCAATAAACTTCCAGGTCTTCCGGGTCTTCAGCTTAGTCTTTGTTAATGTTAGAGCCTTCTCTGACCACTGCTTGCAGCTAATTGTGTCAATCAGTGCTTTATTCTGTGAGCTAAATGCTTCACTGGGGATGGCTTTGCAATCTCTGATTCTATCCCAGAGTCCTTTCCTTGCTAGGAGGAAGTCTACATGTGTTGCTTGTATGTGATCTTGTGATTGCACCTTTTGCTGAACCATGTAATGGCCATCAGCAAGGCATTTGCCAGACAAAAGTCGAAAATAACTTTCCATCTTTATTCCTGTTGCCCCATGCATGTGGACCCAGGTAGTCCTCATATCCTGTTCTGTCTGTTCCAATATGTGAATTCAGATCTTCCATTATAAATACCAGCTCATGTTGTCCTGCTTTATCCAGTAGAGCCTGCAACTGCTGGCTGAATGCACACTTTTTCTTGCAGTCACATCCCTGCTGTGGGGCATAGGTTGATATTATGATTACTGTCCTGTCTTTACAATTGAGTCAGATTACCATGATTATGTTTCCAATTCTGTTAACATCACTCAGTTTCATTTGAAGTTTCTCCCTCACCACAATTCCCACACCATTTCTAGTCTGTCCTTCTCCTTAGTATTAGACTCTGGATTCCAAGCCAAGCAGCTTTGCTGCACTTCCCTTCCACCTTGTTTCCTGCATACAGAGGATATGCAACCTTTATCTTACCTTTAAGTCACCCACTTCCAAGTCCCATACTTGTCAATAAACCTATACTGATTATAACAATCCTTAGTTCATGTTTATCAGACTGATTAGTTTTATGTCCAACCTTTGCTCAACAGATCTATCCCAATAACCCACGCTGGCAAATGAACTCTAACCATCCAGTAATTTATTGACCCAGACCTGCTGGTCTTTGTGGCATGCACAGACTGATCAATAGGGGCACATAGACCCCTCTCGCCATTAAAATTGGTCCCTGGTGCAGATCAGAGTAAGCCGGGTAATCAACCCACTTTTCACCAGCAAATGCCAATACTCTACTTTTGTGACATTGGTCAACACAACCAAATCACCTACAGCTTATATTTACACCATCAAGTGGATTGCTCAGATTGTGATGTCTGTTCTCCTATCTAGGTGGTACAGTGTACCACAGCTGATGCCCAAACAGTTCATTTATATAACTCTTTTTCCCAGCTGGCACCATCAGGAGAATATGCTGCTGCCCCAACTACATTTTTGGGTGGGTTTGAGATGGAAACACTTAGCATTTTTTGGGGAGGTGGAAGGAATCCCACAGAGACACAGGGAGAGCATGCAAACTCCATAAAGCACTGGACATAAGTCAGGGTCAAATCATGTACCTTGTGCATGGGATGTAAAAACATTAACCATTATGCGAGTGTGCATTAGTACCACTAAGGGACTAAATATCAAACAAATACCATCTTGCTTAGGGCTACAAGTACCCAAACATTGTTTGGAATGATTAGTCCTATAACCATAGATATGCTTAGCACCTCTGTAGTATTAAAAATACATTCACCATCAATCACCTTGAAGAAAAAAAAAAAAAAAAAAAAAAAAAAAAAAGAGTCACAATGCCAAGGAGAAGGGAACGACACCAGGGTAATAAGGCTACAGACGTTGGCAGCAGTAATCGACCATCCAGTACTTTTAACTCCCAGATGGAACAGGGGAATACAGCCAGACATTTGCAGACTTACGACGACATGAATTTCAATGAATGGTTGGATAAATCCTTTGCTAGTGTGAGAAGGGAAGAGAAAGAAGGCAACCGCTAAATGCGAGTTACAAGGACAAATATAAGACTTTTAAAAATCAGTTGACCAAATACAAATTCTTAGCCTTGGACAATTGGTGTCTGTCTAAATGCATTGAACATCAAATAGTGCCGAAAGGCCTAAGGTTAAACAAATTTCCCAATAATACTAAAGAAAATACTGAGTTTTTTAAAACTATTAGTAATATTTTGAATGAATGTGGTATAGCGATTTTAAAAGCAATGATTAAAAATAATGAAATGATAATAGAGCAATGTAAATGTGATATAGGGAAACTCAATCAGAAAATAAATGCAGATCTTTTGTTCACTGTTACAGAATATAAAAACATTTATTGTAGAACCTTACAAGATGTTGATTTTTTAATTATAAAAAAATCACAAAAGGAAAATCACTAAGCTAGAGAGAGATATGGAAGATTATCAGCAAGGAAGGGCCTATTATTGTAATATTAGAAGGAGGAATGTTGGTTATAGAATGTTGAAATGAATACAAATTATGGTGAAGATGGAGAATATGTGAAGTTTCAAAATAGCACATATAATACACGACACAATGATAGGGATGGTTTTAGTGTTGGACGTGAAAATGGTAATTCAGATAGAGACGACCCTTTAGGGGAAAGGGAATGAGTGAGGAGGTCAGAAAGAATCTGGAATCAAATTCAACAACCCTCCTATGCAGAAGTGACAGGGAGTCAACATATGCAGGGCAGGGGGAGATTCAGGAGATAAAAAACAGTGTACCTATGGGTAATACAATAAGTCTAGAAAATTTATCAATAAATTTAGGGAATGTACCAACAATTGTAATAGATCAACAAGATGTATATGGAATACATACAGAAGAGAATGGGAAAAATTCACAGGATATAGCGAAAGATAAAGGCAGGGTGACAGTGCATACACAGAATAATTTTAACATTTATAATTATACTGATTTGATGATTACTGACAACTATTTTAATTTATTTGTAAAGGGTTTTACCTTTGTGCCAACAAAAACACCTAGGATAGAAGAAATTATACTAGATGTAAAACTTTTTACAGGGAAATTAAATTTGACATGTATGTTTAAGGATGACCCACAATATATACAGGGGAATATGCTGAAGAAAAGAACTACCTTTAATCCCCCCCTGCAACAGGATAAATACAATTTTGAAATGTGTGTTAACAAGTATGGTAAGGAATGAATATGCTTAGAGAAAGGTGACTAGAAGTAATTTAACAATACAAGAAAAAGAAATACTCCAAGATTTAAGTAACAATGGGAGAATTAGGGTGATGAAACACGATAAAGGGGGTGGGGTAGTGATAATGGATCAATGGGATTACATTAATAGGATATTAAGTATTTTGGATATGGGCAATAGGTATGGCATTATTTCAATGAACAAACTAAATATATCATATAAGAGAATAGACTTGATGTTAGAAGATAATCTATTACAAGGGTTGATAGATATCAATTTATTTAATTTCCTTAGTATACCAAAACCAGTAATGCCAGCAATTTTTGGCATTCCCAAAATACATAAGGAGCTAGAAAATCCCCCTTTGAGACCCATAGTTACTTCATAAGGGTCAAAAACCCAGCCATTAGTTATATATGTGGACACAAAATTAAAGAAGTCTTACCCCAAGTATCCACATATTTTGGTGGACTCATGGGATTTCTTAAATAAAATTGGTACTAGTCCATTTATGGATGATTTTGTATTCCTAACAATAGATGTTAAGGATTTATTTTCGGTAATACCTCACAGTGAAGGAATGGAATGGTTTGAAAAAATACTTGTTGAATTTGAATTTTTGACCCCGGATGAATTCAAACTAGTATTAGAGAATATGGAACTAGTATTGAAATAAAATTATATTTATTTTCAGGGGGACATATACCATCAATTAGATGGGGTGGCGATGGGCTCTGCATGTGCCCCAATATATGCCAATATAATTATGTTATATTGGGAACAACGGCATGTATTTAAATCCAGATTTTGTCACAATAGTGTGAGGTATTACCATTTTTTGGATGATATTTTCATCTTATGGGAATGTACTCAGGAGATGATATATGAATTTATGGATTTTATAAGTCACAGTACTGACTTTTTACAATTTACTTTTGAAACCAAAATGGATGAAATACACTATTTGGATGTTAGGATTAATAAAGTTATGAAAACAGGACATATAGATCCAACATATACAGAAAGGAATGTTATTCCAATTCATATTTGCACTATCAGAGCGATCACCCCCATTATCTTAAAAAGAATATTAAAGGGGCAGGTGATTAGAGTGGCAAGAATGACATCGGATAGGAAGGACTTCATGAAAGAAGTGGACAATGTTCATAATATGTTTAAGGAAAGGGGGTATCCAGATATGATGGTTGAGACTATTAAGAAAGAAGTGATAGAAAAATGGGGTACGGAGTATTTACCACTATTGACTAGTGGACATATTATAAGAAATAGTAAATTAAGGAATAATATACAACAACTTGGCACACAACTACCCTATTTAACGTTGACTTACCATGCAGAAATGGAGTGGATAAAGAAATGTATTAATGGGATTTGGAATATGTTTAGCAGAATGCCAACAAGAGTGGAAGTATTTCAAAAACCTTTAAAATATAGTTTTAGAAGAAATTTGAATTTAAAGAATATATTAGAGAAAAAAAACAGAGTGATAATAGAGAGGGAGCATGTGAGACTTGGTACTGATAAATGTGGGAGATGTGCACAATGTCCATTTATAGCTGGCACAAAGGAATTGATTATACCCAGTATCAACTTTAAGCTTAGGCGTTATACATATTCTAGTTGCTACACAAAGGGAGTAGTATATCTGGCATATTGTAAAACATGTTGGGCATATTATGTGGGCACAACCGAACTAAATTTAAGAGTTCGCATATATGAACATATACGGGACATAAACAAAAAGAATGAAAATAATGCCCTATATAGACACATGTTAAAATGCAGGAATATGGATTTTAAATTTGGGGTTTTAGAAGAAGTTAGGCATAATGAAATGGGAGGTGATTGGGAGACATACCTGGAATTTCGGGAAATGATATGGCAGCTAAGACTGGATGCTTGCAATAGTCCGGGTATTAATGATCATATTACCATTACACCAGCCTTAAAGTTACTTTCATTAGACCCAAAGAAATGTAAATAAAATATATGTAAATATATAAAAATATACATATACTATACCGGGGGGGGGGGGGTTAAGCAACAAATAACTCTATTTTATTCTAATTTATACTATTGTATATTATTGTGGATTGATTATATTTAACATTTCATATTCATATTTCATATTTAATAATTTATTATAAATAGGGGGTTATTTATGAATTTTATGATTTTTTTATATATTTTAGGATTCATTAACAATGTATATAGTGTATTTTATTATTAATTCATTTGTGTGTGTGTGTGTGTGTATATATATATATATATATATATATATATATATATATATATATATATATATATATATATATATATATATATTTAAATTTTTAATGTATATTTCAGGAAAGAAATGCAATACACTGAAGTAATTTCTGTACAATGAGATACTGTTTGTTAACCTGTGCTTTATTTTTATGCTTAGTGTTAGGAAATTTAGTGTTATTAGGAACTGTAGTGTGGTGTTTTTATTGTGTGTGAAACAAATTAACACTTATTGATCTGCATTTATTCTGTATTTAAAGTTATATTTAGCTATTTATATCACAAAATGTAATATGAATTTTATATATTATAACTTATTGGACCCTCATGGGTTAAAATAGTTTACTAATTGACCAACCAATGGAATGTATTGTAATACTATTTAAATGATGGAAGTATGGTAAAGCAGATGATTCTGATGAAGTCTCCATCTTAGGAGATAAAAGCGCTAAATCTGTTTTTATTTTTCTTGGTCCATAATAAAAGTTTGTGTTTACTTGGTTTATCGCTTTTTGGAGTATACATGTTTGATAAGGAGGACAGCCTTTATTGGTACCTCTGTAACATTGTTAATACCAATGCACTGGAGCAAGTTGATTAACTACCCTCTAGAGGCTAATATTCTTGACATGGTCCGTATTATCTGGAGTCACACCCATCATTTTTTCATTATTCCTGGTTAAATCTGACCATGAAGCCATCATCTTCTGTATTAGGTTTTACTGGTACCACCAGTCAGCAAATGAGATCATCATTAGGGACTTTAATAGGACAGAAATACTTTTGCTTGTGGAAGATCTAAGCAATATTCCCAACTATCTCCCACAAATTGACCCAAATGCGAGGGCTGCTGCATTCATCTTAGACGATAACAAGCACCTAAATAGCTGCATAGAAAAATTTGGTTTTCTTTAAATCAGAAGAATACATTTTGAAAAGATACATGAAGCTTCTTATAAAATAGAATTCCTCTTGCCAAACCGCTGAATGTCTCCCTCCCCCTCTATCACCATTTGTAGTGCTTCTCTCACTAAATACAACTACTTGTCTTCCTTTTAAGGATGTGACAGCTATCTACCATTAAATTCATATAATCATTCTGCCCTACTCATTCTGAAAAAAAAAAACATTTTTGTCCGTAATTACTTGGAAGTCTGGACAAGCTTGGGTTTCATCTTTTGTTTAAGGTAATGCCATACTGAAATGATTACTGGTTTGTGCATGTGCAGACTGATTTCTCACTTCACACTTCTCCCAACCCCACTCCCAATTCCTTGGGCACCACTCTGAGTCATCTAATTTAAATAGAGAGGCTATGCTTCCTTCCACCATCTCACCACAGCTCTATTAAAGCAACACAATGTACCATCACTTAATCTAACATTTTTCCAACAACATGAAATTGTCAAACATATTTGTCATATTCATCCTCCTGCTCTGTTTCACTTTATACTTCTGTACATCACATGTAGTAAACTTGAACATGTATCCTCCTTTTCTTAAAGCACAGAATTCAAACAAACTTCTCCATTTTCCAATTTACTTAACAAAACTCTCAGTACCTCTCTCACTGTAGTACATCTAAACATTTCCAGTACAGACACCAGCTCCAACATAATTCTTACATTAAAACAGCTAAATTATCCATCATGTAATCTGAATGCAAAAGAAACCATAAACATCTTATTCTCCTTGTTTTGTGTAAGCAACTTCACTTCCAAAACTTTCTCTTCAAACTTGCTTCTAATATGTACCTCTTACTTATTATGACAAACATCAAGTTAAATCACAGGTGAGCATCACACGCAACTTTTACCAAGATCAAAACAGTGCCTTAACCAGCAACTACTGCATCCTAGTAAATGCACAAAGTATCAGAAACAAATCAGATTAAACCAGCACTTTCACTGAAAAATACCATACCTTGTTTCCATTACCGAACCATGGCTTAATGTCCACCAGCCTAATATTAACAATTTCTTCTCAAGCTATGACTGCATCCTTAATATGTATCATGGACAAAGAACAAAGGGAGACTCCCTACAGTATTACTATACAAATCAGCTATCAAAGTCACTATAGGTGGCCAAAGCCAACACCATTATTTACTTAAACCCCCTATTTGCTTTTAGCAAAAATTACAGATACTTCTTCAAAGCACTCCTTTATCACATTAGTCTATATGCCACCCTATATCATCTTCATAGAAAATTCAGAGATATAGTTTAGACCATCCTATCTTACAATCCTCACAAGAGACATATGCACATGCAAGGTATTTTAGCAAATGACATCACTGAATTCCTAGCAGGCATCCAACGTTTACAATTAGTTAAATAACCCAGAAAACCAAACACAATGTCTAACCATCACTCCCCAAAATGTCATTATCTGAAATGAGTGGACCAACATCTCTTCAATAATTATACAGCAGGTCGCCTTTACTGAACATTGCTCAATGATATGACATGATTAGGTCTAAGTTTGCAATCAACATGTTAAAACTCATCTCAGGCATTTGCACTTTAATTAGGTTTTGTAAACATGACATAAAGGATGGCAGTGTTGCAGCTGAAATCTTCATCAAGCATCTCCTAAAATTTGAAGACAACCACTTTCCCTTAATCATATTTTGTTTTAAACATACCAAAACAGACTGTCTCATAAAAGTGTTTAAAGCTTTCATGCAGCTGAGAAATGAGACTTGTCAAGAATGGGAAAAAATCCAGCAATCAGAAGCTTCACCACCCCATACAAATATCTCTTCTTCATTCCCAAAGGAATTTTAGTGAGAGGTCAGCAACCTTGTTGCCTGCTCATCTCCAGCAGCCAGCACAAAGCAGGAATGACACATTTGATTTCTTAGAAATATCCTCTCTCCATCTCATTACCTTAAACAGTTCTCCAATCTGCCAAAACCTCCACTATTCCCCCTCCACACACACCTCTACAAGCAGTGAAAGCCTACCTCAGTCACATATTACTATCCAAGTTCTATATTACCAACATTAACATACTAGAGAAACTCATTTATTAGTAGCTCAACCCATTTTTGCAAAAAAATGTATATATATATATATATATATATATATATATATATATATATATATATATATATATATATATATATACATATATATATATATATATATATATATATATATATATATATATATATATATATATATATATATATCATCTAATCTACCAGTAACAGCACAGTTTTTGGTCATGTTTGTGCACAGTGACTGCCCTCTGTACCCTGACAGAGGACATTCTACCCATCTCATGTATAAAGGATATCTTACAGGTGTGATTTTTATTAACCTCACCCAAAATGTTTACATGGTAGATCACGCAACTCTTCTTTTCCATCTTATTAAGCTGGAATCAGCGCACAAGCCACAGACCAGTTTAAAAACTAGCTCACAAACAAAACATTCAAAGTTAAGTTAGGCTTCTCAGTTTCTTCTCCCGCTACTATACTTTCAGGTGTCCTGCAGGGTTACATTTTCACCCCACAGTTCTTCTCCGCTTTATTAAAAATTTTCCCTTGATATGACACATCTTCAAAATTGACTGCATGCAGAAGATATGCCCTGAATTTACGAAGCCCTTTATAGCATGCAGGATTAGTTTAAGAGCTATTTTTGGCAATATGGCCGATGTGCGATCCAGGAACGAGCTCCCAGGAAGTGCACGTGAGCTCTTAGGCTAATCCTTCATGGACCGAGCTCCTGTATGCAAATTACCCTCATTTGCAGGTGGAAATTATGCAAATGAGGGTAATATGCAATCCAGGAAGCTGGCAGCCATCCGTGCAGGATGAGTGCAGTGTGCAGAAATGTACTCGGTTAGTAACCGAGTACAGTTCTGCAATCTACAAAATGGAGCTATGACAGCTCCAAATAAAGGCTGCATATGATTGAGGAAGCATGCCAATGTCCAAGTAGAAGGCCGCTGGCATTGTAAAATGTAAAAAAAAAAGTAAACAACATTTAATTTTCTTTTCGCCGAGCTTGCCTGGTTAAGCATAGGGCAGCGACGTGCAAACAGGATCGGGGGGTAATTAATAAAATAAACCTAAAATAAGCATTCTAACTAAAATCAGTATTCTGCCATGCAAGTAAACGGCAGTCAGAAGACAACCTGGCCAGTGAGTAATGGTTGCTAAGGGGGGAGGCTCAGTGTGGGACATGTAACTATGCATTAGCAGGCAACCCTATGCAAATAAGGGAAGGGTTAGTGAATCCCAGATTTTCCCAGAGTGTGAGGCAGGTCCCAAGAGTGTAAGAGTATAAATAGGTGGGTGCAGGACTAGGATATAGGTGATATCATGGGGGTGTGTGTCAGGTATACTGTAAGGGGATTGGAGACCTGTGGCTCATGATTGCTCATAGCTTAGCACAGCTAAGCTAGGGGTGTGTCTAAACCTGCCTAGCACTCCCTAGAAAGTGTAAGCGGGTCTGCGTGCCGCGCACCAGGTTGTACAGGAAGAAAAAGGAAGTTAAACCAGGAAAAAGCAGCTGTGTGCACATTTGATTCCTCCGTTTGTGCGCTGTGCCTCAGGCTTAAACAGGGAGGCAATGGGAAGAGAAAACAGCAGTAGGAAGGTAATCAAGGAGAACTAGCTTAGCTGACAGGTGAAATGTATCTGAATCTGCCAATTATACAGGCAGCAGACCAATCCAGCCTAGCACACCAATATAAACTATGCAAACACCTTTCCCCCTTGTTTTTTACAAAAACTCTGCACCACCGGTGTATACAGATGGGGAAAATTTACAAAACGAAAGCAAGAGAAAAATGTTAGGGGCTGCTTTTGCTATCATAAACCAACATGTGCAAGAGGCTGAGGGTGATGAGGATATGAATGCTGCTGAGCAACCCACAGTGAGGAGACAGGGAAGAGTGTACAGACCCAGGGTAACCTACCAAGGGCTACATGAGCTGGAGATAGCGGAGTGCTATAGGGTGGACAGGGACCTCCAACAGCATATTCTTGAGCTGTGCTGGCCACGTCTGACACACAGAACCAACAGAGGGGAACCCATCACAGTAGATACCATGGTATGTGTAGGCCTAACAATATTAGCTACAGGTACCTTCCAAAGGCCAACTGGGGATATGATGGGGATCTCACAGGCATCATTGTCCAGGGTACTCCACCAGTTCCTGGATGCCATGTCAGCACATGTCGGTGAGCATGTATATTTCTCCATTACCCGTGAGGTGTTGGCCAGCAATATGCATCTCTTCCACCAAATAGCATAATACCCTGTAGTAGTGAGTGCAATAGACTGCACACACATATGCATTAAAGCATCACCAGGTGCGTGGGGTAGGGTCTACATCAAACACAAGGGATTTCCCTCCATAAACTGCTAGGTTGTGTGTGATGCCCAGGGCATAATAATGAATGTGTGTGCTGGCTGCCATCGAAGCCACTACGATTCCCACATCTGGCATCTGATGCAGCTGTACCAGACATTTGCCAATGGGGACATCCCACATGGTCACCTAGTGGGGGATGCTGGATATGCACTGGAGCCATGGCTGATGACACCCATCAGAAATGCACACACACCTGAACAAGAACTCCATAATGAGGCACATGCTCAAACACAAATCATAATAGAGCATGTGTTTGGGATGCTCAAGTCATGGTTCCGGTGCCTGGACACATCCGGTGGAGCCTTGCAGTAATCACCAACTACATGTACCCAAATTGTCCTTGTATGTGCTATGCTACACAATATGATCCTGTGGAAACAGCTGCAGTAGGGACAGCATGGGGCAAGGCCACACAGTCCCCCACCAGTGCCAATGCCTGCACAGGTGCAGAGTGACTCGGAGGAGGAACAACCTGAGCCTGCCCCAGTAGGCAGAAGGAGGTGCGCCCAGTATGCCCTGGCCTTAGCAAAGCACATGCACTGACACAGTAGGGACCCAGGGAATGACACCTCTCTTTGACTCACACATACAGTAAAAGGGATGCCAAACATGACACTACCTGTGCTCAACCATATATAGGGGGTGTACTATGTGCATCCAATATAGGCAGCCCTGCAGCACCACCCTCAATACTGGGACACCCACAAGGTAAGTGACTCACACATGCCAGTCGAGGGGGGGACACATACCCAACAAAAGTCACAGCCAGCAGGATAGGTGTAGAGAAACACAAACAAATGCTGTACTATGGCCTCTGAATGAGCCCCATGGGTAACCCCTACCCCAGCCCTACACAGACAGACTACAGCAGGCCAGCCAGTTGGATGTAAGTTGTTAAGGCTAGGAAGTCAGAAACTAATATGTAGGTAGTGAAAGCTACAATCTGTAGTACACTGGTATGCCGTTAGCCAGCACGATAGGTAAGACTACAGACTGAAATGGTGTACCTGACATATCAGTACAGTCCTAGCAACTGTGTAAAAGTGTAAGGTGTGCCCCCTCATCCTATGTACACTTATAGTAACAGTCAGGTGTGTCCCCCACCCCTGTGTAGAAATGTAGAAACAGTCAGGTGCCCCACCCCGCTATGGAGAAATGTAGCAACAGTCAATGCCAAATGACTGATGTATACCCTGCAGACACAGCATGCTACCTGTCGGTGTAAAATACAAAGGTCAGCACCACAGTACAAACCAACTGGACTTGATCCACACATGCAATATAGATGGCCATACTGGGATGCTCACACACTTAGAGGAATGAAGGCAATGTCAGTCAACAACATACTGAAAGCCCATACTGGGCATGCTCACACACTTAAACACAAGAAGGCCATGTCAGCAAACAACAGTGGGACCAGACATATCTGGCAGTTGCAGTTGTCAGTGCAGACACAAGTCAGTATGCACCACTCCTGCCTTGCACACACAGTGGATAGGAATACAGACATATATGTAAGGACAACACACTATAATAAGCCAAAGATAGACAAACATAGATGTGTTGAAGAGGAAACTGTGATAAGGAGCCATTTGGGCCTGTCCCACCCAGCACACAGCCAAAGAGCCCCAAATACATGAGGTGCAGGTGTCACTCACTGCAGATACTAGCCACCAGTATCTGTCAGCATGACGGTGTGTTGCATGTGCCAGCTGTGCAACATGACTGTACAAGGAAGTTATCACCTACTAGTTGTATACACATACCTGTGGCATATGACCCCATGTGTGCCCGCATGCGGCATGTCAACCCCTACATGAATGGGTTGCGGCCCATGCACAACACCGCCCTCCCCATAGCAGTATCATGACAAGCCTGCTGAGGTCATCCAATGTGAAATACACCTTTTGGGGAGCTGTAGCTCAGTAAACCCCATGGTGCGTCCCATAACTGTGTACTGCTGCACTGATAAACTAGTTAGGTAGTAGTCCTAACCCCAGACTTGGCAACTGTGTGAGTGTGTGTCTGTGTGCATGTCTCGGTCTCTGCCTGTGTAGAGAGAAATGCTTTCAAGGCTACTTACACTCAGTACAGTTCATATACTCAACATTGGCAAGGCTGCTGATGTCACACACCTAGAAATACACCTCGGGGAAAATCATAGCCCAGTAATTTCCATAGCGCGTCTTGTAACTGCGTACTGCTGTAGTGTGATAAAATAGGTAGGTGTTCTAACCTCAGACCTGGCAACTGTGTGCGTGTGTGTGTGTGTGTGTGTGTGTGTGTGTGTGTGTGTGTGTGTGTGTGTGTGTGTGTGTCTGACTGTGTAGAGAGTAATGCTTTTTAGGACACACACACCCCGTACAATACACATACTCAACTTTGGCAAGGTTGCTGATGTCACTCACCTAGAAATACACCTCTGGGGAAATCATAGCCCAGTTATCTCTGTAGTGCATCCTGTAACTGGGTACTTCTGTAGTGTGATAAAGTAGTTAAGTAGGTGTTCTAACCCCAGACCTGGCAATTGTGTGTTTGTGTCTGGCTGCCTAGAAAGCAATGCTTGTTATGCCACTCACACCCCGTACAATACATATAATCAACTTTGCAAGGCTGCTGATGTCACTCACCTAGAAATACACCTCTGGGGAAATCATAGCCCAGTAATCTCCATAGTGCATCTTGTAACTGCATACTGTTGTAGTGTGATAAAGTAGTTAGGTAGGTGTTCTATCCCCAGGCTTGGCAATTGTGTGTGTGTGTGTGTGTGAATCTGTGTGTTTTTGTGCCTGTGTCTGTTCATGACTGAGTGACGGATAATGCTTTTTAGGTCACACACATTCCTTAGAATGCATATACTCAACGTTGGCAAGGCTGCTGATGTCACTCACCTAGAAATACACCTCTGGGAAAGGCATAGGCCAGTAATGCCTGTAGTGCGGCCTGTAACCGTGTACTGCTGTATTGTGATTTAGAACTGTGGTAGGGTTCCATCACCACCCATGCAGTTCTGGATGTTTTGCATGTGTTTCAATGTCTGCGTGTGGAGCAATGCATTATAGGCTACTAACGTGCAGTACAATTCAAATGCCCTATGTTGCCAATCCTGCTGATGTCTTTCATTGTGAAATACTACTTTGGGGAGAAAGTTCCCTGTAATCCCTGTGGTGTGACCTTTAACTGCTCCATGCTGTAGTGTAATATAGGCTTTGGCAGGGGTTCTATACCCACACATGACAGTTGTGGATGTTTTGTGTGTGTCTCACTGTTTGTGTAGGAAGCAATGCATTTTAGGTTAGTCACTCGCAGTACAGGTGAAATGCCCTACTTTGGTAATCCTGCTGATATCAGTCACTGTGAAATATACCTTTGGGGAAGAAGTACTCCAGTAATGTCCATGACACATACTATAACTGCATAGTGCTGTAGTGTAATAAACTAGCTAGGTAGGGGTTCAACTCCCAGACATGACAGGTGTGTGTGTAACTTGTATCCTGTGTAGAGGTGAGTGTGTGACACCTGTGGCCAATGTGGAGGGGGTTTTGCTCATTACTTCTATGGTGGCCCTACAACAATGTCAACCATACAGGGATAACAGATGTAAATTAGATGGGATGCTGGGATGCAAAGCCATACCCATACATGTGACATTAAGGCCAGCCAATCCAAATTAGCATCGCCACTATTACCCAGAGCACACACTCAACCATGTGTCATATGCACACACATGCCTAGGCAACAGCCAATATGTGGTCAGTACACTGCATATTGGCCAGTGATAGTAACTATGCAGTGATAGCAGTGGGCTACAGAGGGCATGTCATCCTGGCCATCTGTCCAAAATGCACGTACATGCAGACAGTGCACCTCCACCATGTTCCCCAATGGACACCTGCACCACCTGTGGTGCCTCCACATGAGACCCACAATGGATATACCATGCCTGACAACATACTCTGTATGGACAGATGAAACTGACATCAGGAAATGCTGTTGGCATGCTATCAATGTAGGTGAAGGGTAAACCTGCTGCCCATTACCAGCTCCAGCCACAGGTGGGCAAGACTGGCACAACTGATAATAAGCTGTGTTCACAACATGGTCCAGACACCCCAGGTACAGTTCCACTTGTCACTGTTCATGCATGTGGGAGGTGTGCACATCCCAGACACCATCTATGTCATGGACTAAGGAACACACACATGGCATGTGGTGTACAGCATTGGCCACACACAATAGTCACCAAGATGACTGAATGGGGGATGCAATACCCACCTGTGTGGGTAAATGCAGTAACTACAGCCCTGAGCCACAATGCAGACCATTTTCATTTGGCCTGATACCATGGTATACCCATTGCCTACCCTTGTACAGCCTGCTAGCACAGCTGACTACCACACACCTGCGTAGACATGCACCCATGCATGTCAGAACTGGCACCCTGTGTGTAGATGTGTGTGTGTTGTGTGGTGCGTATGTCCACATCCACACTCACTATAACCCCCCAGGGCATACTGAAGCATGCTGTCTGATGTCTGACATCTCATCATACTCTTTGCCCATACAGCCTCCGTATGACACATGTGGTGCATGTGATACCTGCACATTGATGTGTTGTGGCAATTCCACTACTGATGAGTTGCACTCCTGGCCCTGCCAAGCGTGTCAATGTGTGTGTATCCCTGTGAGAGTGTGCCTGTGTTGACGCTGGCACATGTTCATGTAGACAGGCACGTGTGCAACATCTACTGTATATCTACCGCATCCCTGTTGCAGATGTCACTCACCCTGACATATATTTTCTGAGTGCTTCACATCAGGTAACCCATATAGTGCATCAGATAGCTGCATCGAACTGTGATAGCACTACATAGTTGTCGGGGGTTTGATACCCTGTGCTGGTAGGTGAGTTACACAAACATGCTTCAGTTTTACCCTCCCACACCTCCATGACATATATCTGTGTCTGTCTGCCTCCCCCACTCCCTCTCTGGTGGATGTAGAGACCCACACCTGCCTTTCTTAGGCAGCAGCATGTGTATGTTACGTGATGCTCATGATCAGCTGATGGCCCCTGCATGAATTGTAGCCCTCCCCTAGCAGATTGCATGTGGAACAGCTGTGGTAACAATCCTATAGCCAATTCCATGGAAACACACTCCAATACCTAGAAACATCATGGTGGTGTTGGGCCTTTGCAATCACTGTGAGCAGGAAATAGATTTGATGTTTGGCAAACAGCATCCCAGATGGATTGAGGATTTACCTCTAACAACATACACTGTGGAAAGTAGGCAACCAACAGGAGGGGAATGTGCCTGACCTGACTATAGACTGTAAGTGCTGCCGTACTGCATTTGGAGTAATGTTGGGTTAACAGTGATTGCCTGGATATGCCTGCCGTACATGTCGCAGTACCTCCCATGTCAGTTCCATGTATATGAGGAATCCCCATCTGCATGGTCATCTGCAGACTGGGCAGTGTTGTGCCTATGGTTTCATATGTTAGCCACATTGCATCAATCCATGGAATGCAGAAGGTAGTGTGAGGATTGCAGTCTGTAGATGGTGAAGGCCATGACAGTTACTGACTTCATATCCCTCATAGGACATATGTTGCTACAAACCCTGTTACAATGGAAATTATATGGAGTTATCATAGTAACATGTCTATACTGGCCCTGTGTATGTGCTGTCAGCCACACCTCTGTCTACCTTTGTACATATGGCGTGCATGAAGTGGTGCATATGTGCTGTACACCATACATACTGTCATCATATCTGAAAACAAGCCAGTGATATATCAGATTGCTATACATGTCATGTACAGTAGTGGTTATACTTCATGAAATAAGCTGGACATTCTGTGGATGATTGTACAGTACTTAGGTCTGTGTAGTGATGGTGAATGTTGGCAGTGTGTGTATTGTTAATATGTACCTCAGCCTGTGTACAGACTGTGGTAGATGTCATTGTTCTATCTCCCCTTCTCTCAGATGTTACATGCTGCCCCACTGTACAGTCCCATTTTGCCGTACATGTTTGTAGGGCCATAGACACACATGTTCCATACCACAGACAGCCATCTTGACAAACTGTGTAGCAGGCCAGTATATGTAGGGTCATTATGTGAGTGGCACATATGAGGATGGTGTAGAACAGATAGTCCATATACTGTAATATTATGCTAACTTACCATATGTGGTTGTGGCTATGTTCTCACTGATTGTGGTTATGCATTGTCACACAGGTGTATCTTACCCTGTGCTGTGACATGGCTGTCAAGCCTGCTATATATGAAGGTACATGTGCATTACCCCGTATGAGAAGTAGGCCAGTGTTGTGCCTGTAGCCTGCACAGTGCATTGCTACATGCCTAGCAGCTTAGTGCACTTAACCAGTGGGATGTTATATGCAGATACTCACCAGATGTACTGCTGTTGGCGCTCCCTTAAACATTATGTATGTCAGATAGAGCAGTGTGATGCTGTACAGATGTATGTCAATATCTAGTGGGTGGCATGTGTCCATGGCACCCCTGCACCAGTGGTCATTATGTGTCAGGCCAGACAGGAGTGTGTGAATCCAACACCTATGGTGCCAAATGTATACCAGTAGTTATGTGTTATACCCATCTACATGGCTGTCTACATCCATATTGTCAGGCCTGGTACACATGTGGTGCACTAAGGGATCATGTGTATACCTCTGGACTGTACAGGTTGTGTCCAAAGTTCCACAAATAGTGGCCAATATCTCTGCTGCACTCCACAGGGGCATTACATGCTAGCAGTGGCACCTTACAATGATTTCCATAGGATGTCTGTCAGTAGCCAATGACACACATGTTATAAGCAGATGTCAGCATCCACAGACACCATGTCTGTGAAGACAATCCCAATGACAGTAGCAACAGTCTAGTAATATACCTGCTAAACATAGCTGTCATCCCCTTGCACTACTACTGTGGGACTGTAGGGGCTGGCGTACAGCTACACTCCATGTCGAGGACATATGGTTGAAATATATGTACATATACTTATCCAGATAGCCATATATATATATATATATATATATATATATATATATATATATATATATATATATATATATATATATATTTAATTACACATGTGTACTACATTGAATTACCACTGTCATGGCAACCACCCACTATAACTCCCTACAGCATGTGGCTGCGGTCCCTTTACATTTCTTGTGTGATGGACATCCATCCTGTGTGTGGGCATCAGTGATACATGCAGCAGGTAGCAATACCCCCTACAGGAGAACCTGCATACTCAGAGCAGGCACATATTTGTAGGAGGTTCAGGAACTACAGACAGAATGTGGGTAGAATTGTGTAATGCTTTGCATAGTACTGGTGTTACAGTGTGTGTGTGTGTGTGTGTGTGTGTGTGTGTGTGTGTGTGTGTGTGTGTGTGTGTGTGTGTGTGTATGTGTGTGTGTGTGTACATGCTAGTGTACCTTGGAATGCAGTCTGTCTGCATAGCTCACTACTGTGGGCCTAACCTCTTGCTGAGCAGAGGTATGCCTTTTATGTGTTGTTCGTCCACCACACAGGTCCTGTGTCAGATATGATACTGTCAGTGTGTGTGTTACATGCTACCAGTACATGGCTACATCCATGTCTATATCTAACCTCAATTCCCTGACTAAGAGTATGTTGCAGACTATCCTGTAACACCAGCACCTTGCTCAGTGTATGGCAGCAATGTTCCACATATATGCCTGTGTTCCAGCCTCTGTCCCCCATCTACATATCAAGCTGTGCACATATGTCATGCTGTTGTGGGTTGTTCTGTAGTGGGCTGTGAGTATATTACACTGCCATTGCTGCCATTAGTACACTGCTGTTGTATCCCCCACACATACAGTGGGGCTGGGGCCATATATGTGTGGGCGTCACCTACACAACACATGTGCGTCCTTATGCACTACAGGGGCCAGTGTATGTAACAGTGGTATATACTCTTGTATTATTGAGTCCAGGTGGCGAGCACCATAAATGACCTAGGCTGTTACAAATGTGGGGGTATCAGGGGTGAGCTGTCACAAGGTATGTGGATGCACAGTACCATATACTCCACCTATATTGACATTACTTACATGACTTGGGGTACTGCAAGCCTATGCCTCCTGCAATATAGATTGTTCTGAGCTTTATGCCTTGTTATGTTCCGGGTACAACACATTTGATCACAAAACATCTTCACCTCCTACGGAGTTTGTACAGAGTGTAGATAGAGGCTGCTGAACTACACACCTGCAGTACATACTGTAGATTGTGTGGTACCCTGTGGCCCAGTCTGTCAGCACTATTGTGCATTCTGAAGGGCTTGGCTTGGACTGCAACAGTTGTGAACCTTTCCAGACTACTGTATAAGTGTAACTGTTTCACAGCTGCAGTACTCCATTTATATGGTTGTCAGTATTTGAACAGCTATATGATATGGCATATAGGACTGTTATGGTACGCAGTTAAAGGAGTCCCATTTCTGCAAACCTGTGTGTGGTGTCTTTACTATGACCTTTCTATGGGTATATGTTGCAGGCAATGATTGACATTAGTATCTGTAGCCCATACAGTGTCCAGTGTTTCAGGTGTTAACTGTAGGCATACTGGCTGTTCCATATTGTGTGCACCTCCTACATATGTATCTTACTGTACATATACCTGCATGTGTATGTGTAGTCACATGTGTGTATATATATATATATATATATATATATATATATATATATATATATATATATATATATATATATATATATGTATATATGTATCAGCATATATGTGTCTGTGTATCTGTATCCTGGGGACGTTGATGGCTTCCACATATTGCATGTCCTGTGGGAGGCAGACTGTACATGGTAGTATATTGCAGGGTGCAGGTGTTTGGCTGTGGGGGGATGCCTATTTGTACAAAACATATAGTGTGGGGGGCCTCTCAACCCCATTAATGGTGCATGTGGACATAGGTGTATTTGTTAATCTGTAGTTGCAATCTACAGATGTATGTCCATATATACCTATATAGATACATGTATCTGCTAACAGATATATGGGTATATGTGCATAGATAGTGATATATAAGTATATAGAGTTAGTAAAACAGCATATATAGTTGAATATATGTGTATCTATACATATATGGGTATGTTGTATCTGTTAAGGTTGCACTATAGTTACACACGCAGACATCTAGATGTTGGTATACATTCTCTGCACTGTTGCATGACAGGACTGGCTGATATGTTTCTGAAACATTGAATATCTGTGTACCTGTCATGGCTTAGTGGTACATCGGATTTTCTAGGATGTGCAGGGTCCTTGGTTTGAGCCTTGCAAGAGTTGTTTAACTTGTTGCTGGCCAGAACACAGCCTGTTGGATAGAGAGTGATTAAGGCACCGTAAAGCAGTTGTAAGCAGGTTTGTGTGTTCTGCCCAGCAACAAAATAAACAGGCCCTGCAAGGCTCGTAACCAGGACCCCACACATCATGCACAAAATGATTTACCACTAAGCCATGGCAGATATGCATAACCATGATGTTTCCACATACATATCATCCAGCCCAGGTATACAACACTACAGGGAATGTATTCCACCATGTAGATGTATTTGTGTGTGTATATATATTCATCATTAAATGGATATAACATATCTATATATGTAGATATAGGTATAGACATATCTATATACACACACACACACACACACATATATATATTTATATATATATATATATATATATATATATATATATATATATACATAAGCCAATAAATACATATATACATAGATACGCATACAGCCATCGATATATATGTATATATTCACATGTCCACATATAGACAGCACTAGGAATGCATATATGTCAGCATATATATGGCTCACCTTTCAAAGGGAGAAATCCATGTGTCCGGAAGCTGGAAGGCCTAAAGTATGTTCTCAGCATTGCACAATCCTGCAGTACATGCATCGAATGTGCAATGAGCGAATGTTACTATGCATTCGCTCATTGCAGATTAGGCAATTTGGTTGCAGATGCCACTATAGTGGGATGGGGAATAATTGCCTGTCTCCATTACAGTGCACACCAGGAGTTCGTATATCACAGTAGGGGGTTTTGGGGTGCCCAGCCCCCCAGAGGGGGGGGGGTGCAGGGAGTTATGCCCCCACCATTACGATATGCATTCCAACTTGCAATTCGAGAGTCAACAATGGTGCCTTTAGAACTGCAGTTCTCTTAACTGTGGTGCAGTAAGAAAGGACGGCTTAGTCCTTTCTGTTTGCAGAAAGGGCTGTTCGAAGGAATGATTGTCCCCCTGTCAAAGGTGAACACATATATATCAATATAGGTATATATGGACATACATCTGTAGATGGAACTGGGAACATAACTACAACATATATGTCCACATGCACCATTGATGGGTTTGAGAGACCCAAACAACATACATCTGGCATGGATAGGTATCCCCTCCCCCAGCCAAATACGTCTGGCCTGCAATACAAGACCAACCTTGGCAGATCCCATAAGCAGGACACTGCACGACAAGGGCACTACATGTTAACAGTACTGCATCCCACCTGTAGGATGTAAGGCTGGCATTACTAACATATCGTGCAGTACAGTCAAGTCACATGTCATGCTTAGGGGAAACCCCTGGGCAAGTGCAGTAAGTAGCTGGGATCCCTCATACAATCCAATAACCCTACACCTGACAATGGATTCACTAATGTTGGCAGGGACATCTACAAACCCACCATGTCAGCTTGAACTACCACTCAATAGCCTGAAGACCATGGTCTGCAGGGACATGGAACATACCAACAATGAACCCATTGCCAATGTCACTGGTTATCTCAACACATGGGACCCTGCCAATGTTGGACTTGTCAAAGGCAGAGAATGCAATTTGAACCTAGTATACATCCTTAACCCAATCATGACAGGTGTAGATGAGGGTTAGGAGGTGCACAATGCCTATGTAGATCATATCAGGCTTTTGTACACCATCCTGCTTGTAGGAATGTATGTAGTTGTTACGGGACCTACCTCCGTTCACAGAATATGTTTCCACCAGGATGGCTTGGCATATGCCAACATACCACAGGTGCCATCCTGTGGGCATACAGTCATTCACAGGTCATAGATGTGTCAATGCCCTCCTCCACACTGTTGAAGTGGGCAGCACTACTGGGGTTGCTATAACTCACTGGGTGTGGCTGTTGTGGACATGACTGACATAATTGCAGTTACTGTTGCATCTGCCCCCCACACAGCTGTCTGTAATACTGTATGTAATCAGGTTGTTAGTTGTTGTTTACACCATTCACAGTAGTTGAGTACTTTACACCCTCCTAAGGGTAGGGCTATGCCACTGGCATTGGCACACACATGTTACTTAGGTGAGGATTGCAGTAGAGTGGGGAGAGGGACATACACCCTGCTGTTGGCATGTTCAATGTCATCCACATTGCAGACTGCATATATAGCACTGTGTGGTTGTGCCTATCCTGTCTTGGTGGGATTACATGTGCAACAGATGTGTTACCTGCACGGGGACATACCTCCATGTGTACAGTCCTGTACCTGTACTGCATCCTAACCAAAGGTACTGTGTGTTGTACCCAGCCATGGCATGTGTACCACCCACTTCACTTACTGGTGTCCACTGTAGAAGGCCTGCTGACACCACTACACCCATCAGCCATGTGGCACATGGACAAACACAACACAATCAGAACAGATAATGGTGACAACAATACAACATTGTTAATTACAGCTATGATGCATCATGGCTGCACAGCTACACCTTCCAAGTTATTAGCATTTCACTTTACTGCTGACAACATGCTACACATCATTCCATTGCTACACTGTTGTACAGTCATCCTGTGCATCAAAACCATGTTAGCCTATCCCTGCATCAATGTTACAGATGTCAGGGAGTGGCACAGGTATAATCATATGCACAGGGTGTGTTGTTGGTTTGCCAGAGACCTAGGCTGAGCCATACAATTGACAACATGTGTGTGTGTGTGTGTGTGTGTGTGTGTGTGTGTGTGTGTGTGTGTGTGTGTGTGGGTGTGTGTGTGTGTGTGAGGGGGTTGAGTATTGTTATGGGTCACTGGTGATGTCGTGTGTGCAGGTATGTGGTTGCCCTAGGTTCATTGTTTATGTGTGTGTGTCTGCATGCACACAGTTCCTCAATGTGGCTGCCCTATACAAGGAATTGTGGGACAGCTGCAGACTGTACCTGACAGTGTTTACAGTTCACCGTCTCCGGCCAATGGACATGGGACCTGTGCCTGGCAGGGGTGCTACAGGCAGTATCAGGTACAGAGCCAGACCAAGTACTGTCCCCCGAGTTTGACAGACATCCATTGGATCCAGGTCCTAACTGGGACTAGCCAGGGCCACATGCATGTGGTCCTCTATGATGGTCTGTGGACAGCTCCCCCACAGTGCTGGGGCTGGTACTGCAACAACGGAAGCGGCTGTGACTGGTTGGATGTCCACAGCGACCTCCAGCTGCTGGTGTTGCTGGCATATGTCCACGTGGCCATCGCAACCATCCCGCCCTGTCCTGACGCATACACATGAAATTGTGGATGAGTTCCAATGTCTCAACCCACCGTCTATCCATGACCTCAGTGTAATTACAGATGGCACCTGCTAGGTCACGGATGCTGTCAGTTACAGTTGCACCCTTAGACCCTGCCTGGTGTACCGTTCCATTCGTGCTTGTGCCTCCATGACAGTCTGGAACATGCGTGTGGTTGAAATAGATATGGCACGTCTGCCAGGGGCATGATGACCAGCAGTGCTCCTACCAGCACCCCTACATATCTGCCTATATGATACCCTGCCAGACATCTGGCTATGGCTGCTGTGTCCTGACATACATGCCATAGATACCTCACTGTCCTGGCTCATGCCAACCATAGGCTGTCCCTCAGCTAGGGCCAACGGTGATGAGGTGTGTAGAGGCAGTGTGACTGTGTGCGTGGATATTGTGGATACATGTGGGTTCTCAATTGGTGGCCCAGCAGCAGCCCCTGCCGACCCTACATGTGCCTCAACACACCTATCTTCATGGTCACTGTCTGTATCAGTGACATCAGATTCCCTGCGAGGGGACCCAGCCCCACCTTGCCACCTGTAAGGGCAAAACAGGGAACAGACTGTAAGACCTGTACACCACAGCTAAATAGTAAATACACACACACACACACACACACACACACACACACACACACACACACACACACACACACACACACACACACACACATACACACATGCAGTCAACATACATGGCAACAAATACACTACACCAGACAGCACCTACAGACAGATCCCACAACCCCATAACACACACAATAGCAGGCGATGGTGCAGTCCAGTATCACACACATACCTGTAATTACACACATGTCAGCATGCAGGACATGTGGGGCTCAACAGCATGCAGTGCAACTGTAGTCAATCCCCGTTACCAACATTATACATGGCTGTGACACATGACTTCTGTTTATAGATGATGGCCCTCCCCCTGGAACCCACTGCACCCATGTCCGCAACATTGTTGTGCATCTGTTCAGCACCATGGCATGTACTGTGCACCATAACTCATGGGTGTACACACCATTGCAGGATGTGTGTCTGTGTGTCAGGTGTGTTTCTGCTGCTGCTCACAGCCACTGTGTGTTCCTGGATCACATGTGGACACGTGTTTATTGAATGCTTGATGTGTATTCACATATGTCATCATCAGTGGTGCATGTATGAGTGGTAGACTACCATTAGAGCAACCAGAGAGACAATGTACTGTACCTATGGTGAGTGTAGAGACTATTATTGACCATGACTGGGCCCTGGCTGTTGTTGCATTTGGTACACATAGGTTCATAGGTGAGTACTGGTCTATTGGTCCTGGGGCCTACATAAGCCTAGCCACAGGGATACCCTGCCATGCACCACCCACTAATGTTATTCTCCTGTGCCTCTGTCAGGCTGTGGCACAGACATGCTACCCAGGGTCTATTCCCCATTCCCCATCCAACTGCCAAGTGTTTCTGTCAAGAGGGCCAATGAATAGCATTGCCTGACATGTATGGGTAGTCTGTTCCAGAGTGTGGGGATTCCCCAGGATAAGGCCCTATCCCTCCAATATGTTCTGTGTAATGTGTTGATTAGGTGTAGGACCCTGGAGCGTGTGTTAGCAGAAGGAGTGGAATGTCATTATATGTAGCATGTTCAACTGCTCTGTGTATGACATATCTGTGTATGTTGGGCAGATGTCAGCTGTGCCTGGGCAATGTGTACTGGAGTGTAGCCACAGTTGTCTGGAATGGACTGTGTATTGCATGTGTTTGAGGCTGGTAATCCCATTAGTGAGGTGTGTGCTGTGTCAGTGCACATGTACAGCATGCATTATGGGTAGGTGTGTTAGATGTATACATGGCCTACACCTTAGCTATGACATGCACAGTGAATTTCCAAGCATAACCTTAAACCATACTCACCGGCATCTGGCCACTGCCTTGCTAGTATCCCAGAGGTACATATATTGACATGGGATAGAGTTGATGTCAGTGGCCACAGCTGTGATATTGCTACACGGTGGCTGCAATATTACAGTACAACAGCTGAAGTCCACAGTACTACAGTTTATATATTACTGCTTATCGGTACAACACAGCAACATACCCCACATCTCACATATGCATGGTCTACCTGTACAGATGCATACACTACAGTAGTCTACTGATATGTCCTGGAACTTTACCTGCATGCTCAATGTGTGGTGTGTGAGTAGCACCCACCTCCATGACTATATAAGTCTGGAGCTCTTGTGGGCGGACAGGTGCTACCAGGCTGATGAGCAGCTCATCCACTCTGGTGAGGGGGGGAATGGATGTTATGGACCCCCCATTGCAAGGTGGTCACCCCGCACAGCAGCAGCATGATGATGTACTTGCCAGAGCAGGTCACTACAATGGTGGTGGACCTGCTCATAAGTACGGCTGTGCATCCCCACTTCATTCACCCTACAACCACATCAGTCCACATGGCTGTTCTCTCCTGCTGGTCCATGCTTATCCGTGAGAACAACAGCTGATAATTGTGGATGATGCTGGTGATGATGGTCTCCTCCTCAGTGGCACTGTAGGTGGGGTTCCTCGGGTGCGCCATACTCCCTGAAAGGCATAATGATGGAAATATGTCTGAGCAACTCATATGTTAAGTTTACCATAATACAATACACATATCAGGCTCCCGCCACCATATCAGCTCCAACATAATGTTCACACTACTCTAGTGGTATGTGTCTGGTATGTGTACCATTGCGCCATATATTGTATTGAACAACACTTTCTGCTATGTGGTTATAGACATGCTCCTGTGGGGACACTAGAGTTGCAGGGCTGTTACAGGGTATTTCACCTGCATGCCACTGTCACTGCCACTATGCCTGTGGTTGGCCTGCTATGTGGTTGCTACACATCTGCCATTCTGTAGTATTGGGGATATCTATGCATGCTGTTGGACATGTTCTGAGATTGTGAGGACAATTACAGCCCACATATGTTCCATGACAGTTACAAACCAGTATGTGTAGGGGTTATTTGACAGCAGGAACACCACTCCAACCTAATGTGCACATGTTACCAGTCAACATGACATCCGTGGCTCACTATGGGACCTCATTATATACTGTTCCATCACTACCTTCATGTGGAACCACCTCAGGGGATGGTGTCCCCCCATGGAGCACACACAGACATGTGTCTGTCACATAGGTCGAGAGTATTGGGCACAGGGAGCTCTACAGATACACGGGGTATGTGCTACATCACCTGGAGGCATGCAGTACACATACATAAGGTTCGACATGCATGTCCCTCCTGCCCAGCGCACAGCCCAGGCACCTTTATTTCCATGTAGATGTTGTTGTGACTGTCCATGGGTGGGCACTATGTTCCCTTTGTTCCCATATGGGGGCTCAATGGCCTCCACATTCCAAATGTAACTACCTGTCCGCAGTGTTTAACCACCACATGTGTCATATACCAGCCCTGTATGCTGTCTTGTTTGTCACCCAACCAAACCTACATATCAATATGTGCCTAATACCCTTCACCAACATATATATCCACTCATCTCATACAACTGCAATGTGTTCCCAACATGGGTTACACACCTCACTCCACACTCCATCTTGCAGTCATGTACTGGTGTGTAGGTATGCTGTGTATTGATGTGTGATGTTCTCTCACACATGTCATGGCAGGGGATATGTATTGACATGTATATATATATATATATATATATATATATATATATATATATATATATATATATATATTTATTTATATATATATATATATATATATATATATATATATATATATATATATATACATATATATATATATATATATATATATATATATATATATATATATATATATATATATATATATATATATATATGGGATCCGTACAGATCTCAGATGGCACTTTCTGCCGAAGCAGAAATCACCGAACATACATAATCGAAAGTGCTGTTCACCGAAGCAGCACTTTCAGTCCTCGGAGTGAGAATATAAAAGTCGGGGGGTGTGGCCCCCTACATAAAAGAAGATTTAGTGTTTTTTTTTTTTTTTGTTTTTTTGAACGGACTTTAACGAAAGCGCGGGTATTGTGGATTTGGACTATTGAACTTTCGTTCAATAGTCCTAGATCCATATATATATGTATGTATATATACATATGTGTGTACATATATGTGTAGATATCAATTTGTGTTGTTTATATACCTATATGAATGTATAACTGTCCGAGGTTCTGTACATATACACAGCTGTGAATATGTATCACACATATATGTATCTGTATGTGGGGTGCATATGATCATCTGGACCACACTCATGTACCCTATTTATGTCACAGCTGAACTGTTCGGCCCTGCTGCTACACAGACAGGTGTCACATGTGAACACAGACTAACATTAGGGGGGTATATATGGTGACAAACATTAGATAAACATATTATACTGCTACGGCAATTGGGCATGGTATGCTACACTTTAACATGACTGTCCTGCAGGTGGTGTGGTCTCTCACCCATGTGTCTGTCATGGCAGTATTAATGACTCCAACAGCCAATGGCCACAGTAATTTACAGAGTACAGATATCATGGGCCACATCTTTGCCATTCACTGCTGGTCAGCACATTTGCCAGGTATGTTCCACTGACCACAGGGACTGACACTACTGTCCAGTAAAGTTGTTGAGCATAATATCATTACAGTCACAGGTACTGAATTCACATATACATCCTTTCACAGTATGCATCCTATTATTCTATTTCATATACAACATGCCAGTAAATGCATATCTGTTTCTCATACCTGTTATGTTGTTTCCGCTGTAACACAACCCCGAGCTTTGTGAACTTTCTTGCAGGTGTTTTTTTTTTTTTGTTTGTTTTTTTTTCCTCTCACTCTCAGTCTCTCCAGTAGAGTGAATGAGCTGGTATGAATAGGTTGCAGCATGCTTTTGTTGGTATTGCACATGATTAGGTGGTGGCCTCTGCACCAGTCAGTGTCCACCAGTTATTTGCATGTAGCCTGCTGTGTAGTACTTCAAATAACCACTGTCATGGCAACCCTGTACTATAAAGTGCTGCCTTCTGTGGGTGTTGTTCCTTCACCTTTACAGTATGGATGACATCCTTCCTGTGTGTGGACATCAATGTTACAGACAGCAGGTAGCAATACCTCTTACAGCAGAACCTGCAGACAAAGGGCACATCCACAGTTGGGTAAGGTTCCAGAACTACAGACAGCATGAGTAGCATGAGTAGCGTTGTTGTGTGCAATGTATCTTGCTGTTCTTACAGGATTTCTGTGTACATGGCACTTTTTCATGGAATGTTGTCTGTCTGCATAGCTCTCAACTGTGGGCCTATCCGTATGATACCAGGGGGATTGTCTGTTTTGTCTGTGCACCAAACATGTATTGTCCCAGATATATCTGTGGCAGTCTGTCTGTTGAGTGCTATCAGTACATGGCTACAACCATTTGTATTTCAATGTCGTATCCCTGCATAAGGGTATGCTGCAACAAATCCTGTAACACCATTAATTTCCAGGGTGTGTAACAGCAATAATGCAATTATGGCCCTATGTCCCTGACTGAGTCCTCCACATATACGCCAGTCTTTGTCCTGCTGTGATACTGGAAGGGTTGTTAGGTAATGGCCTATCATTATTTACCGCTAGCATTATTGCTATCATCCCAGTCATGTCATGGACTCTCACACCAACTGTTGGGCCAAGTCCATATATATGGGGGCAAAAGCTTGAGAACACATATGTGCCCTTGTACATTCCAGAGGTAAGTGTGTGGTACACAGTGTTCCTTGTCCTTGTACAGCCTTTTATGGGGGGGGGGTTCTATGCCAGTAACCTAGGCTATAGCACCTTTTCAGGGATATAACTGTTAAGATGAGGGTCATTCAGTGTGATAGTGAGATGTTAGGTTAACCAATGTTATGTACAAGATACTATGACATTAACACAAGTACTATTTTTCCCCCTAGGTCTTCACTACAGGGTGTAATTGGAGGTTGCTGAACTACATATGTAATTGTTGATTGCTACATATCCTGAAGGCAAAACCTGTTTCTACTGTTGTACTAATTGAAGGTCTTGGCCTGGACAGCGTAGTATGGTATATATACAAATTGCTTGCATCTACTGCTTTGTGTGGGCCTTGCATTCATGACTGATTACATATTTCAAACCTTATGTGGTGTCAGTACTGGCATACATAATTGTATAGTACAGGAATAAAGGTTATCTGTGTATACATACCTTTGTGTTGTGTCATGTCCTTTGAATTGTGGGTGGGTGTATGATTAATGTCAGTATTCACATTGGTAGGAATGGTTGCCACACTACACATTACACAGGTGGCAGTTGAAGGGCTTGTGGCTGAGGGATATACTTTGCACCCAGTACTTCCACACTTCCACACTACTTCTACACATGTATGGCTACTGATACCTTTTGTGTGTGTATATGTATATGTACATATATATATATATATATATATATATATATATATATATATATATATTTATATATATATATATATATATATATATATATGGCTATATCTATCTATATATATCTATAGATATATACATCTGTGTGTGTGTGTGTGTGTGTGTGTGTGTGCGTGTGTGTGTGTGTGTGTGTGTATATATATATATATATATATATATACATATATACATATATATATATATATATATATATATATATATATATATATATATATATGCATACATACATATGAACATATGTATTGTATCTATATAAAATTGATGTGATATGATTATGTGTGAGTCATACATTAATATATATCTACATATAGCTGTCTATCTGTCTACATTTACAGATGTATATCTGTTCATATGTCCATGCATGTTCGGCTCATATTTTGGCCTGTTCCTTATTCACTTGGCAATTGTCATGGATGCTCGCAGCATTGAAGTCAGTAACTAGCACCAACACTTTTGTGTTTCAGACTTCATCTCCTCCAACATATGTGTATTAATACATATAACTGTGTAACTTGCAACATTTTAAGTGTATCAGAGCATTAGTTGACATATATCCCTATTTGTACCCACAGTGTGGCATACTTTGTCCAGACTTCTTGCATTAACAGGTTATGTGGTGTGATGATAATACATTTCCTGTACTGTTGACTGATTGTGCTGCATGATATGTTTGTGAAAACATCAGGTTATGTATATCTGTCATGGTTTAGTGGTACATCACTTTGTGTATGGAGTGCAGGGTTCGAGCCTTCGAGAGGCAGTTTATTTTGTTGCTGGGCAGAACAAGGGACGTTGGCTACAGAGTTATTAAGGAACTTTTAAGGGGTTGTAAGCGGGTTTGCAGTTGTAAGTGGGTTTGCGCGAGTTTGTGTGATGGTAAGCACTGCCAACCACTGCTTATGTTTCCCTACAGTCAGTTAGCTTCAAGTTTTTCAACTTATGTAGGCATAGCTTACCCCCACCCTAACCCACTTACTGCTGCTTAACGGTGCTTACTGCTGCTTACCCCCATGCTAATTCCTTTAAAAGAAAAGGGGTTGATAGGACAGCGGTGAAAAATGGGGCACAAAGAGGGAAAGACAGTAGGGAAAATAGCTAGGCATGTGCAGGAAGGGTATAGGAAAGGTCCATAGCTGCCCATTTCTTCTATAGCAACAGCTGTGCATATACACTAGATTTGCAGGTAGATTTGGACCCTCAAATCCCTGGGGGAAGGGTGAGGATGACACTTATTCATTGTGATGCCAATTAGACCAGATTACATGTGTCCAGTGGACAGGTGTGCGAAATGGACAGTTATGTGTGGGGTGTAATTTTTTGTGGGACCAGATTGCCCTTTTTTTTCAGGTGAGAGTGGAATATTGGTGAGGGGTAGTAGGTATATTTAGGGAGGTAGGTTATGTAGGTCAACAGACATGACACACAAGACATATACAGGGCCGGTATATGACACATGTGGGGGGTAAACACCTTGGACTGGGGGAGTGTTTGGAAGTCGCAAGCCCATGAGCCCCCAACTGGAAACAGTGGGACTGAGGATTCCCACCCATGGGCAGTCACCACGGTATCTTCATGGCCCTGAACGTGGCTGTGCTGGTGGCTGTGTAGGAGGGGCAGGCTCACCCTCTAATAGTGCCACTCAGCCCTCAAGCTGGCGTAGCCGCTCTTGATATTCCAGATCAAGCTCCTTACACACCATGGCACGGACCTGTTGATGGGTGACAGGTTCCCCTCCGTGCCTGCTCTGGGGGGGGGTGAGTTCCATCCCATGCAGTGGTTCCACTCAAAGGTGGCACAGGGCCCACGGAGGAGGAGGACCCAAGCTGGGCCCCAGATGTGCTGGTGCCCGGTGCCATGGCCAGCTGAGGTGGGATGGGTGGGTCCGCTGGGATTGGCCTTCCCATATGAGCTCTGTTGTCACAGGTTTATGACAGATATGGGTTAGTAACAGTCAGCAGCATTCAGGATTAGTTATAACAGCATGCATAGGTATTCCCATTAACCCAACACACCAGATTTAATGCAGTTGCAGAGCAAGCAGAATACATGCATGTATGGAGCAACAGTGGCCATTACAGGTGCATGCAGGTTTCATTTATGGCAACTGGCCACCAATATGGGTGTATTTTCACATGGCACATGCATAGTAAGAAATGTGAATATTTATACACCATTAGGACATATGTCCCAACAAAAGTTTGGAGTGTACACATACCACTTGAAGAGTGTCATTGAGTTACTATGCACATATGGTAGGGGTGAGAGAGAGACTTCAATTAACAACTAATATATCCTTGTAGTTTGCACAACATTCTTAGTCACTGCAGTGATCTTTCCCTTACATGTATTATTACACTACACAATAGCCTTATATTGTACACTGGTATGTTTATAAGTTACTATACACGTGACAGGCTGCAGGTGTTAATGCAACATATGTTGAGTATTGCTGACATACACTTTGGGTGAGGTGCTAGAATGACAGGTTTTGTTTCCGTATCCTTTCTCTAATTATGTACACATTTGAATATCAGTTATATGCCATTGACAGCTGCCTAGATTTCTTGGAACATCACACTGGATTTTCAGGGAAACAGGGTACCAAGCAGGTGATATGAGACATTTATTTGGACATGCTGGACAGAATGGAACAGTTGTGGGGGTATGAATTTGCATACAACTTACATTTTGAACATTCTAGCAAATTCTGTACTGTTGTTGGGTGTAAGTATGCATACAGCTTTCTATCTGGACATTGTATCACAATCTGTATAGTTGTGGGGTATGATTATGCATACAAATTAGTAGCACTCCTAGGATTCAGACCCCTGCTGTGTGTGACAAACTATTACACTGTGCTATCAGGGAACTGATGTAAAGCTTTCAAGTGTTTTCCATCTAAGTCTCCCTAACTTGTACAATATAACTGACCTCTTGGCAGTTCCAACATTGTTATGCAGGACTTCATGTCCATTTTATCTGCATACCACGGTGTGTGTGACACTTCTTAGGAAACAACATTACTATTTATAGTATGGAACAAGTTGCCAACATATAAGAGAAGAGTAAACAGAAGCACTCCAGGGGTTATACCTTTATTCACAAACTATTACACGTTTATTTCTACTGGTACAACACTTTCTAAGGCTCTTATATTTATTTGTTATGACAGTACATGCAGACTGATTACTGACCTACCTCACAATTCAGCCTTTGCAGCCTAGCATCATGGGCTTGCTGGTTCACAGCCCACTCATCTGCAGCTGTCAGAGAAATGCTGTGATATTTAGCCATACCTATACATAGTATACACAAGCTAGGCAATTATTTACTACTTAGTAGAATGAGTACTTACTCAGTCCTGAGGCACTGGGCATCTGCCAAGACTCCTGGATCCACTGTTCCAGTATATCCCCCCTCCACCGCTTCAGGTCAGCATGGTGGTGCCTGACCTGCTCACTAATCTGGGGGTTACCTGTGGCACTGGTGAGGTCATGGGCGAGACTGTCCCAGGACTCCGCTTTATACTGCGAGCCCTGGTACTGGCCCTGCAGTGGACTCTGATCATGGTGTTTTACCTGGAGCCATACCATGATGTTTGACTCCTGGATGTGCCAGCGCTGTGCTCTAAATCGAGTGCCTTCACCCACACCAGACATTCTACCTGTAGTAGGAAGCTGCAACCAGTTATGGGCAGTATTCCAGGCTCTGGGGTTTAAATACGGAAATGTTCCCGCACTTCCCCATGATTGGCCAGTTTTGAAAAGGCTAAGCTATGGGCAGACCTGCTTACGTGAGGTTGGCACTGCTTAAAGAGGTATACCACTAGAGAGATTGAATTGGCTCACCTACACATTCCTTGCACTTACTAACTTGAGCTGTGCTGCGGTTGGCATTGCTTAATGGTTAATTAACACTATGTTTGCCATTTGCAATGATTTGTTCTTCATTACAGGTTATATATGTGTCTTGTATCTGTGATTCATGTGTACATACACTGTATCACTGTATACAATAACACCTCCAATCTATGCTTACTGCAGTACTCCAGTTCACATATTTATGTTCTGTGGCAGGTTATCCAACATCACACTGTACATAAATGCAGTTCACATTTGGTTTGATTTTCCTGTGGTGAGACTTAGTTTGCTGATACCTCATGCATATTGATTGCTATGATGGCTTGGTGGTTAACTACTGTTGCTATAGTGTACACGGTCCTGGGTTTGAGCCTTGCAGAGACAGTTTATTTTGTTGCTGGGCAGAACATGGCGCGTTGGATCCAGAGTGATTAAGGCACTTTAAAGCAGTTGTAAGTGGGTGTGCATGGGTTTGCACAACAGTAAGTACTACTAACCTCTGGATACAGTTTCTTACGCTCAGCTTCTAATTTGCTTAATCTGTGAAGGCAATGCTTACCCCCATGCAAACTCACTTGGGCACGCTTACCGCTGCTTATTTGTGCTTAGACCTGCTTACTTGTGCCTTATTCATTATGACACTAACACTTATGTGCATTTCATGCAGTACTCCAGTTCACATTTAATTGTTATTATGTAGGTTATACAGCAAAACAATGTAAAATGATGTTCATATACAGATTTCCCATGGAAAATGATTTGTGCTACAGTGGGACTTGAACTGGGAATACTTGTTCGTTAGACGGATGCTCTAACCACTCCACTATTGCTGTGTTGCTTCATTTGCATATATATCCCTTGCTATCCTCTTCAGCCTTTTCAGCTGCTTTAACCGTAGCTAGGCAATGGGCAAACCTGCACACCTACGGTTAGCTGTACTCAGGGTTTTCAAAAAATGAATACAAGGGTTTCTTCATTTTATTTTAATGTATTGTTGCTGTTGAACACATGGGGAAAGTTGGTGGAGATATGCGGAGACCTATGAGTGGTTTCGCTCATTTATTTACACTATCCTCTGTTCTACTTTGCAGGGGCGTGTTTATTCTGAGAGCTATGCTCTCAGACATGCCCCCTGCACTCATCCACGCTCAATGTAGGATTTGGAGCTCCGGCGGCGTGCCTTCATTATTTTGCATGGTGCACCGCCATCCTCCTCTTAAACTGCCACTTATGTGCAGGACTAGTTTAGTCCTGCACAGCAGATTAGTGAATCCGGGGATGGTCCTCAAATCAAAGCCACCAACACAACACATGCATGGCCAATTTCAAAAGGACCTGCTAGTACCTTCAGACTGGATCATTTTTAAAAAGCTTTTCCTAAATACCAACAAAACTAAGACAATAATGTTTGTCAAACTTAAAAATCGATCTAATACTCCAAGGTCCATCATTATCAGAGATTAATACAATCACATGAAAGAAACCACTACCACATTCAAAAACATGGGAATCTGGCTAGATCATTTTCTGTACATTTAAACATACATTGAAAAAAATTGAACAAAAATAAATAATGAGTTTTGTTTGTTTGTTTGATATAGATATAGGTTCATAGGTAGGTACTAGGCTATCAGCCCTAGAGCCTATACAAGCTTAGCCAAAAAGGTACCCTGGCTTTCGCCACCCTAGAAAATTATTTTCCTGTGCCCCTGTCGAGCAGAGCCACAGAGGTGATTTCCAGGGTGAATTTCTTATTTCCCATCCAATCATCAAGATTTTTCTTGAAGAGTGCTAATGAGGAGCTTTGTTTGATATAGATATAAGTTCATAGGTAGGTGCTGTCCCCATTCCTTTCACAACTGACAAGGGCTTCCAATGAAAAGGGTGTCCCCTTATCAAGCTTGAATATGGTCTTTGCGATACTGCAAAGTAAAATGGGACATTTCTAATAAAATATGTCACTTTATTGACAGTTCAAAACCTGAAACACCACTGCATGTCTAACAAAAAGGCCAAATGGCCACCAATGAGAGAGAGAGAGAGAGACAGAGTTCAACCTTTTTCATTCACTAGTATTTAAGTGACTCTTTCACGATACTCCTTCCCCTTTCATTTCTAAAGCTCTTTGACATCCCACCTACTGTAGCCTCCAAAGCCATCTAATATTGTCCCTGTTCCCCATAATCCTATAACAAAACTTCAGATCACAGCTTAAATGTTCTTGCTACCAAATTCTGACAGAGACTTGCTCAACCTCCACTGACCTCAACATGAATTAGTTTCAGGTCCCTCTTCAAGAATCTACTTTTCAAACAAATCACATGTAAATGCAACACTGTATGTGACATTGCATGACTCATAAACTCTATTACATCTATCCAGCTTTCATTTAAACCACCTATCAAATGTACACCACAGCAGGCTCACCTATTACAACCATGTCTCTCCTTCTTAATGTAATTTGCAGTGAACTTCTTTCCCATTTAATTCTAAACATTTCTAAATATGCACATAGTCTCCTGATATTTAAGAGCATTTATAGAACAATCAGTTTAAATTTATTATAGTAACTGCTTTGAAATCTTTCTGCTGCAGTAATTTGACTTACTATGTATGATTTTTCTTGTTACTTGTTATATTTCAATCCAGGCTGAGGTTAAAACTGGTCCTGTTTGATCAGTGCTCTATCCAGTAAACAAATGTAAAAAAAAAAAATAATAAAATAAAGGTTTCCCCTCCTTAAACAGTCTTGTCTGAAGGGAAAAATTAGAAGAGCGTTGGAAAAGTTAGAGTGGAAAATCATAGAGGGGCTCTGGCACATGGTTGATTGTAGGGGGTAGAGATGAGAACCAAAAATAAATAATTAATTAACACAAATTACATTAACAACATATTTAAGTGAATAACATGTCAAATGAAGGATGCAGTCCACCATAAAGGTGGGCCATTAATGACACCCTGGCTGTTCCGTAGAATAATTTCAGTCTATAAGTTGAATATGATAAATACATAAACAAACAATGCAAAAAGGATGAGATTTCATTAATTAAGATGCCGTTTTTATTTTATTCCCATTTATAAAAAAGAAAATATTTCCTTCTGATGTTTTTCCAATATGTACAATATTCCTTGAAGTTTCCATACCCTGATCACTATTATGACTTTGAGAAGGAACTCCGGGAAGTTATATTTTCCTTTATCTATATTTCCTTTCTGGTTCTTTGCTATGCAGGTTGTATCCATTTACACCATTGTCCTCCTTACTTTAATTGCCATTTCCTGTCATTGGTTACGATCATTAGGAATGCCCAAACATAGGTGTTCAGCAATAATCATTGAACTTGTGAATCTGTAACAAGCATGACTTGTTTTCCTGTCTTCCCTACACAGGTGTGGTGATATGCATACCTCTCAGTTGTATCTCAATGTTATTGATATCCTTGATATTACCTCTAATTACTTGTATAGCATGTAATTTGTGACTTATTACTTATTTACCATATTCATAATTAGAAACTTCTTGTTCAACACACATGCATAACAAAAAAAAAGTCTATCAACTTCATAAATGAATACTCCCAAAAATGTTGATGGTGTATCTGATTTTGGACCTTTGCCCCAGATTATTTTCTGCTTCATTCCTAATTTTAGAAAAAAAGCTGAATGATGTGGTAGTATGTAAGACTGATGAGTGTTGGTAAGATTTATTATTCCAAATATTCACAGTATGTGATGATGCTCAAATATTGTCTCTCATGCTTTGTTTAACCAACACCCTCTAATATAAAACAATCATTTATGAAGGACTAACCTTATCTCCTAATCTTTCTTTTGCCCATAAACCTTCCTGTTCCTTTTTGTATTTGATGCCACTTCAGCCAAGGAGATACATGTGTATTCTACTTTTTTGAGCACAGATTTCTTTTTATTTTTCATCTGTCTACTTTGTTTCCATAGGTAATGGCACCATGAAGCTTGAGTGATTTTCTCTCTTTGCTGGAAAGTTTCAGGTTATTTAAATTTTATTTCCTCTTCCCCTGTAATTCTGTTTTTTTTTCTTATGGATCATATGTTGTTGTCATATCCCCATATGGATTGCAAATTCTTCCCCTTTCTCCACCTCTTCATAATCCAATGGAGTTGATTACTCTCCAGGTCATATTTCCCTATCTGAGTAAACTTAATTTGTTTTTCTTTAAGAAATTATCCCATCATGACTTGATTAAAATTTTCAAATCCTTTTCGCCTGTTTTTTTTTTTTGAATAGATGTATGAAGTAGTTTACTTATTTGCTATGATTTTCCAGTAAACCTCTGTTTCAGCATGCCACTAATAGGTTTGTATTTAAGTAATAGAATGGTTGGCATTTCCATTTCAAAGGTAAGAATCAAACCCTATATCTGGTATTTGTGAAGTAAACACATTAATTGTTACCAACACCCAAACTAATCCAGCTATCTAGTTTCGGAGTAGAGTCCACAGTCTTATGCACTAAAGATGAGTGTGCTGTTGAGCTGCAGAAAATGCAATAAATAGGTAGTGATTGAATGTGAGAATCAAATGTTGTACTTTATGTCTGTGAGATAAACACCTTGACTATTATTCAAACAAGCAATTACCTCTGATCAAACCACAAGACTGGAAATGTAAATTTAATCAAATAATAAATACAACAGTGTTGTATTTATTATTTGACTCATTTTACATTTCCATTGTATTTATTACTTGACTAATATTATCTTGACCATTATGCCAACTCCCAATCATCTAATTTATGTTAAAGCTAACAAAATATCATGTAATGTATGGTAGAACCTATGTTGTCCATTTCTTTCCAATAATAGATGGTCTTTAGTTGTTTTGTTCTTGCCTTCTCCTCTCTCATGTTTTTCTAGTTTGGAGTGACTGAGACCCATGTTCTCCATATCTATGAAAATAATTCTTAAAAGTGAAGCCATCAGAAAAATAATCTTTCTGTCAAAGATGACTTCTTAGAACTGTATTCATGTGCTCCACCCCTATTATATCACCTGCTTTACTTGGACTATCTGGTACAATATTTTTGTCTTCTCCTATAATGTGTTTTCTACCAAAAAAACCACAACAAAGGAAAAAAAGATGCAATTACAGCTTAGAAAACAATTATCCACACCTCAATGGAAGACAGGAAACAGTTGATGGGCTTAACACAATTTTAATGCAGTAATAAAGCACAGCACATAAACGATACTCCTTGAAAATACGTTTTCGTCCTCAGCTTCATCAGATACGACTAACTAAATTACATGACTTAAATACTTCAATTAAATACAAATTCACCAATAAAAACAGTGTATCACTAAAATTAACAGTTCATAGGCTTTACCCACAATCCTTTTCACCTCCACTAACATAAATAACTTAATTTACAACAATAATTTTACACTTTAAAAGTTCTTGTTAATATAATTCATAATGTAAAATAAACCCTGTAACTGTTTGCATCAATAAATGTTAAAACAACATCTCCCCTTAAGGGTAATAAATCATAAAAATACTTGATGTATAAGTTTATAAAATTCATAGAAAACTATTTGTGTGCAATCTACTGGCTCTAAAACTCACACTTATTTCACATTTAAAATCACCACAGAATCTCACCATGCAGGGACTTAACACAATTAAATACCACATTTCTATAAACTTTTGTAAATGTTGTAATCTTGCCGCTCTCAGCTTTAAAACTGGGGCCAGGGCTAGACCATCACTTAGTCCAGGGAGCCTACTGCCTTCTAAAAAAATCTGCCAGTAAAGTTCCCTGTACTCAATTCTGGTTTCCCACATACCACCCCTCATATCCCTTGGGATCTCCTCAAGTACAAAAAAACTAAACTTTCCTTTTCCACATTCTATACTGTGCCTATATAGTGCATTATTACCATTTATATTATTTATGGTATTCAAATGTTCATATACTCTCCTTTTCAGCTACCTGTTGGTTTTTCCTACATAGAATGCCTTGCACTCACATAAGGCAAGATATACAACCCTCGCTGGTCTCACAATTACTATAGCTCCTTGCCATGAGGGTTCTATTTCTGGAATCCAGGTGGCCTAGTTCAGTATTCATATTGAAAGGGCATTGCGCACATCTACCACATTTGAATGTTCCTTTCTTTTTTCGGGTTCCACCCCCCCCCCTTACAGTCATAGTATCCTTCCAAAACATTTTTTATACTTTTTCCCTTCTTATAGACACATTTAAAAGGGGTTTTAAAGTCTAATTTAAGGTCACTAATTCTACTGCACCTAGTCCATTCCCTTTCAATGGTTCTACATACAACATTGACATCCTCACTAAAATCAGCGATGAATGCCGAACCAAAGTTCCCCTCATTCTTATTTTCTTTCAGACTTAAATTATCACCCACAGGGCTAACTTCGGGAATTCCCAAGATTGGAGCATATTTGCCTGTCCTCTCACTAGCCACTTCCTGTTTCACTTGGGTAATTAAAGTTGTGGGTATCCACGTTCACAAAACATCCCGTGTAACACATCACATTCCTTTCTAAATTCATCATTCTAAGTCATTCTACTAATTCTTACAAATTGCCCTTTTATAATGCCTTTCTCTGATGGAAAGGATGGGCACTAGCATAATGTAGAGTAGAATTAGAGTATGTCTTCTTCCTGTATAGCATTGAATTAAATGTATTACCTTCCTTGTAAATAGTGATATCTAAGTATGCAATTTCTTTATAGCCAATATTGTAAGTAAACCTTAAAAATTCAGAAGATTTGGAAATGTACTGATAAAATTCCATGAATATTTGAAATGTTTCTTTCCAAAAGATACAAATATTGTCTAAAACCCATTTGTAAAATACCCAACAATCCTTATATATACTGTTCAAAACAAACTTCTTCTCCCACACTATTAGCATCAGGTTGGCATACATCAGGGCACACCTTGCCCCCATTGCCACTCCACTGGTCTGCTGAAAAATTTCTCCCTGAAAGAAAATGTAATTATTTTTTAAAACCAATTCCATCAATTGCATACAAATATGTATCTCATTAGGGTTTAAACGTGTATCTTCTCTTAGGTATTCTTCAAACCATTCAATGCCAATAGCATGAAGTAGGTAGGAATTTTTAAAACCCTCCTTCACTATAAAAGAATTCAACCTATTTTCACTCAAAATCTCCGCCTGCCCCTGCCTCTCCCCCTCCTCTTGTCCCATTGCTGGTATGCAGGCTGTAAGTGCAGTATCCTTTCTGACCTCCGGATGGGGTATGCTAAAGGGTCATTCAATGGTGGGGAGGTAATCATAGGTACTAATAACATTTTCCCCTGTATTCATATCATGAATATTTTCCTGTTCCTCCATTTCTTCCCCCAAGGGGCTCAAGTTCTCCCCAGAAAAATGGTTGTTGACAAACCTAGGTCTGGGGTAGTGACTCTTTTGTGAATATTCCTGCCTGTCTTTATCCAACTTTCTTTTTTTCCGAATGCATATTTGCTTACATCTGTTGTCAATCTGTCCCCTTAGTTCAAAATATTTCTTTTTATGTTCATCAACAGTAAAAAGCAAGTCATTCACAACACTTTCATTAATATTTTCAATATTTCTCATTAAAGGTAATATGTGCTTCTCATTTTGCTTTATAATGGCTTTCATTAATTCAAAACCCCATCTATCAAACATCCCCACCAACTCATGGTGGAATTCAGAGTCATCTTGCACATTATGGGGAAATTTACACTCTAAGTCCATTAGGGACTATACCTATCTCAATACATTAATTTAAATAATCATTGTCCATTTCCAAACTTTTATATTTGTGAAGTAAATCATTCAAGGTCTGAATATTCTCATTATATGAACTACCATATACATTATTATGGCCATTTAAAGAACTAAAGTCAAACTTTCTTGTTAGCCAGTCTTTCAAAGTCACTTGACTCTTATTGTGAAAATTACAGTCACCTCTTATTGGCGAAGCTCCAGACCACACAGGGCTGCTGCTTCCTTCTTGCTGGTTAAGTCCATTCGCATTGCTACTTAGAAAAGCCTAGAGAAACCCACTGCATTCTCCTCTCTGCTGAGATGAACCAGTAACAGAGCTGGTAGAGGGCAAGAGCTTTATTCCATCGTCCGATAATGCTCTCCTAGGTATACAAAGCTTTCCAGCTTCCTGGTTGCAAGGAATAGAACGTGCTTGAAAAACAAATGATTGGCAGAGAGGTGTAAGCACACCTATCAACTGAGACAGCTGTCCCACTAGCTTAGAAACCTCACCACAGTTACTGCTACTAAGCCCTGAAGCTCCCACCATACTGGAGGCACCATTCATCTCCAAAAACAACTAATAACCACAATGAAGGAGAAAAAGGTGGAATGGAAGCTTAGAAAACAGTTATCCACACCTCAGTGGAACTCCAGAAGACAGGAAACAGTTGATGGGCTTAACACAGTTTTAATGCAGTAAGAAAGCACAACACATAAATTATACTCCTTGAAAATATGTTTTTGTCCTCAGATTCATCAGATACAACTAACAAACTAAATTACATGCCTTAAATACTTTAATTAAATACAAATTCACCAATAAAAACAATGTATCACTAAAATTAACATTTCATAGGCTTTACCCACAATCCTCTTCACCTCCACTAACATAAATAAATTAATTTACAACAATAATTATACACTTTAAAAGTTCTTTTTAATACAATTCATAATGTAAAATAAACCCTGCAAATACTTGCATCAATAAGTGTAAAATCAACATTTCTCCTTAAGGGTAATAAGTCATAAAAATACTTGATATATAAGTTTATAAAATTATAGCATTTGCATTTGTGTGCCATCTACTTGCTCAAAAACTTATACTTGCTTTATATTTAAACTAACTAGAGAATTGCATTATGCAGGCACTCAACATGATTAAATGCCCCATTCATAAAAGCTTTTGTAAATGTTATATCTTGCCACTCTCAGCTTTAAAACTGGGGCCAGGGATAAACCATCATTTAGTCCAGGGAACCTACTGGCTTCTAAAAAATTCTGCCAGTAAAGTTCCCTGTATTCAATTCTGGTCTCCCACATACCACCCCTCATATCCCGTGGGATTTCCTCAAGTACAAAAAAAACTAAACTTTCCTTTTCCACATTCTATACTGTGCCTATATAGTGCATTGTTAACATTTCTATTACTTATGGCATTCAAATGTTCATATACTCTCCTTTTCAGCTTCATCTCAGTTTGTCCTACATAGAATGCCTTGCACTCACATAAGGCAAGATATACAACCTCACACTCACATAAGGCAAGATATCCAACCACATTATAAAAGGGCAATTTTTAAGAATTAGTAGAATGACTTTGAATGATGAAGAATTTAGAAAGGAATGTGATGTGTTACATGGGATGTTTTGTGAATGTGGATACCCAGAAACTTTAATTACCCAAGTGAAACAGGTAGTGGACAGTGAGAGGACAGGCAAATATGCCCCAATCCTGGGAATTCCTGAAGTTAGCCCTATGGGTGATCATTTAAGTTTGAAATAAATTAAGAATGAGGGGAACTTTGGTTCGGCATTCATCAATGATTTTAGTGGGGATGCCAGTGTTGTATGTAGAACCATCGAAAGGGAATGGACTAGGTACATTATAATTAGTGACCTTAAATTAGACTTTAAAACCCCTTTTAAAGTTGTGTATAGGAAGGGAACAAGTATCAAAAATGTTTTGGAAGGATACTATGACTGTAAGGGGGGTGGAACCCGAAAAAAGAAAGGGACATTCAAATGTGGGAGATGTGCGCAATGCCCTTTCAATATGAATACTGAGCTAGTTCACCTGGATTCCAGAACTAGAACCCTCATGGCAAGGAGTTATAGTAATTGTGAGGCCAGCGGGGTTGTATATCTTGCCTTATGTGAGTGCAAGACATTCTATGTAGGAAAAACCGAGAAGAAGCTGAAAAGGAGAGCATATGAACATTTGAATGCCATAAGTAATAGAAATGTTAATAATGCACTATATAGGCACAGTATAGAATGTGGAAAAGGAACGTTTAGTCTTTTTGTACTTGAGGAGATCCCAAGGGATATGAGGGGTGGTATGTGCGAGTCCAGAATTGAATACATGGAATATTACTGGCAGTGTCTTTTTTAGAAGCCAGTAGGTTCCATGGACTAAACGGTTTATCCCTGGCCCCAGTTTTAAAGCTGAGAGCGGCAAGATTATAACATTTACAAAGACTTATACAAATGTGGCATTTAATTGTGTTGAGTCCCTGCATAGTGAGATTCTGTAGTTAGTTTAAATGTGAAACAGGTGTGAGTTTTAGAGTCAGTAGATGGCACACAAATAGTGTTTTCTGAATTTTATAAACTTACATATCAAGTATTGTTTATGATTCTATTACCCTTAAGGAAAGATGTTGTTTTAACATTTATTGATGCAAGCAGTTACAAGGTTTATTTTACATTATGAATTGTATTAAAAAGAACTTTTAAAGTGTAGAATTATTGTTGTAAATGAAGTTATTTATGTTAGTGGAGGTGAAAAGAACTGTGGGTAAAGCCTATAAAATGTTAATTTTAGTTATACACTGTTTTTTATTGGTGAATTTGTATTTAATTGAACTATTTAAGGCATGTAATTTAGTTTGTTAGTCGTATCTGATGAAGCTGAGGACAAAAACTTATTTTCAAGGAGTATCGTTTATGTGTTGTGCTTTCTTACTTCATTAAAACTGTGTTAAGCCCATCAACTGTTTCCTGTCTTTTGGAGTTCCACTGAGGTGCGGATAACTGTTTTTATACCAAAAGAAACAGAAATTTGGGGAAAAGTTTAAAAGCTCAGTCTTCTTGTGGATGCCCTACAAAACAGACTTTAATTAGCTTTATAAACATTTCCAATAATAATGTGAGGGACTCTTCTACCTTTTCTGCTAGAATGACAAAGACAGTGACATACATTCCCAACCCTATTTTTCAATAATTTCTTTTGTAATTGCACTTGATAAGACCCAGTTTTTCTTGTTAACCCCTTACAAACAGTATTAATAAACACAGTGACAGCAGATCTACTTGTTTATTACCACTTGTGAAGAACTGGTGGATGGATGTGAATTAAATCTCACCAGTCCCTACATAAAATGTTATAGATTGATGGCACTAGTCCCATCAATGTAAAAATGTCCATGGTGGCACCAGAAGGATGGTCTCTTTTGTTAAATAAAAGAAGAAAGTGCACACAAGTCTAAATTAATAATGAATTTATAAAATGCAACTAGGCTGAAAGAGCATAAAGGTACTATGTACAGCTGTCCACCCTAAAATGGACTGAAAACAGGTCACTTAAAGAACTTAATATTTGGCTTAGTACTCCAGGCACCTTTATCACCACTGTCTGTGAACCACAGTGTCCACAAGTACTTGTAACCCACAGTAACTTCCTTTCACAAAAGTTATTTTCACAGACACACCCACACATACACACACACACACACACACACACACACACACACACACACACACACACACACACACACACACACACACACACACACACACATGCACACAATTCACAGACAATGTATTGTGCATTAAAGGTGAGAATTCACAAAATTCATTTTCACAGACACACACACACACACACACACACACACACACACACACACACACACACACACACAATTCCCTTGTAATGCTGTCAGAATTCTCCCTGGCACTGTAGTTCTGGCACCACCCTGGATCAGACACTTATCTGCAATTATCTGATGCTCTTAGTTAAGCCAACTGCAAAATTATACACATACATATTTTCACTTCTAGTAGGCCAAAACAATCTAGCTAAGATGACATGGGGCCCACATTTTATTAACCTATGTTAGTAAATGAAGGTTTTCACTTCTAGTGCAGCAAAAGGATCTAGCTAAGATTACACGGGACCCAAACTTGATAACATATGTTGGCAAATGATAACTCTCTCTTAGATAATAAAGAGCAATAATGCATATAAAATAAAAAGACATGAGATTAACAATCATGTGCAACCATAGCTGGCCTTAGGCATAGGTCAACTAGGGAGCTGCATAGGGTGCTGCTCTAGCAGGGGCAATTTTCCAGTATTCATTTATTTTTTTGCAGTCAAGAAATGTTTTTTTTTTAATGTGTTGAATGAATACAGGAAAAAATGAAGAGTAAGACAAAGTATGAGAAAAAGGAAGAAAAATGTAATCTGGATAGTGTAGGTTGACCAGGATGGAGGCACCGAGTGGTGCGGGGAAGGGATGCTGTGGAGACAGGTGACCAAAGGCCAGTCTGCATGCAATTCTTTTTGCACCTACCTTCAATCTTTGTATTTCTTTTGGAATGACAGCGTGGCTTCCTGCTCTGCAAATACAATCCACTGGATATTGTATTGTTCTGATTTACTTTTATTTCCTACCTGCAAACTTTGGATCTCCACAGACATACATGGGCAGTATTTTCTGTCTATGCATCATCACACTTGTCACTTTAATGATACAAAGTTGGATCTTTCCTGCACTGAAATTGGGTTTCATTCCTCTGTTTTTTGTTAGTAAGTAGATATAATTTTCATGCTGTACATGGGTTGACTGTAGTATGTTAGTTATTAATGGAACAGATTTTGTATTAGCATGCATTTTCCTAGCAAAAATAACTATAAACTATGACACTCTAATATCTATCATTAGTTCCTGATTGTAATCATCAGTGATTTACTAGAAAATTTAAAAAGTTTTATATGGGCTGGGCAGGGTAAAAATATTAAACAAAATCAGTGGCATTTTGCAAAAATCATGAGTAAATGAAAAGTAAACTTCAATGATATTAGGCAAAATCAGAGACAATTAAGAGTTATAGACTTTGCAATGCACATGAAGTGCTTCTGTAACAGTGACATAACATGTTATGGATATGGAGGACATTTTTTAAGAGATTTTTCTTAAAAATAAAAGTCAGAATGTAAACTTAAATGACAGAAAGACAACCAAGATAACCAACTACTGAGAAAATGCATTTCAAGAACAGATAACCTACTTTGATTTTATCACTTTACACATGGGGGGATTTCAATAAAGCCTACATCGATTGATCTTCCATGTAGGCGTAGTGTCATGGATCTAACATGGAAACAGGCAGCAGTGCAATCCAGTAAACAGAGCAGAAGGGCATGCATGAGCATGCAGACACAGTAGTGTCCATGGCACGCAAATCACCTAATAAGCAGGTGAAATCCATGCAAATTAGAGTGTTTTGTGATCCAGGAAGCAGCTAGGCATTTGTGCAGAACCTGTGTTGGTGTCAGAAGTGTACACAGAAAATAACCATATACAGAAATGTAAAAACTGAACATAGACTGTAAAAGCCAAATTAGAAGGTCAGAAATGTCATGGTAGGCACAGATATGTGCAAAATTATGCCATGCGAGCCCAAAAACTAATGCAAAATAATATAAAATAATATATATTTTTTAATACCCATATTACGCTTGTGTGGCATACAGTAATGCACAAGCATGCCATTATGCAAAAAAAAAAATTAAAATGTTTAAAAACTAAAAATAAGACATATGTGACAATAATGCATTATAGTGCCCTACAGGCAGTATGTACAATAGTAGATGTTAGTAGTTGCTAAGGAAGCAGGCCCAGGAATAGTGAAGTATCCCGGTTATGTGCAAAGATATGTATGCAAATGAGCTGGGGCTGATGAATAGCAAAAATGGGCCACTGTGTCCGCAGATAAAACATGTGTAGCCCCAGAATCATGTTGGTGGCAGTAGAGCAGGTAGCTGACATAAAAAAGGTGTGTGTTACTTTAAGTGTAAGCAGATTGGAGCTCTGTTTGCGTGCTGCTCAGCTCAGCTAAGCAGTGGTATGTGTCTAGTGCTGTTAAGCTTTGTTTAGCTGTGGGACGCATGTTTTAGCTGATTTAAACTGAGAATGCCCATCAATGGGGGTGTAGCCAAACTGTTGAGCAGTGTTTATACTTGTGGCATGGGTTTGCACATTGTGCTATAGTGCTTAGCAGAGAAGGCATTTAAAAAAAAGGAAATAGCCTGGGAAAGCCAATCATGTCTAAATAACTGTTAAGCCCTTTTCCACTAATGCTGGGCCATTCAAACCCCTCAATGATATACTTGGCAGGTGGAATGCATCATAGTCAGCCAATCACATAGGCTGCATCTGCAGCATACCACTATAAAGTATGCATACACCCTACCATCTAACTTCTCATTATACTCTGCTCCATTGGAGTACAGTCTTGGGAGTTTTAACTGACAGAATGCTAGGGGCTGCTGCTGCTCTGCTACATCTGTATGTGCTAGAGGCTGAGGTCAATGCTAAAGCTGGTGTTGGCAATAGGCCTAGACTGAGAAGCAGAAGAGTGTTCAGGCCCCGGGTTACCTTCCAGGAGCTACATGAGCTGGAGATTGTAGAATGCTACATGGTGTAAGGGACATACTACAAGAACTCACATAGCTTTGCCACCTTCAACTCAGACTAAGAGCCATCAGAGGGAAACCCATCCCAGTGGAAACAAAGGTATGTGTAGCCCTTAGAATACTAGCTACAGGTACTTTTCAAACATCAACTGGGGACCTGATGGGGGTCTTACAGGCATCTGCATCCAGGGTACTTCACCAGTTCCTGGCTGCCATGCAAACACATGCCAGTGAGCGCATTTATTTACATTGCACCCTTGAGGAGAGGGCCAGCAGTATGCATCTCTTCCACCATGTAAAACACTACCCTGAGGTGCTGCATACCATAGACTGCACTCATGTACACATCAAAGCACCGCCTGGTGAGGAGGGTAGAGTCTATGTCAACTGCAAGGGGTATTACTCCATCAACTGCCAGGTTGTGTGCAATGACCAGGGCATTATCATGAGTGTGTGCACTGGCAGCCCTGGCAGTTATCATGAGTCTCATATCTGGCACTCATCACAGCTGTACTAGATGTTTGCCAGGGGGACATCCCATATGGCCATTTACTGGGGGGCGCTGGCTATGCACTGGAACCATGGATGATGACATCCATCAGAAATGCACACACACTTACCGAAGAATGCCATGATGAGGCACACACATAAGCTAGCTAGGAACATCATAGAGCTTGTGTTTGGGCTGCTCAAGTCATGGTTCCACTGCCTAGATATATCTGGTGGAGCCCTGCAGTACTCTCCAGCCACATGTGCACAGATGTTCACAGTATGTGCCATGCTACACAATATGATCTTGTGGAAACAGCTGTGGCAGAATAATCATATGGCTATAAAGGAGTAGAGTGATGTAGTGCTGCAGCCACTTGTACATCAAATGTAACCAGTGGGGAGTGCAAGTAGTACTGTGAGGAGTAGTGTGTACTAATAGGTAGGCAGGGGTTCTAGTCTCACATCACCCACCTTGTGTGTGTGTGTGTGTGTGTGTGTGTGTGTGTGTGTGTGTGTGTGTGTGTGTGTGTGTGTGTGTGTGTGTGTGTGTGTGTGTATATATATATGTAGATATTTCACATACAGCAGTACAGACATCCCTATCAGGCCTGTGTCTGTGCAATGGTCAATCATTTTATGGCTTTCTGACTAGCATCCTCCACAACAGTGGCCTCCTTATCACCAGCTGCTGGTGTCATCCACCTTAACAGCAGTGACAAGCACTGTCAGAACACATAACCTCCATGGCACATGAAATAAGTATTTAGTACTATAGTATATACTACTAGATAAGTAGTTAATTCCTTAACTCTACCACAGGAGTCCCCCAAGGTTCCATATTAGGTCCCCTATTATTCAGCATTTTTATAAATGACTTGCATACCCATCTTACAAATGCATCTGTTGTACAATATGCAGATGATTCGACCATTATTTGCTCTGCTAAATAAACAACAGAAGTTTTGCAGATCTGCCAATATGCCTTCACCACTACTGAATCATGGATGGCTAATAATCATCTAGCTCTAAACCCAAATAAAACAAAACTGCTACTATTCACTCCCAAGAAAAATCTCTTTGTCAACAAGACAGACTTCATTCAGTCTGAATCCAATACATCTACAGAAGTTGTCTCCCACAATAAATTACTAGGGGTTATCATCGACAAAAAGCTGGCATTTGACCTCCATATCCATAATAATATTAAGAAAACAAACTATAAGCTAGGCTCCCTTATTGACAAAAATACTATCTCAACTGTTCTACCAAACTAACTCTTGCCTCAACTTTTCTCTTACCCTCACTACTCTATGCACTCCTCTCCTAACCAGTATCCTCTACACTTTAAAAAAACAAGCTTGAGACTTGTTACAACAAGGTTGCCAAATCTGCAACCAATGCAAAATACTCTTCCCATCCCATCATTGTATTTCCTTAAAAATCAGTTAACTGGCTCAAACTTCCCCATCATCTCACCTACCTGCAGCTAATCACAGCTCACAAAATTATTTACAGACCCTCAGATTGCCCAGCCCTTTCCTCCATCCTCACCCACTACCACCCTAACAGGCCACTTAGATCTGAAAACCAACTGCTAGTACAATTACACAAATCTAAACTCCCTGCCAGCAAAATGCTTCATTACTTCTCCGTCACCAAGATTTGGAACTCCTTACTATCAGCTATCAGAACCTCTAGTAAAATCACTTCCTTCAAAAAAAATTGTAATTACATCTCTCTTCCCTCTGGCAATGCACATGCCCCTATTCTCATTCTTCTATAACTTGATTGCCACACACTAAGTTCACTCACACACTATACCACATCCCTCCCCTCTCCAAACTCACCCATACTGACTACCAAAGCAGCTTTTGCTAAACTTTTACTCATCTATCCATCTTTTCTACATACCAATTACTGTCCCCTTCCCATCCTTCTGATAACCAGTTTTCATAAAATACCTTGTATATACCACTTAATTATGTTTATTAACTCATTTACTCTTCTAATTCTGCAACTTTTGCTAGTTGTTATGCTCACCTATATTCATATTGTGTGCCAGCATTACATTTATTTTACATTATTATGTATGCATTGTTTTACTTGATTTGATCTGGAAGTTACCTTATATTGTACTTAATGTTTCTATGTTTTGTACTGTTATACTGTGGAGCTTTTCTTCCTGGGCCTCCACTGAAAATGGGTTCACTTAGCCCAGTGGACTTTCCCAGTAAACAAATGCCACAAAATAAATAAGTAAGGGTCCTAATCTCATAAAGTGCAACTGTGTTTGTGTGTGTAAATACACTCCCTTGCAGTGGTGTGTCTGTCACGCCTATCTGTGTGCAATGGTTATACATTTTCAAGTACTGTCAACTCCCCCATTGTCCTCCTTTACAGGGCCTGCTAATGTCATCCACCTTAATCATACTGGCAGACACTTTTTAAATGCATAAGCTTCATAGCACATGCGAAAAGTATGTAATACTATAGTATATACTGCTAGATAGGTATGGTTTCTAATCTCATAAAAAGCAACTGTGTATGTGTAAATATACGCCCATGCAGCAGTGTGTCTGTCTTGCCTCTCTGTGTGCAGTGGTTATAAATTTTCAGACCCTGTCAACCTCCCCATTGTCCTTCTTTACAGGGCCTGCTGATGTCATCCACCTTAACTGTACTGGCAGACACTCTCAGAAAACATAAGCTTTGTGTAACATACGATAAGTACGTAATACTATAATATATTCTACTAGATAGGTAGAGGTTATATCCTCATAAAGGACACCTGTGTGTGTTTGTATAAAGGTATCCCCATGCAGCAGTGTGTCTCTCTTGCCTATGTGTGTGCATTGTTTATACATTTTAAGGTCCTGCGAGTTGCTTCTGGTCCTAAATAGCCCACATCTAAGTATTCATAAATGATATCTGCCACCACCTACATTTGTAGGTACGGAACACCGAGCTGACACTCAGCAAAGGTAGGATACATTGTCACAGGGTATGCATACAGGATTATGCTGTCTGCCCCAATTGCCACTGACACACTGTTCTAAACATATGCATCTAGGTAACCATGCACATATACAGCCATTCCTTGCTAATGTCATATTTCTGCTTTGCAACCATGTCATCCTGAGCTGCTGTACTATCAGCAAGTCTCCAGAGCGCAGCCACTCAGACCTCTGCAATAGAAACATACAAAGTTCTGAGAGACACCTGTCTGTCTGCAACATTGCCACCAATCTAACATCATGCAACAAAAGTGCAAACACTTTAACATATACTCATGACACACCCCAGCACACAGCACCTGTCATGGCATAACGCAGCCACACTACAACATGTCATGTACTGTACTATAGACACCCTGTGCATCACACACATATTTTCATGTCCCTGCATCGATAGTATAGCTGGCAGGGATGTGGCACAGGTTCTCATCACATGCACAGGTTGTGGTGTGGATGTGCCAGAGGGTTTACTATTGAAATGTCGAACGGCACTACATCGACTGTACTATAGTCGAACACGGAAGTTCAAAAATAGTAATGTCGACGACAAAAAAAAAATCTAGGACTGTGTTTTAACATGGGTCGAGGTAGGGGAGATGTTTGTAGTTCTGAATAATACTGAACACCTACCTCGACCCATGTTAAAACCATTCCTAGATTTTTTTTGACATCGACATTACTATTTTCGAACTTCCGTGTTTGACTATAGTACAGTCGATGTAGTGCCGTTCAACATTTCAATAGTAAACCGTGCCAGAGACCTAGGCTATATCAAACAGCTGATATCATGTGTGTGAGTCAGAAAGGGGTGCTGGTCAGCTGGGCCATGGAGAGGTGCCGTGTGTGTCTGTTGGTGACCTGCTTGTGACAGTGTGTGTGTGCACACAGTCAAGCCATGTGCTAGCCCTACAAGTGGGCATGTTGGACAGCTGTGGACCGTAGTTGGCAGAATGGACAGTTACCATCTCCGGTGATGAACACCGCCCAGAGTCAGATGCAGTTCTAGTCTCTGATAGTGAGTGGTATCTGCTGTGCCCATGTCCCTCACAGGACCACCCAGGACCACATGTCCATGGCCTGCCATGTCATGGTGTGGACAGCACCCTCTCTTCTCTAGTGCTGGAGGTACTACCACTAAGGGAGTATGAGTGTGCATGGCCATGTGGACTCCCAGCAGATGTTGTTGTTGACCAATGGCCACATGTCCGATGTCCTATTCCCACCACATGTTCTAGCACAGACAATGTATGGTCAAGGACTGACAATCACTCACCCCACCTTCTTTGCACTACATCAGTGAAATGATGAATGGTGTCGTCAGTGTGGTGGAAGGAGTCATGGATGTCAGACAATGATGCATCCATGATCCTCAGCATCCATCTAGTATTCTGTTCAGAATGTGCCTGTGCCTCCATGATGGACCGAAACATGTGTCAGGTGACTTGTGATGTGACACCTGTGACAGGTGGTGGATGGGCAGCAGTCCTCCTTTGAGCACCCCTGTAAATCTGCCTTTGTGGGACTTTGCCAGCTCTCTGGCTATGAGCAGTGTGTACACTTACACCATTGTCAGCACACTGTCCTGTTCAATGCCGCCACACTCTGTCTGATATTTGTGGCCACAGGGGACTGTGTATGTGTGGGCAATCTGACTGTGTGTGGGAACAAAGGGGAGGAAGTGGGATGTCTTCCTGTGGGATAGATTCAGCCCCCAACAACCCCACATGTGCCTCACTATGGCCACCATCATCATCACAGTCTGATGAGACACTGACATCAGGTTGTGAGGAGGACAAACTCCAACACCTATTGTCACCTGTGAGGAGGAAGACAAAATAAGTACATTACTACCTGCACTATTATGTATGGTGACACACACACACACACACACACACACACACACACACATGTGCACACACACACACACACACACACACACACACACACACACACACACACACACACACACACACACACCAGGTGCCAGAACTGCAGTACACACACCACATCTTATTTCTGATCCCATGCACAACACACATGCAGACTACAACATACACACACAATACATGCCAAGTAAACCACATGCACTGCAGCTACAGCTGGTTAATGTTGTCACTACTATACACCTGTGAGATTAGCAATATGTCAGTGTATGTGTTATACCTACACCTAAAACACACTGCATCTGTCTTCAGCATACTATTACCCCTGCATAGTAGACTGCATGTACCTTCACAAAAATAAGTGCAAATATGTTACGGATTCTACACATATGCTACTGTGATTACTAATACAGTGCACTGCAGTTGACCCCTCTGAGACTGAACATACAAGTAGTGTACTCTGGCTAAGCATATCAGTTGTGTATACAGCAAAATGGCAGTCCTTAACATTGTTTGGGTATATATGAGCCATAGCAAATCATTATCACATGCATCAGGTACAGGATGTTGTACTCCGGCCACACCTGATGGACCTATGGAAAGGTGAGAGAGAGGTATTGTCAGCAATAACAAATGTGACATTGTTACAGAGTCAGATGTCTGTATAGCTTCATGTACAGTAGGTACCGTGATACTGCCTACATTGCTGACCTTTTGATTGTGTTTGCACAGGTGTACATTACAAACAACCTCCCCAATGCAGATTGACCTGACATCTGTGTACTGGTATGCAGAGGTTGCCACATTGACTGATATAGTATTACAGTGATGCACACAGGAGACTTACCTGGATGCTCCTCTGCTTTGAAGGCTGTGGCACCCACCTTCACGATGTATGGGGTGATGGATGCTTGGGAGCTGGTGGTTGATCCCAGGTTCACCAGGAATTCCTCTCTGGCTGAGAGTGGTTCTACTGCTGCAGGCTCCCTACCAGTGGCAGCATGGTCCCTGGCCACAGCAGCAGCCTTTTTCCTTGCATTTACCATGTCCGTCACTCTGTGATGGACCTGCTCATAGCTTCTGTACTGTAGCCCTATGCAGTTCACTGCTGTGACACACATTCCCGAATGTTGCTCACGATTGTGGTGAGTCCTAGAGAACCGAATGGCATGATGCAGTCTTAGGCCATTCAGGATCACATCATTTTCTGCAGCTGTAAATGGTGGGTGCCTCCATCTAGACATCACTTCTAAAGACAAGAATAGGGGAACACATCACAGGACCACATACTTTGCTCTCCACTATGTACACACCCTGCACATTCACATTGGCCTGCACTATGCACTGCTACCTCCTACATCATACCCGGCCATCTATCAACACAGTCTGTATGTGGCTATCAGAAAAATAGTAGCAATATCAGCTATGTCCCATAGTTATGATGGAGTGTGCTGAATGTCTACACTCCCATAAATGCCATCTACTGTGTTGCCCCCATATGGCCAACATCCCAGTACCATGTCATCCAGCCACTGTTCGACAAATAGGTTTATGTTATTATGAGTACATGGGGATAGTCCGGCAACAGCTGTGTGCCACAGTGACAGACAGCAATGCAAATGTGCTGTAGGGTATCTTCCCTGTAGGTGTCCTACTTCTCCAGTACACAGATGTATGCAATCTGTGTATGTGTGCCTGATATATGTGGTCCCTTTGCCAGAAGCATGTGGATGTCTGGCAAACAGTTATACAATAAGTGTTGGTTGTTCTTAGATTGTGGAGAATATGGCTGTCACATGCCAGCACCCTCAAAAAACAATTTATGCTACATCAAGGACCAGCCCAATACACTTATTCTGGAAGACTTCAACTGCCCCTCCATCAACTGGGAAAACTACTCATGTACCACTGCATTGGCCCAATGCTTCCTGGAATTCATCAAATCCAATACCCAGGACCAACTCGCTCTGACCCCGACTAGCGGAAAAAACATCCTCAACCTGGTTATCACTAACATCTGCGACCGTTGCTCTACACCTTCCTCCCTGATTAGAACTGACCACAAACTGATCACCATGGAAATCTCCATGTCCCCTACATCCCCCAGAAAGTTGCCACTCTGAAAAATTTCTTCAAAGCTGACAGAGGTGGCTAGCTTCTCAGTACCCATGCCAATGGAAAATAGCTGCATGATTGGCGAATCATGCACCAATGCAGTGTACAAACACATACACAAATGCATGGAACTTGCCATACCACATAGAACCAAGACATTCTCTAAAATAAGGAAGCCAATCTGGTGGACCCTAGCCATCAATAAACTCTATAACAGAAGGAAGAAACTATTGCAGAATAAGTTGAAGTCCCAAGACTGTAGAAACTCCCTTATCAGCCTCAACAAAAAATTGAGATCCCTTATAAATCCTCTAAAGCCAGTTATGAAGGCAGAATTGTGGCAGATGCAAAAAACAACCACAAAGCCTTCTATAGCTATATCAATAACCTCCATGGCAATACCCAGATTTGCTCTGAGTTACTGCACACTGGTACTTCCTATACTGAACCATTAGATATAGCCAACATACTAGCAGACAGATTCAGTGTTAACTTTACCCTCTCTCTCCCCCCAAAGGACCAATCACAATACCAAAGGAATGCCTGGTACCAAACATTTCAGCAGCACAGGTAAAAGCTGCATTCCAAGGCCATGAATACAGCATCTATTTTTTTTTTCATAGATTCATAGATTAGTACTAAGCTAACTGCCCTTGCGAGCCATTTTAAGCCTAGCCAATTATCCCTTGTGAGACTCAAACCTTGCACCCTGTGTTTGTAAGGCAAACACCTTAACCATTAGGCCACCCTCCCACCTGATAATATCCCTGGCTGTGTTCTATATGCACTACAAAAGGAAATGGCACCACACCTGTGTGCCCTGTTCAACCACAGCCTCACTTCAGACTTTGTCCCTACCGAATGGTGCACTGCTACAGTCATCCCTCTTCATAAGAGGGAGTGCTACCACAGACCCCGGGAACTATCACCCCATTAGGTTGACAAGTCTGGTTTGTAAAGCTATGGAGCGCATCATCATGGACCTGCTTAATAAGGATATAAGCAATCTCCAAACTCTAGACCCCAAACAGTTTGGCTTTGTCAAGGGGAGATCCTGCTTGGTCAACCTGGTTGACTTCTTTGAGGCAATCACCAGGGCGGTGGATGAGGAAAAGGCAGTGCATACAACCTACCTCAATCTGGCCAAAGCCTTTGATAGTAATGCCAACTCAGGAATTATTGATAAACTCACCAAACTAGGCATCAATCCCTATATCACTAGGTGGGTTGTAAACTGGCTAACAGACAGGACCCACAAAGTGAAAGTAGTAGATTCCATGTCAGATTGCTAACCAGTCATGAGTGGAGACCCACAGGGCTCAGTCCTGGGCCCTCTCCTGTTTGGCATCTACTTCTTAGAAGTCCAGGCCAACACAGAGGGATCCTGACTGACCAAGTTCGCAGATGACTGCAAGCTGGGAGTCATTATTAACTCCCCAAGTGATGCAGACTTCCTACAAAGAGGCCTCATTTAGACGAATGACTGATGTCAGAGTCATCGCCTTAAGCTTAATGCCAAAATATACATTATCATTCCCTTTGGAAAGAACTCAGTTCCCACTAATTACCACATTGATGGAAGACCACTGAACACTGAAGGTGCTATAAGAGATCTGGGCAGCCAGGTTGACAGCAACCTCACCTTCAACCACCACATTGCCACCATAGTCAGAAAATCCTTCTATGTGTCACATCTCATAACCAAGGGTTTTGCATCCAGAAAGAAAGAGGTCATCATCCCTCTCTACTCATCTCTCATTAAACCAATCATTGAGTATAATAACCCATTTGGCATATACCTCACCAGACACCTTCAACAGCTGGAGAGACCACAGAAATAACTCACAAAGAGGATCCTAGACCTTAAACATGTCTTACTTGGACAGACTCAAGAAACTTCACCTATTCTTAGTCTCTTGTCATCTGCTTAGAGGTGCTCTCTGCTTGACTTACAAAGCCATGTCTGACCCAGCCCTACTAGAAATGCTAAACCTAATGAAACCCAATCCACCTGCACCACAAACTCCAGAGATCTCAACCTCATTATCACAATCAACAGAACATGCTGGAGGGACAGATTCATCACCCAGTGACTGCCCATACTTTGGAATAAGTTTTCTATCCATGTCAAGCAGAACACCTCACTGTCCCTCTTCAAGAGAAATCTCGATGATGGGATGGGTAACAGAAAATTCACCCCAGGGATCTCTCCAGTGGCTCTACTGGATAGAGGCACTGGGAACTAACATCGGGTGGCACAACGCCAGGGCAAGTTTTATTGGCAAGGCTTGTAAAGGTTCTAGGGCCATCAGCCTAGTACACACCTATTAACCTATTAATATATGTTACTGTATTCATACCTGTACATTATATGATCATTATGTACATTCTGTCAATGAGGTTGGGCCTGTCCCCCCCACTACTAATGGATATGACCTGCAGTCCTGCTGTATGTGGTTGTCAGGTATGGTAGCCATAGCTGTCAAGCGATGAGATACAAATGTTGACAACACAGTGACCCAACTAGAGTACATCAGGGACACCTGTAGAATGCCTGAGCTATTCCTGTGTGACATTCACAGACTGAGAGAAGCTGAACGACATTACATCATGTGATATGCCATCTGAGTCCACCATTACTCACTGACACTATGTCTAACACATAATCCAGTGGCATTCATACAGGAGCCGACCATTGTAGGAGGGAGTGAGAGGGCCACTGCTGTGATCTAAGTCATAGCAGACAGAGTTGAAAGGCATGGCTGTAGTTTTTGGACAGCAGACTATCAGCAATATATCATTCCCAGAGATATACTACGGGCCTACTGTTGTAATCCCTATTCCACATAACGGCACCCTCCCATATGCATCCCATTAGATGGGGACTTGTAATACATACCTGGTAGAGTGGCTTAATCCTTTTGTGCAGAAATCCTGAAGAAAACTGATTCTGAAAACACAGTCTGGCTTGGTAAAGCAAGGTACAGACCTGTTTACCATAGGTAGCTGCTTGCCTTTGTAGGTAATGCTCAATAACAGGTGATTGCCTGTGCACCAATCAGTGGCTCAGACTTGCTAATTGCATCCAGAACAGCTGGGTTGCAATTTTGTTAGCCAATGTCATGGCACAACAGTGCAATGTTTAAGGCCTTCATGTAGGTCTTGGCACCTTTCCTAGGCTTTGAGAATGACATTACTGAGGTGTGGAGACTACAGCATCACAGAGGGTAGATACAAATACTGTCCATTGTTGGGATTTATGTGGTATGTCCACAGTTTTACATGTTATGTTTGGGCATTGTCTAATGACTTTCTGATTATCTGGCAGTTCAGTGTTAAGCAATGTGGGTTGAGGTCAGTAAGAGGGAAGATAGATGTGAGTGTCGTACGTCATACACATTAAAATATGCATGCTGCTGCAGCAGATGCTAGTCTATCAGTTGTGTATGTTTGTAGAGGCAGACAGTGACACATGTCCCTGTCACTTGACCTCTGCCCCCCACCCCTTCATATATGGGTGTAATGTGGATAACTTAATTCTAGGGGGTTGTGAGGTAAGGTAGCTTTGTAGCAGGTCACTGAAAATACTGCTGCATATGTTGCAGGCTGCTGTATTTTGCCTAGGACTCATACTGGGGAGTATGAACACATTGGAGGACAGCAAGCTGCATGTGTAGGGAGGAAGCTATGTCAGCTCTGTCATTACAGCAGAGCCAGGGTGAGAGGACCCATAACAGTCTAGGTGAGGCATGTGCTTAAGGTACATATGTTATGTGTTAGGCAACATACAGGTATCCTATACATATTTGTGCAGTGTGTCCATACCTACAGGCCTTTGATGTGCTAACATGGATAAAAATTGCAGGACTCAATCATTATTAGTTGTATTCACAAGCATGTATTTGAAGTGCACACACTGGATTCGAACCCAGGACTGTGGGTGGCAAAATGTACAGCATGCTAGGGATTTAGAAGACTGAGCTACTGAGTCAATACTGAAAACAGTCTATTTTCAAGATATATGTGCATGCATATAGTCTGTTACACACGAGTCGCATTAGCATGTTTGTTTGGATGGGTATGACATGTGCCACTGAACTGTCTGTCATGATTTTGTAACCTCAATCTGCCTTGACTTGTCAGTACTTTAGTGCACAGAAAAGGATTTGTGACAACTGAGCCAAAAGTAGGTGACGCAACTGTGAACATTCTGTAATAGTCTGTGCAGCTGACAGCTATACCTGATATCCCAGGCCTCACATCCCTCCATCATTATTTATTTGGCTGTGTACTGGTATGGTGTCTGCATCACAGTCCTAAGTACACTGGCAATTTTCCCATTATATGTACAAGCAATGTGGCATTAGCAATCAGGTTATGTTTATGGAAACACCTGCATTAGGTTGGTGATGAGCGACCTAGTGGGCTAGTGCCATATGCAGTAGTTAACAAGGTCATGGGTTCAAGACTTAGCAGTGGTGCTTATTTTGCAGATGTGCCAAACAGTGTCAGAAACAGAGAAGGCAATTAAGACAGTTTTAAGTGGGTTTGCGTGGTGCGCTGCAGTGCTTTCCTCCACTTAAACCCATGATAATTTAAAACAAGAAAAGAAAAAAGGGAGTGATAGGAAAATGGTGAAATGGGAGCAAGCAGGGGGGAAAACATACTGAAAGGCTGGTAGAGATGTGCAAGATGGGTGTAGGAAAGGACCATAGCTCTCCATTTCTTGTACAGCAACAGCTGTGCAGGTTGTAGTGAATTTGGAATTTGGAGCCTCACACCCCAGAGAGAGGGGTGAGGGTGACATAACTCTGTGGATTAATTCATGTAATGATTCATTGTGTCCAGTGAACTTGGGTGCAAAATGGAGAGCTATGTATGGGGTGATATTTTCTGGGGAGGACAGATGCCCCTTTTTTTCCAAGGAGAGAGTGGAATGTTGGGAAAGTGATATAGGTATATGTGGGGAGGTTTGTTGGGTAGGAGAGTTTGCATTTGTAAACAGACAAGACATACAAGACAGCATATAGGGGTGGTGTGTGTGACACATGACGGGGCAAACACCTTGGACAGGGAGGGGGTTGTAAAATCAGATAGCCATTTGTCTCCAGATGGCAGCAGTAAGACTGAGCTTCACACCCATGGGGAGTCAACACTGCTCCTTCACTGCCCCAAAGGTGACTATGCTGGGGGCCAAGGCTGCCTTACCACTCCAGGTTGGCCAGTTTACCCTCAATCCAACGCAGGCAATCCTCATAACCATGGAGCACAATTCAATCCAATGCAGGCAATCCTCATAACCATGGAGCACAATCCTGCGCACCATCCCTGGTAGCTGTTGCTGGATGACAACCCCCCCATCCACTTCCACTCTCACTGGGACAGGCCTCGTGCCCTGGAGCAGTTCCAGGTGCAGGGCTAGCAGAGAGAGCAACACCAGGTTGGGTCCCAGATGTGCTGGGACCCAGTGCTACGGCTGGCTGAGGTAGGGTAGGAGGATCGCCAGGAACCGGCATACACAGTCGAGCTATGGTGTTGAGGTATTTCAAAGTGTATGGGTTAGTAATGAACAGAACATTTTGTTAGTTATAACAGCATGCCAGAAGGTTGCAAATAACCCTGCAACATCACATTGCATAGCATATGGAACACAACAATAAGTGAGATAACAGTCAGTATAGTAAGAGCATGCCAGTAATAGTTACAGAACAAGGCCAACAACATAGGTAATTCAACAAGGTATGTTAGTATGCAACCATTGTAATACATAACAATAATAAAACACAAGGCCCAACATAATGTTTTGGAACAACAGATGTTAATAGTAAACCGTAACCGATGTATAACAATAATAAAGAATGATGCAGATAAGGGGTGGGGGGGGTGAGAGAAATACAGTCCATTAATACCAGTATAGGTTGTATTGTTTGCAACAGCATTCTTATATACTCTACAGGTCTGCCCTTACTTTATGTATATGAGTGCCCTATAGCTTCTGTTGCACGTACATACCTCTCAAGCTATCCACATGGGAAAGTATGAAACAAGTTGTAACACCTACAGGTACACAATTACAGAGGACTATTACATATCAGGGGGACATATATGACTACCAAGGTGTACTGTGGACAAATGTAGTGTGATTGTGCGATTCACATAACTCATGCCCATGATAGATCTGTGACCGAGGGATTAGGCAACAGTAATCACGGTCTGTGACAGTGTGACACTTGAGATACATGTATTGTGCACAGTACAGAGAGTTTATGACTATCATGCCCTCCTTGGCAGATATGAGGTTAATTATCAGCAGACATTCACAGACACAACAGGCATACAGCCATACCAAGATTATACATTTTATTTATTTATTGTATTAACTTTTATTAGTATTGTACTTGTTCCCTTTATTTTCTGATGTCTTATCACATTTCTGAGCACTCTGGTACATCTGAACACACAAATTATTAACCCATTGTAATGGCTACTACAGCCATTTATTTACCTATAATTCCTGTGGGGAGAACATCTGTTAACGATACATAACTGCTTCAATAATATTTAGTAGTACTTGTCCCTGGATTCGAACCCCAGTCTGTGTGTGACAAAAATGTACATCACACCTATCATTTACCAAACTGAACTAGTGAGCCACTGCTGCATATTGCTTGACTGATATGTGCCTAGAGCTCACCTGGTAACAAAATATAACCTGGTAATAGGGGTAGAGTGTTATACTAGACTGCAGTGACACTTGAATACACATGCATGAGATGCATGCATGACAGAGGTTGTGGGTGAACTGTGGATTACTACATGGAATGCAGGTATAGAAAATAAACCCCTGGCAATATCTGTGATGTGTAAAAACTATATTGGAGTGCTGGGTTGGCTACCTGACCCAAATACAGTTGCAGAAGGTATATTTGCAGTCTACAGCTTTATACTTGTCTGCAGCAGCATACCTAAGAGCAAGAATACTGAAATGCACTGATTAACACAAGACAGTCCTGGGTGTTTCTATTATTTCTTCAGATCTTAGTGCAGAAGAAATATCATAACGCATTATATCTTGTAGTACAGCTCCACATCTACTGTTTAGCAGAACACTTTTTATTAGCTAACCTTCAGTCACTTACTAGTATTGTTTGTGTTTTTACATCACAACAGATGTAATACTGGATTTCATGACCAACAGAACAAAATACACACATATTGCACAACACAGCTTTATTAGGGGTGACTTCATGACAGTGATTGCTATATATTTCCAGTTCATATAATACAGGTGTTGCAATACAGCTGTAATTCCACACTTAATGCAGTAGAAACATTTATTTCCTTTACAGTATTACTGCAGTAGAAACTATTCCTTTAACATTATTAATGCAGAAGAAACCTTTATTTCCTTCATATTATTAATGCAGTTGAAACTGTATTCCCTTAACATTATTAATGCAGTGGAAACTTTATTTCCTTAACATTATTATTGCACTAGAATTGCTTTATTTTCTTAACATTATTAGGTTTCATCCTTTTATCTTTATTGAACTGTACCTGGCATTACTCACTTATTTCAGTCTGGGTCTATGCCCACATTCATTGCAGTACAATCAAAACTGGATATACCTAGTGGTAGTTACTAATGTACTTCTTGCTGCTCATATGATTATAGACAGAAAGTTACATCTCTACTCACCACACTCATGGTGCAATCTGGCCAGGTGCCCTGCATGGGCCTCCAGATTGTGAGCTCTCTCTTCATCAGCTACAGGGAGAGAAGTACAACATTATATGTACCTGTCTATCACACATTCAGATTAGGTATTGATGAAAGAATGCAAACAGTACTTATAAACTTGTGGGGCATTCCCATCTCAAGCATCTTGGACCCAAGTGGTTAAGAGATTGCCCTTATGATGTTTCAGGTCATTATAATGATGATGCACCTGCTCACCTGTGCAGGGGATACCAGTTCTACTGATGAGATCATGTGGCAGCCAGTCCCAGGCCTCCAACTTGTACTCCAATCGCTGGTACTGGCCCTGCAGCACCCAGACATCATGGTATTTAACCTTGACCCTGGACTTCAGAATGCCGCCAACACTGTGCCCAGAAGGATGCACTCTCTCCAACTCCTGCCATAGGTTCATAGGTTCATAGGTTCATAGGTTCATGCTAGGCTATCTGCCCTAGGGCATTTATAAGCCTAGCCAGAGTGTGTTTGGCTTTCGCCACCCATTTTAAATTAATTTTGCTATGCCCTTTTTTGAGGTTAGTATACTGTGCCTCTGCCTAACAGTGACACAGAAGTGATACCTGGGGTAAACCTACGATCTCCCATCCACTCATCAAGATTCCTCTTGAAGAGAGTCAATGAGGGACTCTGCCAAACCTGGACTGGGATTTTATTCCAGAGTGAAGGGAGCCTCTGGGTTATGAATCTGTCCCTCCAGCATGTCCTATTTATTTCACTGCTGAGGTTCAAGTCTCTCGCGCTCGTAGCTCGATGGGATTTGGATTTTCTGAGGTACAGCAGGTCCATTAATTCCGGGTTGGACATGGCTTTATACGTCAGGCACAGATCACCTCTGAGCAGGCGGTATGCCACTGAGTAGAGCTGGAGTTTCTTTAACCGGGCAGCATATGGCATCTGTTTGAGCCCTATGATCCTCTTGGTGAGGTACTTTTGGGGTCTTTCCAGTTGCTACAGGTGTCTGGTAAGGTACATCCTGAAAGGGGCATTGTACTCAATGATGGGCCTGATGAGGGATGAGTAAAGAGGCATGATGACCTCCCCTGATCTAGATGTGAATCCCTTCATGATTAGGTGGGCTATTTTCTAACCACTTTGGCCATGTGGTTGTCAAATGAGAGATTGCTATCAACTTGGGTCCCCAGGTCCCTAATTACTTCTTCTGTACTTAATGGATTACCACCTATGTGGTAATTTGTGGGCACTTTGTTTTTGCCAAAGGGGATGACTATACACTTTTTGGCATTTAGCTTGAGGCCATGGCTCTGGCACCAGTTGTCTGTTTCTATGAGGCCCTTTTGGAGGATGCTTGTGTCAGCTGGAGAGTCAATTATGGCACCCAGTTTGCAGTCATCTGTGAACTTAGTCAGCCACAGTCCTTCCGTGTTGGCCTGTACCTCAGAGAAATATATACTGAACAAGAGAGGTCCCAGGACTGAGCCTTGTGGGATGCCACTTGTAACTGGTTTGGAGTCTGACATGGCTCCAGCAATTCTAACCATGTGGGTTCTGTCCTTGAGCCAGTTTGCAACCCATCTAGTGACATAGGGTTTATATTTAAGCTGGTGAGCTTATCTATAATGCCCAAGTGGGGTATTGTATCGAAGGCTTTGCAAGGTCCAGGTAGGCTGTGTGGACCACCTTCCCTCGTCAATGGCCTTGGTGACTGTTTCAAAGAAATCAACCAGGTTTAAGAGGCAGGATCTGCCCTTAACAAAGCTGAACTGGGTAGGATCCAGTGTCTGTAGGTCCCCAATATCTTTATTTATGAGGTCCATGATGATCCTTTCCATAGCTTTGCAGACCAAGCTAGTCAGGCTTATGGGGCGATAGTTTCCAGGATCCATTGAGGCACCACCTTTGTGGAGAGGGACCACTGTTGCTGTACGCCACTCTTTGGGTACATATCCTGTAGTAAGGCTGAGATTAAACAGTAGTTTTATGTTTGGGTTTAGCTCTTCTTGGAGTTCATGTAGGACACAGCCCGGGACACTATCTGGTCCCATTGATGCTGTGTTTTTTGCTTTGGAGAGGGCAGCTCTTACCTGAGCATCTGAAATGTCAGGGAGGCAGCACTCTGCTGGGATAAATATTTGACCTTTTGGTGGGGGGGGGGGGGAGTTTGTGCTGAACCTGTCATCTAGGATGTTAGCAATGTCTGTGGGTTTGGTGTATTTTTTGTCATTTTGGACTAATTCTGAGCATATCTGGGAATTCCCACCCAGGTTCCTAACATAACGAAAGAAAGCCTTGTGATTATCCTTAGTGTCCTGTGCAATTTTTCTCTCGAAGCTGGCATTAGACGATTTTATGAGTGCCCGTAGTTTTTTGCTAATACTGATCAGAGATGCCTTCCCTTTTTGGGATTTTGCTCTATCAAGTTGTAGCTTCCTCCTTCTATTGTATAGTTTGTTTATGGCTGGGGTCCACCAGACAGGATGTCTGCCTTTGGAGGATTGGGTCTTGGTTTTATTTGGGATTGCATGATCCATGCATTCCGGAATGTGTTCATAGAATGCATTTATAAAGGATTCTGCGGTCTGGGCCATATTTTCCACAGGCCCGGGGGCTTTGAAGGATTCCACCTCGGTTTTGAGGAGTGTAAAATTTGCTTTATAGAAGTTTTTCACTGTGGTTTTCAGGGCAGGGGGTGAAGTCGGGATGTGAATATCCAGTGAGATTAGTTTATGGTCTGATCTTACCAGTGAGGGATACACTTCTGGTCTGGAGCATAGAGTCCCCATGTTGGTGATGATCAGGTCCAGTATGTTTTCCCTCTTGTGGGAGTGGTAACAAGTTGTTCCATAGCATTTGAGTTTATAAATTCTAGGAACCTTTGGGCTAGGGTGTTGGAGCTAGAGTAATGCTCCCAGTCTATGTTTGGGTAGTTGAAGTCACCCGATATAATGGTGTTTGGAGAGACCTTCATATTTTCCAGTGTTCTCAGGAAGGCTGAGTGGGGTTCCTGGGTTTGGGAGGGTGGTCTGTAGCAGGCTATAAACTGGAAGGCAGTTTTGCCCACTGTTAGTTGCACATGGATAGTCTCTGATGCTTTGTGCTGTGCCACCAACCTGGAGGTGTGGGTATCTTTGACGAATATTGATACTCCCCCTCCTTTTGTGGTAAGGTCCACGTTTTGTGGCTGAAAAACATGGTATGAGGTATAACCTGGTAGTGCTGGGGTGCTCTCAGGAACCTTGAACCAGGTTTCTGTTACTGCAGAGATATTGATGTTCTCCATGCTAAGGAGAGTTTTGAGTGTGTGCATCTTGAGGTTTAGACTTCTGGCATTGAGTAGCATTACTCTTAGTTTCTTATCCCTTGTGATACCTATGGAGGTGGGTTTGTCTTTTGAGCCTGGCCTAAAAAAGGCACTATGGGGGTAGCAAGAGTCTTTGCCAATATCCGAAATCCCAGGGGTGACAGGTGCAAGCTGTCCTTAGCGAAGCACCGTGGCTTGTCAAGCATGTCAGCCCAGGCTGACAGGCATTAGATCCCCTTTGAATGACACCAATACTTAAGCCAATTGTTGAAATTGATCATCTTGTCTTCATATTGAATATAGAATATAGATCCTGCCAAGTCCAAAACCCCAACAGGTTCTGGCTGTATTCCTGCCTGGTGCACTTTAATAAGGCTGTTTTCCCACCCTTTAGTACCACTGGGCCATTTTTAAAAATGTGGCTCTTCGCTTAGGACCACACAATCCCACTGAACTCAACTGAGCAGTGCTTAAACTGACAATGCTGAACAATGCTAAGTGTTGCACAAACCAGCTTAGTTGGGCTGATCATTGCTTAAATGGGCATTGCTTTGCAGTGCTTCATACTGCTTAGCAATGCGCAAACCAACCAAGCACTGCTAAAACATTCCTCGTTTAAGCTGTGCTTGGTAAGGCTTAGATGTGCTTAGTGGAGCTTAGCTGCGTGCAACAAACCGGTATTTAAATATCATTTCATATTTGTGTATTGGCAACATAAATGCCTAATAACATGTCTCTCTGTACTTAGATATTCAATAAAGGGTTATGAATACTTTTCATAATAGTATGTGCATTTGCAAAAAAAATGCTTAATAATTTGTTTGTGTCTTCATACAAGATTCAATCAGGGATTTAATAGTGTTTCTCATATATGTACATTTGCAAAATAAATTTAAGAACCTGTCTGTGTAGTTAAACAAAATATTTAAGCGGGATTTGGAATTATTCTCATATATGTGTATTTGCAAAATAACATGCCTGTGTATTCCAACCCTGCACCTACTGCACATAAGGCTATTACTCTAATGATTCAGCTACATGGACATTTGGACTGCTGCTATATTTTTATATATAACTCTCCTCTACATTTAACCACCACTGAGCATGAAGGCGTGCCATGCAAACACACTCAGTTATGTTTAAACTTGCCCTTTCCATTTATAATTAAATATATTGTTTTCTATTTTTAGATGTCTAGCACATGTCTAGTGCTGTGCGCTGCACCACACTGTACAAACACTGAATAAAAAACTTTCAAAATGATTTAATTTCAGTTTTCAGTTGCCTACAGTGATATCCGGTGCTTTGACAGTGCAAGGGGTGTGTTACTCATCTCTGGACACAGTAACACGCTCCTTACACTGATTCAATAACTGTGTTACATGGCTTTCCCTCAGTAATGCACTTTCATCATTATGCAAGGCACACTGCCGAGAAGGTTCCACATACATGGCCACGGCATCTTCCATGTAGGCCTTACACTATGCCTAAACAGATTTTATTAAATCCCCAGGATGATCTTTAAGTGCATAGAGGAATAACAATGTGCACATTAAAGAATAAAATATTTATTTATTTATTTTACATTTGTTGAAAATAACATTCATTTATACTGGACAGAGTATGTACAGAAAAAATTATCTATAGAAAACTACATATCTTAGCTATCTCTTACTAAAGAATAATGGACGTTAATTCTCAACTATTAAATGTATTCACAGATAGAGCAAACCTTTTCATAGATGTGTTACCAAATTATTTCAAGCAAAGACAAATATACTAGAAAAACCTTTAAGCAATATTATCACTTGTCTGGTTATTACTTCTATTCTGCTCCCCAGAACCCATTAAATAATTTCCTTTTTTTATAAAACATCACATCAGCTTATTTTATTGATTTGTTTTCCAGTAGCGAAAAGTAACCAAATCAATTCTTTCACCTGTAAAGGATGATGGCTTAAATATATCAGACCATAAACAATTTTAATTTATGATTTCAGTTCTAGTTAGCTATGCCTTTAAAGTTGACTGCAGTTGCATTTTGTGACTTTATAGTGCAGGAGATACAAAATGTAATATCCTATATTTCAAACAGTAGTTCCATATATTTAAACGGTTCATAGGTTCATGGATTAGTACTAGGCTAACTGCCTTTGGGGACCATTTTAAGCTTAGCCAGTTACCCCATGTGAGAATCAAACCCTGTACCTTTTCATGCCTTAAAAATATTGCCTTAATCAGTCTAAGGGAAAAAAATAGATAAATAAAAAAATAAATCCATCTGCCTGGTAAAGCTGATGAGTGACATCTTCTGTTTCATTTACAAGAGGAAAGTTCCCAAGGTTGCATACATTTTGCAGACCAAAAGTGTTACTTGTACGAAATATGAAAGAGAGAAAATGCATAACATTATTTAATCACTTTTCCTTAGCCCAACTATAGCCCTGGCAACACAAATATTTAACTGCTATTGGATCAGGGATGACCTCATTGACCATGTTTTCCAGTTCTGTATTCTTACATATTTTTGACGGAACCTATGAATTTGTCCCCAGGACCTCTTTTTTCTTAACACTCCTCACAAAACCTCTAATCTAACAGTGCTAAAAGATTTCCAAAGTCCTCAAAACAAAACTACACTGCATAGGCTGCAGTTTCTGTGTACTAGATGCAAACTATGACAGTCTCTTAAATCAAAGTTAAAAGAACACACAATTTGCACCATGTTCAGAACACTACATAAAGTGTATCTGTATAAAAAAGTGAATGCAAATGCAGAGACTTAGAACATATTACCTAATTTATTTTGTGAATTGCATGACTTCTAATTTATTTTTCTGCAGTAGTCTCTCACATTAACTTCCTCCCTTGGACACCTCCAATTTGTATATATACACATAGATTGTATTGTATTCTGTTTTTGGAGTAGTTTGGGTGGTTGCTTGCATTTAGTATGACAGTATTATTTGTTCTGATACTTCTTGTTAATGATACACATTTGCACAGTATTTCTGGTTTGTTGTCAGCTTGTAGTACTTTGCAGCCGAGACTAGGCTTGCAGTTGGTCAGACTTGATGAGTGCAACACCCATGTAAACTAACATCCATTCATCTATATATATATATATATATATATATATATATATATATATATATATCTATGGGTCTACTTCACTTACCTAAAACTCATTTGACTGACATTCATTTCAAAGAGACCAAATCTAATAAAATTCACTTCACCTAAAACCCATTTCATCGACACTCATTTCACCGACAACTGATAATGCTGAATTTCAAACTACAAAACTTTAAACCATAGACATGCCCACTTACAACACCTATGACTAACTCTTTCCAGTACTTAAACACTACTTACTTTCCCTCTTAACAGAAACCGGACAATATAAAACCAAAATAGGTGGTGGGGGGCTATGCCCCCACACCCCCCGTAACTATATATACTAACTCAATGGTCGCACTACAGTAGGTAAAAGTACATTTACCTTTTACTTGCCTTATAATAATTTACACACTGCCACTACTAAATGTTGATGAAATGAGTTTTGGTGAAATGGGTTGGGTTTAGGTGTAGTACTTTAGGTGATTTGGTCTCTGTGAAATGAATGTCGGTGAAATGAGTTTTAGATGAAGTGAAGTAGACCCATATATATATATATATATATATATATATATATATATATATATATATATATATATAGACACACACACACACACATGCACACACACACACACACACACACACACACACACACACACACACACACACACACACACACATATAAATAAATAAATACTTTGTTGACCTTGTACACTATTTTGTCTGCATGCAAATCTCAGTTAACATGACTGGTAACATTTCATCCTGGAGATATCCATCTCAAAATGCTGTCCTTTGTCTAATATAGAATTCTGTCTGTATTATACTGCTACTGTTTTACTTGTTCCTTCTGTACATATTTAACTTCTAGAATTTCACTGTTAATTATTTCCTTAGTGTGATTTCTACATGTTGCTTTTAGATTTTTCTGGCAATGGCTTAGGTCATGCCTGAAAAGGATTGCTTCAGTCAGTCTAAGGAAAAAACAGATAAATAAATAAATCCATCTGCTGTCTGGTAAAACTGTTGAGAGATACTTTACTGTTTCAATTGCAACTGGATTACAAAATCAGTTTTTTTCAAAACACACCAGGTCATAAACTGTTTTAATAGTCTGTCATGAACTTCTTCAAAATCTTATTGATGCTGCTTTATATACTTTTACAGTTATTAAGTAAACCAAAAAATAAAATCAAAACAGTTTTAAAACAAAATAATCAATTGGCTTATTTGTTTCCAGGCTGTTTTGATGCACTTGTCTTTGACTTACTACATTTTCTATATTTGTAATGGATCAAAATAAATATGTTTGTGTTTTTCCTACACACTAGTGTAACATTTCATTTTTCTACCAAACACACACACACACACACACACACACACACACACACACACACACACACACACACACACACACACACACACACACACACACACACTATCACTATTTATTTATTACAATGATACATTATGAACAATTTGTAGATTGCTGCAGTTTTAGTACTGTATTCCTTTAGTATTCTAATGGTGTATTATTATGAGTCTTTCTTCTGATCCTAATTCAACAAAGCAGACATTTTTGATTTCTATGCATTTCTGAAAGCTTTGAGTCTTTTCATATAGCACCACCTATACAAACAAGGACAATAAATGTTAGGCACTCTTACAACCCCATGCATGAAAATATTCAAAGACTCACACATGTTCAGTAGTGCATGCATTCCCTTGTTAAGTTAAATTCTTCATGTAGTCACTTGTTTATCAATTGTTCCTTTCACATTGCTGTATCATGTATAGGCATTGTGGATGGATAAGTCAATTGCTACATATGTCCACTTAATACACCTTTTGCATTCACGGGTCCAGAATGATAAGTACAACATACTCTGCCACAAAAAGATATGACCATTTCAGAGGAAGCCCTCATGTATTCCCAGCTGTTATAGAGAAAAGCCAGCTATTATAGAGAAAAGCCAGCTGATCTCCCTTTCCAGCTGACCATGGCTTACCTTCATGAAAGGTAGTCTCTTTCCTGAGTTTAAGTTACTATCTCTTTTAGCAAATGTTATTATTTTTAACTCAAGCAGATTAGACCTTGTGCCAGTAATTTATACAAGGCTGGTCTGTTAAATGCATGTGTTGATGTAATAATGTATTTTATATTGTGCTTAGCATAAAACCCTGGCCATATCATTCTGTTTTTGTAAAATATACTTGAAAGCTGTTTTATTTATTTTTTTAATAGTTTTTATCCATGGTTCCGTTTTATGTGAACACTTAAGTCTAGACATTCTCTGTATCAGTGTAAACTGTGCTGTTGTTTGCTCTGAAGTAGGCTGTATTTTATTTTCTCTCATATTTTATTTTATTTAATTATCCTTTGTTGACCCAGTTAGCCCCAGGGTGGTGTTTATTCTATTAGGGAAAATTAGTCCATGGCATTGGTAAACGTCAACTACTCTTTTCAATAGCTGCTGTGCAGTCACAAATGGGACCTTGATTAAATATATCATCCAATGGATGACACATTGCTGAGTGCAGCACCCTTCTTATGCTGCACTGTGGTATCTAACTGATCTGCTTGGTGGGAAAATAATACCCACAGACTTCAGCACCGCAGGCAGGTACGCTACCTGTTGTACCACTGACACTGCACCGACATATCATCCTTAAAGGATGTTATTTACAAAATTGTGGGAAATGTTTCTAAACTGTGTTTCATCTTTTCTTTGCTTTACTTATTGCATTTTGTATTTATTAAGGATCTAGTACAAATCCATTTGAATAATATTAGTAAATGTTGTTCAAGTGGCTAATGAAAGAGCGTGTTAAATCACAGATGAATTGTTTGATATTTGACTGTATATATTCATATTGCAATGACCTACTACAGAAATGCTGCTTAACACTGATGAAAAAAAAAACATGAAAGTGAGATTGATCTCATTTAACTGCAAGTGTGGTGAGAGGGTAAAACTATGCAATGCTCCTTTGCGGACTGCATATATTATTTTCTATGTCCAAAGGAGCTCAAGCAATAAAAGTAACATCATAAAGGCAATAACACTTCTAGTGTATTTTTACCACCCAAAGGGCTTATAGTAAATAATCTTCCCATTTTACTTCAGTATATCATCGACCTCTGCTTCTGCTGAAATCATGATAAACTGTGTGCCAAAAAGGGCATTATCATTTTGTAATGCAATGCAGGTGTTGAGACCCACTGATCTAGGAATGAGCTGTATCAGAATGCACCACTTTCAAAGGCTTAATGAATTAGCATGCAGAGAAGAATAGTATATTTACAGCTTGTTTACTTCTTCGTCAAGGATGTTAGCAGTTTTATGCCCGAGGTAGCTATGTAGAGCAGTACTAATTAGTTCACAGTTAAGTTTTTTATTGTGTCAATGAATCATAAAAGAAATTAAACAGACAGCAAGGGTATAATGTCTCTAGTCACCTTAAGGTATTTGGACATCTTCTGCAACAGTCGTGCATGGAATTCCTCAATTGCTCAAAAAGAAAACTTTCACATTATGAAAATAAGCATTATTTTACAGGAATTTGTACTTTTTTTTCCTGCACATGATGACAGAAGCATGACTTCTAAAATGGCTTTAGTCACAGATGTGGGCAGATGCAGTTATTTTCATATCATAGGCTACTATGGTAACCAAAGTGCTTACATTGAGTTTATCATGTTTTTGGATGTAGAGGTTGTTAGAAATACATTACAGTTAACAGTGAGGTAATGAGAGGTAATTTGCTATGAATGGTTAAGTCATTAGAGGGGCAATTAAGTTAAACTGTTCTGCGTGTGGAATAAGCTGCTTGGAAGGTAAATAACGTGTCTTAATACACTTATTGGACGTAATCACTCTGATTTAGGTGCATATAATCAGAATGTTTTTCATAACATAACAGGAAGGCAAGAAGTACTTGTGGAAGGCAAGTTTACCAGTAGAAGGAAGTAGTGATGTGAAATGAGCAATATAATGAAAACTATAAGAAAACATCATTTAACCAGCAAACTGAAAATCTGATGTAATATGAAAGCATAGGCATTTATCAGCAAAGTGTTATAGCCATGAATTTTTTAAGCATTTGTTCATGTTAAAGTAAATTTATAACTAAAAAAAATTTAATTATTATAGTACAATTTTTAATATATTGCAAACTGTATCCCCAGCTGAACTAAAATAGGCATTATTAATATAAAATAATGGCATGAAATATGGCATCTCCATTTTTTACTGCATTGATTGTTGGGGCAAAATAATCCATATATAAACACTCTGTGAATACGAATTTATGCAATGCAACAAACACTATTTTATGATACAAAGTGCAGAAAAAAAGTTTTTTTAATGAAATGGTGTCATGTTTTAAAATATTAATTCAAAGCAGTACTAGCTTAAGTGCAAAATAGGGCCTACAAACCATAACTGTGATTTTCCAATGTCTTTTACGAGTATTGTTACTCAGCATCTAACTGTAAGGTGAACAACAATAATAATAATAATAATAATAATAATAATAATAATAATGTTTGAAGTGGGCAGGAGCAATTAACTGTAAAGCATGTACTCTGTCTTCTTACAAAGTTATTCTTTGATTTAGCAGCTTGGGGCTCAAACTAACGTTAGACTGAGACAAGAATAGGTATGAGTTTCTAAAAATAATTTATCCTAGGAGTTTCACTTATTTATTATGCATATATAGCCTTTATCAACAGTATAATTGACAGAAAAGTATGATAATTTATTTAGCTACTAATCAATCAACATAATAAACCACAAATCTATTCAAATCAGGTGTGTTTAAACTAAGATCTATATGTATTATTTATTGTAGATAACTTAACTACACACATATCCATATATGTACACACATCCTGTCTCTCACACAAACACCCTCACTCATGCACATACAAACACTTATGATATACATACATATCCTTAAAATAATTAAGAATTTGACTTAATTAGTCTTGGACTTTTGATATGCAGCCATATGCTACATTCTTTCATTATAATTCTTCTGTATTTAGTAAAATGCTACATAAAAGTAATACAGAACAGCTAGCATTGTCAGTACATAACATATTCATCCTTGTTTCCGTCTATGCTAAAACAGGTCTGAGCCTCCCCAAGGAAGATGGCCTTAGAATTTGAGAAATGGATCACCAAACATTACTTATTTTTTCATTTTCATAATGTAAAGCATTCAATCATTAAAAATAGTAATTTAGCTGAATTACAAACCTTTCTTTTTAATGTAAGTATTTATTTAAGGCATTGAATATAATTCATAGACAATTGTGTATACTTCTGCATGCCCTAAAGCTGAAAATGCCTACATGTAGACTGGAACAAGCCAGTAGCGATTCATAGTTCTTGTGAAGCCCACCACTGCTGCCAGTACGTGATGGGCACCAATATGTGTCATCCCCATGCTATGCCAGTAATCAAGGAGTTTGAATCTTCACCACTGACACTGGAGAGGGATGTGCACTTGGAATACAAATGGATACATTCAATATTTCCAGATGCAAACCTCTCTGCTTCAAGTACAATTTCCCTTAAGAGCACACAGGGAACACAATCAACACGGGGACTGGATTTTATATATATATATATATATATATATATATATATATATATATATACATATTTTATATATATATATATATATATATATTATATAATATATATATATATGTATGTATATATAGTATATGTATATATATATATATATATATATATATATATATATATATATATATATATATATATATATATGTATGGGTCTACTTCATATGGTCGACAGACCATTTTATCAAAATTCATTTGGTCGACAAACAGTATTTAAGGCACCTAACAGGGATTTGCCCCCCCCTCCCCAATGTTGTGTGACCCTGGAGTTGTTAAATATAGTTGGGGGGGCACAGCCTCCCTATTGGGGGTGTGGGGGGCGAAGCCACCCACCTATTTTCGTTTAAAAGCATGAAAATACAAGAAAAACTACACACACCCCACACCCCCCCATCTATATATAACAACTCCAGGGTCACACAACACTGGGGAGGGGGGAAAATCCCTGTTAAATGCCTTGAATACTGGTTGTCAACCAACTGAGCTGTCGACCAAATGAATGTCGATCAAATGGTCTGTCGATCTTCTGAAGTAGACTCATATATATATATATATATATATATATATATATATATATATCCAATAAGACTCCCCACTGGTACAGCTGTAGTGTTAGGCTCTCAGCCAAGTGTCCAAGTAAAGTCCTTTAGCACCTTCTCTGTAAATCCAGCGTTTCATGACCCTGCCCCAAGTAGCTGACACACACAAACTTTGAGAGGCTGGATTTGCACACACCACACAAACACACACACACACACACACACACACACACACACACACACACACACACACACACACACACACACACACACACACACACACACACACACACCCTTGGGATAGGTTGGCACAGGTCTACTAGCTATGCCCCCTTTTGCCCAGGTTATAACGTAGTTACCACTGCCACCAGACGATTCACAATCAGCTTCTCTAAGGCCTTTAACAAAGGGTGTTCAATTAAGCTCTGCATTATTAATACTAATACCAATGGTAGTAGTTCACCAAGATGGCTAGGCCTTCTGGAGTGGGCCACACAGTGCCACTAAGTAAATGTAAGTACTCTCAAAGGTTAACATGTATTTATTTTTTTATTTATTAGCATTTGTTTACCTGGAAAGTCCACTGGGCTAGGAAGTCCATTTTTGGTGGTGGGCTGGGGATAAAAACTCCACTGCAACAAGTAAGTTACATAAGAATATATATATTTACAGAAAATAAATTATATAATATTTGAAAAATAACAAGACAACGTTACAGAGCAATTTCACAAAAGGATAAGTTTCCTAGATATTTCATATGCAAGAAGTTATACAAAGCTTTCATAAGAGTGTTATAAAAATGGGATAATATTCAACAGGAAAACACAACTAGTCAAAGTGTAGGTAGGCATGTTATGTAAAGTCTGAAAAGAAACAGCTGATTAGAATTCCTGGAAGTTACATAAGACAAAAGTTACACAAAGGTTTCAAAGACAATTCCATTTAACAGATATATCTCAAATAGGTAGCTCAAGCATTTGTAAAGTCTAGAGATGATATAAGTGGTATGAAATACACAGTGTGGGGTATTGATAGGGAAGTATAAGAAAAAAAAAATTTGTCATTGGCATTAGAATGGGGCCATTAATTAAATTATTTGGGTAATACAAGTGGAGAATAGAAAAGTAACATTAATTTCAAGGATGCTGAATAAGAGAGAGTAAGGAAGAGTGAGACAGAGAGAAAAAGGGGTGGAGGAGGAGGGAAATTATAGAAGTACCCATAGCTAGTGAGAGAAGAGAAGGAGAAAGAGTTAAAGGAAAAGAAGGGGAATAGATGGAGCAGTGGAGAAGCTTAAGCAGAGGCAAAAAAATGAGTGAAAATAAAAACTTGTGGAGGTACAGAGAGTAATATTTGTACTGGCTAGGGTAAGTAATTTTGATGGCAATTTTAGTACAGACTAGAGTAAGTAGTTTGATTATACGTTAGGTGAATTAAAAAATGGCAGAGTGAGTAGTGGAACAGTTGCATGTCCATTTAGATAGAAAATGGTTGTATCGTTCCCTTTTAAATGTGGAAGGGCATTGTTGCAAACAGATAGAAGGTGAAAGTTATTCCATTCTTTGGCAATTTTCCATGAGTACAATAGATGACCTGCAGGTAGTAACGGTTTATGGACTTGGAGAAGGTATTGGTATTCAAATCGTAAGGACCTAGCAGGGTCATAGAGTCTAAATAAGGAGCTGAGTGCAGGGCAGTCCTGAGGCTTGTATATTAGTTTATGTGTAGATGTGAGTTGTAGGAGGAGTAGGTAGTGGGGGAGTTCCAGACATTGTAGCTGTTTAAGGGCTACACAGTCATGTGTAGAGAGGAAGTTATTAAAGGCAAATTTTGCAATCTTGTTACAGCAGGATTCTAGTTTTGTTAATAAAGAAAACTGTAAATTGAGTAGGAAAAGGGTACCATAGGTTAGTGATGGTCGAAGATAAGATGAGGCTTAAGTTTGTTTGGTTGGGAAGGAGAGGAATTTATTATGCCGGTAGAGTAACCCAAGTTTTTTGTAGGTGTTGCTTATATTGTTTTGAATATGAAGATCAAATTTGAGGAGTTCATCAATTATTACTCCCAACAATTTGGTGTGGGTTACCAACTCGGTTTTAGTAGGGTCAAGTGAGAAGATCTCGAAGTTGTCTATATTAGAAGGGGTATTTTTCTTGGGAGAGAATATCATAAGTTTGGACTTTTTTGCATTTAAGTAGAAATACTTTTCATGAAGCCATTTGCAACTGTGAAATTTGCTGCTTGGGTGGATTTCTGTAAGGTATCAGAGCTTAGAGTAGAACAGAATATGGTAGAGTTGTCTGCATACTGGACTAAGGAGCTGTGTTGAAAGGTTTGTTTGAGGTTATTAATGCAAATGTTTAAAAAAAGAGGGCTTAGAATAGAGCCTTGAGGTACTCCTGTCAGGTTGTGCAAATATGAGGAAATGGAGTTCTGCCACTTGACAGCATGCTCTCTATAAGAGAGGTAGCTTTTGAACCAGTTAATGGTTTGGGGAGAAAGACCTATAGTAGAAAGCTGGGAGAGGAGGATAGAGTGACAGATGATATCAAATGCATTTGATAAGTCAAAAAACATGACAGATACTATATTACCTGAATCACTGGCTTTGTTGACTATGACAAGGAAGGAAATTAGTGGTGTGGACATACTATGACCTGGATGAAACCCGTGTTGTTTAGTGGAGAGGATATTATGTTTCAGTAGGTAGTCTAGCAATTGTTTGTGGACACATTTTTCAAAAATTTTAGAGAAAGGGGAAAGAATATCAATGGGACAAAAATTAGAAATATCAATGGATGAGACCCTTTGTGGAGTGGTAAAATCATGGCTTTTTCCATTAACTAGGGAGATAGGATTCTTGGAGAGATCTGTTTATCAGGATGCTAATAGGGTAGGCCACTGAATCAGCAGCAAGTTTTAGAAATTTAGCAGGAATGTTATCTGCAGAGTCTGAGCATGGTTTTAGTTTTAGCAATAGTTTTTTGATAAATGAGGTGGAGATAGGTGAGAGATTAAATTGAGGTTGAGAGGTTTGTTGTGTGTTGTTAGGTTGCAGGGTGCAGGTATTAGGAGTGGATTGTAGTGATTTTTTTGGAGTATTGAGGCAGTACCGAGGAGTACTCTTGGAAGGAAGGGGGTGATATGGGAATAGAATTATTGGGGAGAGGAATGGAGAAGGTTGCAGTAATCTTAGCTATTGTGTCTATAAAGTAAGAGTTAAAGAAACAAGCTATTTGTTCAGGGTGCATATCAGGATGTAGGCAGGGGTTGGGTTTAATGCCAGGTTTCAAGAGGCTATTGATAGAAGACCAGAATAGTGTGGTGTTATTTTTCTTATTTGATTGTTGGTTCCAGCAGTAAAGCTGCTTGTCTTTGGCAACAGGTCTTTTAACTTGGTTATGGAGCTGCTTATAGTGAGTAAGGTCTGAAGTATTGTTAGATTTCTGCGAGAGTTTCCATGCTCTGTCCCTAGTGGACATAATTTCTTAAGTGGGTTTTGATAACCAGGGGTCATGATTAGATTTGATTGTTTTAGTTCTGGTAGGTGCTAGCCTGTCTAGAATTGCTAGAAAAATGTTAAAGTATTGTACAGTATCATGTAAGGGGAAAGATTTGAGGCTGTTCCAGTTAATGTTTTTATACTTTCATAAAAGGACCAGCCACAATTAAAAGTTTAAATATATTTAATAATAAATAATAAAAGAACAAGAAAATACTAAATATATATCAACAGTAAACCACAGAGTTCAAATCACAGAAAATATTGAAAACAACATTGATGGAAAGACTCATACAAATAAAGCAAAACAATCTTTAAACTAAGCTTCACTACATTCCTAACTGAATCTAAGAGAATTATACTGTTCCCTAATAACTTACTTGGGCAAGGCAGGATGACATACGTGAACAGTCTTTCTAGTCAGGCTCTCAAACAGAATACTCTATATCTGAGATTACTCCCTGTAAAATATAATATCCAAGATGACTTGCAGAATGACCTAATCTGGTCACCTGACTCTAGGTTCTCACAGCATCTCCTTTTGAAGTTTGAGACAGGACTTTAGAAAACTGCTACAATACATATTTAGTGCTTTTATGGCAATGCCTAGGAACTAGAGACATTTACAAACCCTTGCCCCCTTCTTTACAAAATCTAACAGATAATGGCTGCTCCCAGACCTAGCATCTCTAGTTCTACTCAGCACTGTGGGGTGCCATTTAATGATTTAACAGCTCATTTTCATTTCCTTAATTTTTCTTATAATAAACCAGCTGGTTAACCATCGCTGTGCCAGTGTCCTTTATTAAAACATATGCATTTTATTCAGATACCATAATACATGCACATTTTTCTTCATTTCAGCAGGGTGCACTGTTGATACATTTCAACACAATTAGTACAAGCAAAGCTCACAAACACATTTTCAGTACAAGCATCTGTACAGGTCAGTTTGATATACTAATGACATACAATTATTTACAAAATTCCAGCTAGCTGTGCTGGCACAAGTTATACATCCACTGCCCTACTTCTCCCTGGCATGGTTGGCAGTATCTCCTATTGTCACAGTCCCATATAGTTTTGAAGCACACTGAGCCTAAATGTACAGCAGAAGATATATAAAAATGACTACATAATTGCAATCAATTGAAATGGGGTAGGGAAATGAGGTTCTAATGATATCAAAATGTATGCAACATGAAAATAGCCATGATTCATAGTCACCTATAGAGAAAATTGCACAGCTCTGTGTGCTTGTCTATAATTGGACAAATCATTCCCAAAGTTTCATCACTGCATATAGCAAGAGTGAAGGGAATGGATATTGCACTTGTGAGGAAATATGAGTGCAATACTTACCTCAGATCACATAGTCACTGAATCTTCAAGGTTACACTATTTGTTCTCATCTCTTCCTCCATGGCTTACCTATGGAGCATAATTTAGTCCCCTCAGTTTTACCTTCCCTAGTCTACAAAAAGAAGAAAGTTGTTAGGGAGCCTTCTGGGATGTTTCTGGCTTTTTTGTGGGCTAAGGCACTGGTAGGTGACTCTGCAGTGGTTGGTTATTGTTCCTTAAACCATCTATCTTCTTCTTCCCCAGGTCCTGTTTGTATAGGATTAGCAGCCACCAAAGCCTGGAGGATATCCATGTCCTCTGTGGCTGTAGGAAAGCCCAGTGAGGGCCAGATAGAGCCACTTTTGTCACTGACTATGTGTGAGGCAGGTAAAGAGAGCAGGCAGTGAATCCTCCTTGTCCAACGAGCAAATGTATGTGTAAGCCTGGATCCGTGTGCCTAATGGGCCTGTCAGACTGTAGGGGGCACTCTTCTTGGTGAGAAAAACTGTTAGCCTCTCTCTGTCACTAAGGGTGGGACTGAGTTACAGTGCTTTGCAAAGGAAGTGATGAGTGCTTTTAAAATACCTATTCAGTCCTCACACAAGAAGAATAGGGATAATTACTCTTCTTCAATCTGACAGGATTTTGTTAGTCAGAAAGTGAAGCCTTGTGGGGGAAGAACAGTGTTTCTGAGGATTCTACTCAGTCTGAGGTTTCAGATTCTGAAGAAAGCATTCTTGCATACATTCTGAATGAAGAAATTTCTTTTTCAGAAATGTTATCTGAGTAAGGATTTCAGTGGGAACAGAGTGAAGCCTCTTTGATCCAGAAAATGTATTATAATTTAATACAATTACAGATGCCTAAAGCAACTCTCACGTCTCCTGTTTTGTCACCCTTAGATAATGTGCTTCTTACTGCAGCCAGTTTACCTGACAAGTTTTGGCAGCCAAAAGACTTATGGATTATATAAGGTACCCCTGCCTCATAAGTACCTGTTTTCTAACCCCAAGGCCAAGCCAGCAGTCATGTTTCATGTAAATATGCTGCTGCTGAACAGGTTACTGCTTCTAGCCCCATTCCTTCAGATAAAGATGGGAATGCAATGAATATGTGTGGTAAGAAGCTGTATACTTCTAGTACTTTAGCTTTTAAGGTTTTAAATTGTGAAGCTCATACGTTAACGTTTCTGGCTGTGTCTTTAACTTTTCATCAACTGAGGCAAAAAAATCTCTAACTGCTTCTGTAACAGCTGTTTCTCAGGTGGCTAAGCATATTCTAAAGTGTACTTATGATGTCACTGACTTTTCTACCAAAGCAGCTTTTCTGAATAATTTCTGAGGATACGTGCTTGGTTTGAGGTCCCAAGATCTTTTTGAAGAAGAAAAATTTGAGATTTTGAAATTTGTGTTAGATAAAGTCTCTGTTTTTGGCTCTGTGGCAGCTGAAATACTTAAGAAGTGTGAAAAAAAGGGAACCTCATACAAGGAGTGACACAACTTTTAAATCTCTACTGTTTTAAAATAATTTCCAACTTATCCTCTCCCCCTTTCCCAGCAAACAGACTAACAACAGGGGGGCAATATTTAGAAAAAGGGAAAAGCCTCAAAAAATTAAGAACAGCCTTTCCATTCAGCATGACTATCACCTGACCCCCCCCCGGTTACTAACTACCTCTTCATCTCCCTCAGACTTCAACTGACTTTTGTAATCAGATAGCCCCAGAGAGTTGGGTTCCAAAGGTGAATTAGTTAGTGTACTCCTGGCAATGGAAATCTCCCTTCAATTCCTGGGAATTCCCTGTTGCCCAGGAAACTGTATTTCTCATTTCATCCCATTCTACATGATGCGATAGTCCAGAGAGCAATTCAGCCCATGGCCCTCAGTATTTGAGGCAAAGCCTGTTATTCAAGGATTTTCATGAACCCCAAACTGGAAAGATCCTGGAGCTCAGTAATGGATCCTTTAGATGAAACCTCCATATCAAGATTCCAAAGTTTAAGATGCTATGAATCTTGTGCCAATTCATCCTGACTCTAGCTGTCATGGTAAAAATAGATCTAAAGATACCTATTACCAAATTCTTATTAACATACAATACAGGGGTGTCTTAGAATTTCTTCTGTCTGGCTTACATTATTAATTATATGTTTTACTGTTTGGACTCTCTACTGTGGCAATGATGTTGAGAAAATGCCTAGCTCCAGTCTTTGTTTCTTGCGTACTCCAAGGTAAGCATATTTTCACATATTTGTATGATAATTTTATCTTTGCAGATGCTTGTTTCAACAGTTAAGGGTCTTTAAAAATTGTTCACGAACTTCTAATCAATCTGGGATTTCAAATCAGTCGACAGAAGTGTTCTTTCCTCTCTTCACATAAAAAGATATTCCTGGGATTTTTGCTGATCTTGACCTTGGGGAGAGCTTTTCTCTCCCAAAGAAAGTAGAAACATTCCAACTGTATTTTCTGAGTTTCTCTAGCCAAAACATAAATCTTCAAGAGGGTTTATTAGAATTTTGGGTTGCATGGCATCTATGATTATCATGCAATCCCTGGCCAGACTACCCATGAGGAAAATACAGTGGTACCTCATATCAGTCTGGACTCCGCATTTACATCCCTTGACTTTTTCAAATTCTGGAATTTGTAAACAGTGATATTTGATGGAAGACAGACTAGATAACATATAATCCAAGTCTTCCATTCTCTCTTCTGTCCCCTCTCCAATCAGGCAAGTATTACAAATACTTTAGATTGGGGGTGGGAAGCAGTTTTAAAATGGTATAAAAGTGCAAGATCTATTGGATCCTTTCAAAAGACAGAAGCACATAAATGTCTTAGAGATATCAGCTGTTATGGATGCTTTGAAGGTCTTGAATCATCTCTGATCCAAGGACCTCTGCAAGCATACACAGTCAACACCACAGTGACATAGTACATAAACAAACAAGGTAGTACCAAATCCTACCCCCTTTACAGACTGGCTGTGATGGCCTGGGAGGTAGCAATCCAGCTCATTTTGACTCTCCAGTTTTCATTCATTATATCAGAGCAAAACCCTTATTACAGACAAGCTCATCAGGAACAGGATTCTGCTGCAGGATTGTTTACAGGCAGATCTGGAAAACAGATACCTTTTCTTTCCCATGGACAGAAATGTTCTTGTATGTCTTTCCACCCTTTCTGTTAAATACCGGACTTTTTGAAAAATCCAGAAGAACTCTCCAAAATTTGTAGTGTTGACCCCCATTTCACCCAAGGCAGCAGTGGTTCTCCTTTCTTTTCTGTCTGGCTCAGGGCAATTTCCACAAGATTCCCCATAGACTGGTTTTACTCAGAAAAGTTAGGCGTTTGATACATCCCAATCTAGAAATGTTCAATTGTCTGGATGACAACTTTTTTATACCTTTTAGGTATCTTTCTTCTGAGGATATGCAGCAGGTACTTAAGGAGGTTAGAAAACGTGCTACTAGACAATTATATATGGGTGAGTGGAAAAGATTTTCTAGTTGGTGCCACTCTGAGCAAAGATCCTGGCCTGACTCGGATACCTTTGGTTCTTGATTATTTGTGTGGATGACTGCCCAGTGGCTTGTCCTACTTTTCTGTCATGGTCATTTGTCAGCCAGTTCAGCTTGTCTGCCCAGAGATCCCTCTTTCCTTGCAACTACCATGTGAATATTTTTTTTTTATTTCCATCCACCTTAAACAGGTGGCTCCTCGTTGTAATCTCAGCTTTGAGCTTGAGAAGCTTACTCATTCTCCATTTGAGCCATTTTCATCAGGCAGATTTAAGGTTCTTAATATGGGAGACTGCTTTATTCATTACTCTGACATCTGTTAGAAGACTATCTGAGCTACAAACAATTATGGTGAATCAACCCAAACTGATTTTTCATAAGAACAGGGTTTCCTTGAGAATAAATCCTGCCTTTATGCCTAAACTTGTTTTAGAGATTACTTTAAGCCAGACAATTAACCTCTTTCTCTTCTTTCCTGAACACAGGAACAGAGGAGAAAGTATTCTTCACTCCCTAGATGTAAAATTCAACCTTTCAGGACCAGCTGTTTTTTTTCCTTTGAAGGTAAGAGGAAATGGCAACCTTTGTCAAAGTTAGTAATTTCTTCATGGTTGTCTCATTCTATTAAGTTTTGTTATACTCATCACAACAAGCCACTTCCAAGCAGAGTTCCAGCCCATTCAACAAGGGCACTGGCTTCTTTTGTGGCTTTCTGGAAAAGGGTGAACTCTAGAAGCATTCTAAAGGCAACAGCTTGGCCCTCAGTACATGCCTTTATAGGGCATTGCAAATTGGATTCCTTTTCAAGGTCCAGAACTGGATCCGCTAGGACCATTCTCCAAGGACTCCAACACAGCTTAGGCTACTGTGATGTGCTTTTTCAAGCACCTTTACTGAATTATCACTTGTGACATAGGCAAATTTACATTCATAAGGCTACTGTAGTGTTGATCATTTGTAACACAGTGTAGTTGTGTATAAAAACTTGCCATCATAGTAAAAGCTATAACACATCACTGTTGCAGTAGCCATCCCTCCCTCCATCCCCTTTTCCCTGATGGTTTTCCTTATATGTTGCCAGGGTGTGTCTCCTTTCACCCTATTGTAAATTGTAAGAAACATAATTTGCTTTGTTTTCTAGCGCATATATTCAGGTCTCTTGCCTTCTTCCTTGGGCTTTTTGGTGCTCTTTCAGCCTTTTACAAAAGTGTTCTGCATTTTCATAGCAACAGGACCACTTGAAACGTACCCAAAGCTTTTGGAAGATGGCCGGTGCAGGTGGGGCAAACCCATATAGCTTAAGCTACCACAATGATGATGCATTACATCTACTGTTGTGGTAAGTTTACTTACACAAATGTATACTTGTGATCAACAAAGGCTTCTGTGCCATGAATTGCTAGGTTTTGTGCAACACACATGAGATCAGAATCAACATTTTCTCACAGCACGCAGGTAGTGCAATTTTTCACATGTCTGGCACAAATCTAGGCTATATTGCCATTTTCAACATAATAAATTTCACAGGTCCATCACATTTTTAAGTGCAGACATTGTGGCTGACATTAATGTATGTGGTTACTTCCATACATAGTGATCCCTAGCATTCATACCTTGTTGCATATGATGCTGGGTATGGTCTGGATCACTGACATTCATATAGACCCAAAGAGTGTGGTCAAGCATGGGTATAATTTTGTATGTGTACAAAGAAGCATAACAGTAAAGTTGTGTTTGGCGTGCTTAAAATGTATTTCCTCTTTTTAATATAACTGGTGAGGACCCTCCAGTGTTATCTTGCATCAAACTGTGTGATGATCTTAGCATGCTGTGTGTTCCAAAATATGGTGGTGAACAGACAGGTTATTCATCCACTGGATTTTGGTATGATGGGATCATCACATGCCCAAGCAGCTGAAGCAATAATGGCTAAAACAAATGTTTGTGACCTAATAAGCACAACGTGGCAATGCAGTGATACAAATCAAACATGCTCTTTGCTGTGTGAATATTTGACTATATCGGTTAGTAAATGTTTGCACTAAACTATGCATCAGATATTCCAACATTTACCATGCAAAGGAAAGTACAGAATGGGTTACCGTCATCATAATATGTAAAGATGTTATGGACCAAATGATATATCTTCTTACATATACTCAGTGGAGAACATATAAAAAGACTTTGACATGGAGGTCCCAACTAGATGGACATTCTGCGCGATATACTATTTCCTTCTGTATTGAGGTGTGTGGTCCTGCTATGTAGTGATGGCTTGGTGCTGAAATGTAAGTCTCAAGAAAATGGATATTCTATCTTAGAAATAATTTCCTCCTGGGATGTTTGCGGAATTCCATTCTATCAATGAAATCTGTGGGAATGTGACCTGAGTGATGTCTACTTAGGTAGTGCCATGCCAACTGAGGTTATGTGACATGGCAGACCTAAAATGGTGTGTCAGGGTGTGATATATGTCTAAATTAGGACTGTATACCCAGTGATGTCTTACTCCTATATAGCCAACCCTGATATGCAACTGCCTCTGATCTTAGAAAACACTGCAAATTAATTTGCTGACAGTGATACTTCCAATACCCTGGATGGAGATGGAGATTGAAGAGGAGGTGTCACCATAGACCTCATCAGACCAATCACTACCTTGTCCTGTTTTCCATATTTGCATTGATACCCTGCCATACATAAATGAGATCCATGGTGGGCTGGATTGCAGTGGATTGTATGTCAGAGACCTCTACAGGACTGGGTGTGCATACCAACTTCAGAATCAGTCTGTATATGTTCTACTGCAGCTACAGATGGATCCTTGCTAATGTCTGGAGTCATGATCGACCCCGTCTCCAATAAGAAAAATGAGGGTTCAGGCAGTACAGCCCCTTGTTTTTGTGTGGGCAAGACTACATCTTCAGAATGTATTGAGAGTAAATGCTCACACAAAATGGAAACAGGCAATGCCAGAATGTCATCGGTCTGTGTTGTCATTTGTCACTTATGTATTTGAGTGTTATTATATTACCATTTAGCATATACATGACTATACACTGACCATAGAATGTTAACAAAATAGTTTGTATATAGGAAAAACTAATATAAGAGCATTTGCTGTAGCCAAGAAATTCTAAGGTCAAGTAAGGTGAAGAATTCTAAAGGATGGAAAGTGAAATGGGGGAACTGCATATAATTAACTTTGGTTGTACTGCAGAAGTAATTAAGAGGGAAGGAGAAATGATCAGATACTACAGTCAAATGTGCTGAATTGCCAAAAAACATTTGTTACATAAATGCTGCCATATCGATGTAAGTAACATCTTTTGGCTATTCCAAGTTAGGGGTCACCACAGCAGAACTCTGGTCCGCTAATGATTGGTCGTAGATTTTTATAGTGCCAAGTTGCCATCCTGATGCCCAGCCTTCAAAGAAGGCACACCCATTCACACACACACCTACCTGCAGGTCTGTAAACGTCACTCGAATGTGGGAAGGACATGCAAACTCCACAAAGAAGGCGCTCCAGCCGAGAATCGAAAGGGAGAACCTCTTGCTGTGAGGCGACAATGCTAACCACTGCACCGCTGGTAATGATAATTAATCTCAATAACAATACTTCACTTATGGACCTAAATAAAAACTGACATGCTTGCAAAGGATGCAAGAGTGACATAAAACTGCAGTGTTACAAATCAGAGTTAATGTAATATACATATTAAATAAAATGATGAGTTAGGTTAATAGTTAGCAAGTACAGAAGATACATTGTGGGATAAATGCATCCACTGCAGTTATTGCATATGAAATTGCTCCCCAGGCTAGTGAAAGTGGATAACATATGCATACTAAATCTAGAGCAATTTATAATAGTTTTTCAATCTTACTCACAAACACTGGCTAATCTACAATGTATGTACTGTACCTGTGTACTATGTATGTATTCTACCTACATTCCAAAGTTCAGCTGTACACCACAAATCTATTACTTACCTTTATTTTTAAAATTAATATCTTTTTTGATTGTTGTCTCCACTGTAACTGTTTGTTTGTCCCGCATACCACTGTAAAAACATGTCTCTTGTGATTTGTGTGTATACTGATTATGTCTAAATAACTAAATGTGTCTGTAATTTTTCTTTGTGGAGCTTTTCTCCCCGGGCCTCTGCTGAAAAAGGGCCTTTTCGGCTCAGTCAGACACCCCCGGTTAACAAATGTAAAATAAAAATAAAATAAATAAAAATGTATAATTTCTGACACCACTGCTGTATTCTCCACTTACAGATTTTGTTTCATGCACATCAGAAAGGGACATGTTTTTACCAATAACTGTTACTGGCACCCATAGGAAAGGAGTTTATCATCTATAAATGTAACAGACAAGCATGCGTTGTACAGTCATGTATAGTCATGTAAATGCTAAATGGCAATATAACACTTGGTATACATAAATGACAAATGACAGCATAAATCTGATGACATTTCATGATTTCAGGTTTTCTATTGGTAAATAGCACACATCTCAGACATTGTTATACTGAACATGCTCACAAAAAATTACAAGGAACAGTAACATAACAGCAATTCACTAGCACCGGCACACAAGAAAATGTCATAACAGAGGCCCTTTCAAACTTTCTGATGATCTGGCAGCATGGCATACAGTAAAAAACATTTATGTAATCTCTCATTTTTTCCTAAAGCTGTACAGTATGAAGAAAAGAATTGCAGTAAGAAAAAAGTGATTGGATGAATACATGCAATACAAGGCATATAAGTATTTTGAAAATCAGCAATGGCTTTGAGCAATGAATGGCATAATAAACATTCACATCTTGTCATTTTTTTAATACATGCCAGGACAAATATCAGAGAAATGCACATCAATTATGGATGCCACAGAAATACGCATATTGGTTGTGTCAGGAAAAACACACTTGAAGGGCTTATAGCTCCTTCTTATCATAAGAGCATGGATACCCTATCTTGTAGGACAAGGCCTGAAAAAGATGGCCCTCTGACTGTGCCATAACTATTTTCTGTGTAGAAGACACTGGTGTCTGACACAGTTGTCTGACAGACAGATGTTATCAGATTCAAACCCCTAGCTATGATATTTGTCTCTCATCAGACCTCTGTATTGACTTTGTGTGTCGTAGGAGATAGCAATGGAGGTTTTCACACATAACTGAAATCAATGTGTGAAGTAAGAAAGGAGTTACAATAATAATATGAACAATCTGATTTAGTCAGAATGCTGGAAAGAAGCTACATGCTACTGTCCAAACAACAGTCAGTACAATATCAATTCTTTTTTTTTTTTTTTTTGCCAAAGAAGCTGTTTCCATCATGTAGTACACACACTGTTCCAGAAATGAACGACATTCTATCCATGTAGGTATGCCATACAAGCCAGTACTCACTGCACATATCACAGGAGCACTCAGAGCACAACATGCCCCAAATAACTGCTCACTGCCATGCAATCACAATATGTGATTATATATCATTGTCCAACATAAACATAGAAAGAATAGATAGAATGCTTTTCGAATAACATCAGTGCATCCATATAATGTTTCACTTTTCTGGAATTGAACAGCAAGCTATGTAAGTCTATTCAGTAATGAGGTGTGGATGAAACACAACCACCGCAGTGGAAATCTTAACACAAAATACCTATGCTGACAGTACATCATAAGATTGTATCACAAACAATTACTTTGAGACAAAAGGGATGAGGAGGCCTCTCCCACTGTAAATGTACACATTATAACTGTGTTAGATGCCATTTATGCATCACAGTGTAAAGACACACAAGTTGACTGTCGTTGAATGTGAGATTTGTACACCTGAGCATTTGACTACAGAAGATACATGATATTGTAGAGAATGAATGCACTACAGTAGAAATGTCCTATAATTGTGAGCCATGTTTGTTTTTCAAGACAGCACATCATGTTGTTATTGCAAGATTGTGTATACCTGTAATTGCTGTAGTGAGGTAACAAAATACAGAATATTGTCACATTTCATTGAGTCAGCAAACTCTTACTACAACTGTTATGTAAGGAAAATGTAATCACATGCCATCATTACTCTGAATAAAACCATTGCTGTATGAGAAATTATCATAGCCTTTTTAAGAGGACTCAGCATCCATATGTGTACACAGCAGATGCGTTTGACAACAGTGTTAGCAACATGTACAGTCACAATAACACTTGCACATCATAGTCTGAGCAGTGATGGTTGGATTTGAACTTATTACACAGACCTCAAGCTGCAGATTAGTACCTGAATTGCAGTCACCACACAGTATATTTCTGTACAGCTGTGGCAGTATACATTTGAATGGATGGCATCACCATTGTTTATGAGCTGGATGTTTATAATAAAATGTGGTCAAAGAGCATAATGACACTGTATAGCTACACATCATCTATGTGTGCATTTTATGGAGTAATCTACACAGCACGAGAGTGAAACACACACTCACAGCTGGACTCAAACCTCCTACCTATGTAAGTACACAATCAACAAATCACAGTATCAAAGTCATCTACCCACCAGAAGTCATACGACATCTATGAGATACTGCAGATATGTAAGTATCATGTAAACACTCTGTTTTCAAAAAAAGTCTTTTCTATGAGAATTTGCTTGGTTTAACATCATGCCACTGAAAATACATCTCATAAGTGGAAGTACACACAACAGTCATTATGAGGTAGCCAACAGTATATGACAGCAACCACAGTCACACTATTTAAGCAAGGATGGACTTGACCCACCTACCTATCTAGTAACATACGTATAGATCACAATAATAACAGCCAGTGCCAAAGGAGAATTTGGAGTACAAGTCAGGCATACAGCATCTATGAAGGGATGACATCAGCAGTGTATAGCAAAGATGTATGTGCTATATTGACTTTTACAGCCATCTGGTGTTGCAAATGTTGACACTATAAATGTACACAAACTAATCCGGAATCCATTTACAGTCTCACACACTTTTAAAAGGTAATCTCTGCTGTATTTAAACCTCCCACCTATCTAGTTATACATTCTGAAAAACGTTGCAAGAACTGGAAAAGCCACATGAGAAGTCTGACTTCTAAATTGTGAGAGTGCACTTTAGAAAGAACAGCTTCATCAGTATGTTGCAGAGATGTGGTAAATGTGGGTTAAGGGATGGGGGACTCATGCATCTATTTACAGGTTTCCCTATGTGACAGTGGAGTGATTTCAGCTGTTGTGGAAGTTATACTGACCTGACTCTACAGGTCCACACAGACAAAGTCACCACTGTAAGGATTTTAACATCTTACCTATATATTTACATAACCTAGACGTCATTGTATTAAATGTCCTTGCTATAATAGAAGTCTGACCACAAGTGAGACGTACATTTTGTTTGAGGGGATGACATCAGCACTTCATTGTAGAAACACTGCTGTGGTAAAACTCAATGCACTGATGCTGGATGGCAGTTCTAGGCAAAACATGTCACTTGAATGGAATGTTACACATTGTATGTGTGAGTAAAAACATTCCAATTTATTATGAACTCTACCCAGTCAGAGGAGTCACTGCTGTATTTGAAGCACCTACCTATCTAGTTATACAATACAGAGAACACTGTATGAACCCCAAGTGCCTCAGAAGAAGTGTGACTTCCATTCTGTGGGAGGGCACAAGAGACCTCAAAGTGTGTTGCAGAGATATTGTTTTGACAGGTGGGATAAGGGGCTGGTGGAGTAATCTAGCAGTTTAAAACATTTTGCCAGAGTGGAAGTTAATTGAATACAGCTGTGGTTCAGAGCATCCCCTGACTCTCTACACCCCCCCCCCATCACACACACACACACACACACACACACACACACACACACACACACACACACACACACACACACACACACACACACACACACACACACCAGTATCCCATGGTGGTGATCCAACTGCCTACTTATCTAGTTACACACATTTTTATTTGCAAGCTCCACAGAAGAAAGCTGATTTTTAAGTGGAAAGAGTACACTTTGAACAGGATGACATCATCACTGTGTTGCAGAGAAGATGTATCTGTCAAAAGTGGGATATAATGCAGAAAGCTGTGTGCAGAGTTATACATACTCTAAACAAAACAAAGTCAAATTGTCAGATAGAGGCCAGAACATCAGCAAAGAAAGAAATTGCAAAGGAAAATAGGAATCTGGCCACCACTGCTAATTCAAAGAATTTAATATAAACGTAACACAACAGGTAAGCATTTTCACGGAAATAAAGCCTGCTTCTTAAGACCATTAACAAACTTAACAAAATCCAAATACTATTATACAGAATTTAAAAAAAACACATCCAATAAAATCATTGTAACAATTTAAAAACACAACCCACTTGGGAACATGAAAAACCAATGTAAATGCATCATGCAAATACGCATATCGAAAATTATAGATATTAATGTTGTAATATGAAAACCATCAGGAATCAAAGCGGTGTACTCTTATGAGACATATGAATATCAATGCCTGAGGGCCAGGATTTCAGAACCGGCTTCAACGGCACATATTCATTCAACCCAGATATACATTACCTTTCAATAAAAGTAGCTACTTCATTTCTTTCTTTTCAGCATTAAACTTAAAATCACCACCCCTCATGCTTGCAAATACTGATTCAAGAACAAGAAACTTAAAGTTGTGCTCATTACCATTATGTAAAACATGCTTAGCTAAAGCACACATACTCTTCTGGTTGTGTATATCACCTGCATGTTCCAAAATCCTACTTTAAACATTCTATTAGTTTTGCCAATGCAAAAGGCAACACATGCTATACATCTAGCATAATAAATCAAATTCTTAGTCCTACAATCCACCTAAAAATCAAGACTGATTTCTTGCTTAGTATGTGGATGCAAAAAAAAAAAGGCACAAGTCCGAATATATTGGCAAGCCTTACATGATCGGCAACAATAGGTTCCACATCTAACTGATATAGCATGGAGGATCTGTTCAAAACATTTATGGCATAATTGTTGCTTTAATCACAAATTATTTCTGAAAGAAAAAAAAGGGTTTCTCATCTAAAATATTTCTGTGATTGGGGTTGGCCAATAGACACGTCCAATTTTTTTTAATAACATCACAGGTAACATTGATGTTACTGGAATAAGTAAAAAGCAATCTATTATTGCTAAAACAAGTGCTGGTCCATAGAGAAGTAGTAGCTACATAATCAAATGAACCAGAAAAATATGGTCTCCCTTATTGGACTCTGTGAAACTGAAATTTGTGAAAACTAACAGTTGGACATAAACAGTCCTATTACAATCTGACTTTAGAACAGCAAAAAGCTTTGCATGAGCTGTGTACAGCCCCCTACCTAGTCATACGTCATGTTGTTGTTATGGATAAAGAATTTTATTTAAGCAGCGTGTCTGAAATGTCTGATAGAGATACATATGTGCAGATTAGTAAAAGAGTAGTTGCAAGTACTATTGATAAAGTGCATTTTTGGTGCATGATTTGTTGATGGATGGTTCAGTTGAGCAAGGATTGTTTGAGTATTTTACACTGGAGTATCCTGTGATCCTAATTTTAAATGGGCTCCCTAAAGTCCATAAAGATGTTTATAAACCGCCTGTTCTCCCTATTGTTTCTAGTAGGGTCTGGGTTACAGAGCCATTTTCTATTTTTGATAAGAAGAATATAAGGAAAGTGCTGGATAATACTGACAGTGTATTGAAAGACAAAAAAAAGTTTTGAGTGGCTTTTACCACTGGTATCAATTGCGATCTTTGGATGAGGAATTATATTTAGCAACACTTGATGCAATGTCTTTGTTTACTGCTATTCCTAATGATATAGGAGTAGAAAATGTTAGGTTATATTTGAGTGAGAATACTGACTTTACAATTGGGAAAGTAGAGTTGATTTCTGCTTTAATAGTCTTGATTTTGGAGGACAATGTGCTCATAATTAATAATGAGTTTTATTTACAAAAGGTTGGTGTGGTGATGGGCATGGCTTGTGCCAATAGCTACACCAACCTTGTTAGCCCACTGGGAGAATGTTTATGTATTTAGTAATAATAATAATAATTTATATACACAGTATCTTAAGTTTTACAGAAGATTTGTTGATAATGTTTTTTTTTTATCTGGAATGGCAGTTTAGACAGATTGATGGATTTTATAAAATATTTACATGGGAGTATGACATTTCTGAAGTTTAGCCATCATGTTCTAATAAAGCAATAGAGTTTCTCTTCAATGTTTATATTAATACTGATGATTGTAAGAGATTTAATACAAGTATTTACAGAAAACCATGTAGGGAAAATGTTTTATTGCACAAGAGTAGTATGCATCTGAGACATGTTAGTAAGAATGTCCTAAAAGGACAATTTCTGAGAGCTATGTGAATACATAATGATAATGTGCAGTTAGGAGTAATTTGAAATACTATGAGGAAAGATTTTTTTAGATCGGTGCTACGGTACTGAAGATGTAGATAAAAGCTTAGGTGAAGCTTGGTCAGTTCCTGATACTGTAGGGAGACGATATCTTTCTGGTTCTCCTGATAATGCAGCTACTACTTCTGTATGGACCAGCACTTGTTTTAGCAATAATAGATTGCTTCTTACTTATTCCAGTAAGATCAATGTTACCTGTGATGTTATTCAAAAGAATTGGCCACTTCTATTAGCCAACCCTGATCTTAGAAAAGTTTTAGATAAGAAGCCCCTTTTTTTCTTTAAGAAATAATTTGTCATTAAGTGGCAATTATGTTACAAAAGTTTTGAACAGATCCCCCATACTATATCACATATTTGTGGAACCTATTGTTGCCGATCATGTAAGGCCAATATATTTGGACTTGTACCGCTTTTTTACATCCACAAACCAAGCAAGAAATCAGTCTTGAATTTTAGGTGGACTGTAGGACTAAGAATTTGATTTATTATGCTAGATGTATTGCATGTGCTGCCTTTTATATTGGCAAAAGTAAGAGAATGTTTAAAGTAGGATTTTGGAACATATAGGTGATATATGCAACCAGAAGAGTACAAGCACTTTAGCTAAGCATGTTTAGATAATAGTAATGAGCACAGCTTTAAGTTTCTTGTTCTTGAATTATTGCTTGCAAGCATGACCAGTGCTGATTTTAAGTTTAATAATGAAAAGAAAGAAATTAACTGGATACTTTTATTAAAAGGCAATGTGTACCCAGGGTTGAATGAACATGTGCCTTGGAAGCCCTTTTTTGAAATCCCAACCCCTCAAACATTAATATTCATATGTATCAGAGATGTACACCCATTTGATTCTTATTAGTTTTCATATTACAACATTAATGTTTATCATCTTAGATAGGCATGTTTGCATGATGCATTTACATTGGTTGTTCATGATCCTGCCTGGGTTGTGTTTTTAAATTGTTACAATTGTCCTATTGGATGTTTTTTTTTTTTTTTTCAATTTGGATTTTGTTAAGTTTGTTAATGTTCTGAAGAAGTGTGGTCTTTATTTCTGTTAAAGTGTTTACCTGTTTTGTTACATTTATATTAAAGTTTTTGAATTAGCCGTAGTGGACTGGATTATTTTTTTCTTTTAAATGTATTCTCCTCAGGTGAAGTGGACACAGCACCTTTTACATTAAAGCATGATTTACTTATCACTACATCCACCCCCCAGACACACATCAGTTTCTCCAGGTGAGACTTGAATCTTCTACGTATTTAGTTACACAATCTACAGAACACAAAATTGCACATGGAACAGGAGGAGTCAGCCTCTTAAGGGGACATAGTGCACTTTGATAAGATGGCCTCATCACTGTGCTGCAGAGAGGAGATTTATGTTAAAAATGGGATAAAATGCAGAGAGAGCTGTTTGCATAGTTAAATGTATTTTCCTCAGGTAAGTGCATCAGAGGTTTTGGGACAAATGCATATGTGCACAGGACAATATAACAGCACTGGGTTTGTCGCATGTAATGACGTACTTCTCTGCTAAGAGTTATATACTGTCCTTCATATACATTGTGTTATTGTGAGGGATATGTTCCTGTAATGATTACAGTTGTAAAACAGTGGCTTTATTAATCAAGCATTCCTGCCACTTCATTCTGGGATGCTTGCACACTTGCCTTGTCTCGTACTTGGCACAAAGTGCATTGACAATACAAACAGACACTTCCTATATAGGATAGTGCCTTGCAGATTAACAGTGATGGATTATGTGTAAATAGGTTAACCAGCATTGTAACACAGTTGCAAGTGTAAAAAACTAGAGGGCAGGCATACATTAACAGACTGAGTTAATTGAGTCATCACTCTGAAATTGTGATAATTTGTTGCCAACATTCAATACAAAAACAAAAGTGTTGTGTAACCTAAATAAATAATTATTTGTTGCAAGTTTTTTGCTCTCTGCTTGAAGCACCATGGTGCCAAGCTTAATTGTGCTACTGATGGCAAAGTAATAGTGCATGCATAACCATATCTGGAGTTGTTGAACTTACAATGGGAGTTAGCAGTAGTCTATGGTGCTCTGTGCTGGCTTTCATGCAAAGAAGCATTATACTCATACAACCATATGTGAATCGACTGGAATATAGGACAGCTATGTCTTATGGTCATGTTTCATGTGTCATGATTTACACATTTGTCATGACAGTTGTAGTTAGTCAATCTTTACATGAATGCTACAGGTAAAGCATGAGGGAAAAGTGTGTTACTTCTGTTGGAAACATGGCTTATCTAAACATGTTGGAATCACTGATGTTTATTGTATGATACAGAAGTTGTGGGAAGAGGTGGATAATTGGTGACAGGAATACACAATATAGACATAATAACACAAGTTCATGTTTCATTTCTACACATATTTGTGTTGTGTTGTATTACTGTTTGCTTTATCAGGAGATCTGTACAACACAGGCTTCATGATAGGGAGCAGGCACTTTAATATAGTAACAAAATAACAGTGTGTTAAGGGAAGGGATAACCAACATTTACACCCATAAAATTTGCACAAAACATTCAAAACCAGTTTTGCATACATCTGGATTGTAACCTTGAAAGCATCCCAAGAAAAAAAATGTAGACCTGGTACTATCTAAACACACCACTTAGGAAGTCATACTTCACAACATACCCATGTGACAGCAGCTTGCAAAATCTGAGAATGTTTGTATTACTCTTCATTACCATCTTGACAACTGTAAGCTGTACATTCAACATTTTAGCTTGTTGAAAAGTAGATTAACAGGACTACACATAGATAAGCACAGAGGCTCGAAGGGGACCAAAGTAATGCAGCTGAAGGAAAACAAAATCACACAACTATAAACTATGTACTTCCATTTAGCCTTGGTAACAGTTGATGCTTAGGGACAGACATTGTGGGGATTCAGAGGAGGAAAACTAATGACACAGAAGGGAGAAAATACATAGATGGGGGGAAGGGAGACAGGGACCAAGTAGCTTATGACAGAAGCAGGATAATGTTGGTTCATAGCAATATGTAGACAACAGCTACAAATAAAATAGTGTACTAAAACGGTCAGTAGAACTTGTTAATGTCTGGCTTTGAAAACTTAACAAAAAAAAAAAACTGTCTATACATCTGAGCACTATCTCATCATGCCACAAAGGAACCATACTTCACACACTTTAAATAACACAAATGAAAGACAGCGACAATTTACTAAAACAGAATGGATGAACAGACAGAGATACAGATGAAGAGAGGAATAGCAACAGTAAGTTTATGGGACCTGTAGGGCTATCTGTATGGTGTGTTACTCTTACTTATCACTTTATTATTAAGCTGTTGTGCTCTGTACAATACATTAAATTGATTGCTATAGGGAGCAAAAAGGGAAGGAGAGTGCAACCAACATTGACACATAAGGAGGATAGGGGTAGCTTACTAAGTCTCCTTGTTGGGGCTGCAATGTTTTTTGCAAACAGTGTCGTCCTGCACTAATCAAATTGTATGTTTATTTATTTTTATTTTATTTTATTTTACATTTGTTGACCTGGCTAATCCAACTGGATATATGTCCATTTTCAGTAGAGGCCTGGGGAGAAAAGCTCCAAGACAGATCCATTATACCAATATGTATAAGGTTACAAATTCAAAACAGTGTTTATAAGGTTACAATCAAGTTAACATAGCAGATGATACAAAACATTTTACAGTACATTGCAGAACAATATTTACAAAAATATAGAACAAGATATTCACATGAGGTAGATTGAACTTTTTTCAGGTTTACAATTCCTGAGAATGGTTGCATAAGAGTATTTACAACATATAGAACAAGATATCAATGTGAGGTAGATCATAACTGTATGCAGGTTTACAATTCCTGCAATGTTTGCAGTAAAGAGCAATGAATTAAAAGTCAGAGTGGAGTTAGGAGAAATTTAGACACAGAGGTAGTAGGTTAGTCAGGGTTGGTGCAAAGGCGCAACCAGTGTGTTCTAAGGTATATTTTGAGTTTTTGTTTGAAGTGGGGTAGGGAAGGAAGTGAAGTAAGATCACTAGGTAGAAGATTCCAGTTTTTTCCAGTTGTGTTTGAGAAAAGAGAGGTACTTGCCATGTTGTTAGACTTATTAATACTAAATAGAAGTTTATTAGCAGAACATAAGCGTAAGGTATTCAGATTTTTATACGGAGTAATGAGGTTTGAGAGTATAGGAGTGTTGTTAGGCTGGTTGAGGATCTTATGAACAATGGTATGTTGGTTAAAATGAAGCTGATTTTGCAGTTCAAGCCATCCTAGTTGTTTTAGATTTTGACAGTGATGAGTTCTAAAGGGATTACCAGTAGCAAATCTGGCAATGTTATTATAAGATGTAGTTAGTTTGAGAAGATTCTTCTTGGATAGGTTGGTGTAAATTGGTGAGGCATAGAGAAGTGTTGAGATTAGATGGGAGTAGGCAATAGTAGTTCTGGCTGTTGGAGTGAGAAAGTATCTGATCCTGTATAAGGAGTCCATTTTTCTGTTAACTGTTGTTATAGCGTTATTAATATGGGTATCGAAGTTGAGGTTATAGTCTATTGTAATTCCTAGGAGTTTGGTGGTAGAATCAGGGGATATGAGGGTGCCATTATTAGAAATAACAGAGAAATCTAAAGGCACGGATTTACGGGTAGCAGTAAAGAGAAGGAGCTTTGTTTTTTTGGGATTCAAGAGGAGGCAATGTTTTAATTAAATGTTTTAAATGGAGAGAAATATAAATGTTTGCAGTTAACTATATGATAGTAATATGAAATAAAATAATTATTTGACCTGCAGCTGTAATCAAATCCATGACACTGTTATTTATATATTTTTATTTTACATTTGTTGACCAGAAGTGTCCGACTGGATGCATATCTATTTTCAGTGGAGGCCTGGGGAGAAAAGCCCCACAAATCAATTACAAGCAATTATCATGAATATAACAGTAGCATTCATATTTACATAGACATAAGCACAAATCTTAAACATTAAATACATAGTATAGAAGCAGCCTTTATAATTTTATACAGTTCGAATGAGAAAGTACATAAGCTAGAAGCCAAGCAGGAGAAGCTACATATGTGAGAAAGTTTGCATCTTGTGCAATTTATACTGATAGCGTGAGTACAAGTTTGGCAGGGACAGGATTACTGAAGTTGTAAAACAACAGAGTTGAGTGGTGAGGTAACTACACTAAGTATAAAAACAAATGTAAAGCAGAGGAAGAAAAGACTACAGGAAAACTGAGCCTAGCAGGGTTTTAGTGTCACAGTGTGTATAGATACAATGTGAAATGCCAGGTTTAGAAGTGACACAATGAAGAGGCTAGAAATAAAAAGCTGCAGTTCCTCTTAGTGGTAAAGTCCAAAAACAGAGACTAGCAGATTAGGGAAGAGGAATGGTATGATCGGTAAGTCTAGCCTGCGGGTGAACATAAGCATATCCATGTGTGTTTTAGATGGCCTTTGAGGAGTCTTTTAAATGTAACCTTTCAGTGTGTTGAGGCAATAACTGAGGGTAGGAAGTTCCAAGTTCTAACTATAGAATAAGAGAAGAGGGAGTCCCCTGCTGTGTTTTTATTCTTGGTAACCTTGATCAGTGTTTTATCACTAGAACGTAGTTGTCCAGCATTAGTTTGTAATGTTAGTAAGTTGGCCAGTGCTGGAGTTTTATCTGGAAGTAGTATTAGTTTGTGTGCAAAGTAAAGCTGATGGAAGTTTAGCAGATTGGGAAATTCAAGCCAGTCAAGTTGTTTGAGGGAATGACAGTGGTGAGATTGGTAAGGTGCACTGGTGACAAATTTGGCAATTTGATTGTAGCAGGTGTTGAGCTTGGCCATTTCTGTTTTGGGTAAGTTGGTGAAAATGGGCAAGGCGTAGAATAGAGTTAAGAGGAGGTGAGTTTGAACAATAGTTATCCTGGCAGCTTGGCTTAGCAATGGTTTATTTTTATATAAACAGCCCAGTTTTGTGTGGATGTTTTTAATGGGTTAATTTAAATGTAGATCGAATATGAGATTATTATCAGTGATCATGCCTAGTAGTTTAGTATGAGTGTCTGGGGAGATAATAGTCCCATCCCTGGACACAGTATTAAATGGGCTGGGTATTGTGGTTGATTTGTTTGGACTAAATAGCAGTAGTTTTTTTTTTTTTGGGGGGGGGTTAATATTAGGTTTTTGTTAAGAAACCAGGTTTTGATAGTTTGGAACACTTTTTGGGTGTTAGTGTGGAGTTTCTGGGGATCTCTGGGTGAACAGACTGGTGTTGAGTCATCAGTGTAGTGTATGACAGTTGCATCTTGACAGATGCTGTGAAGATTACTGGTGAAAATGGAGAATAGGAGGAGTCCTAGAATGGACCCTTGTAGATGCTGTGAAGATTATTGGTGAAAATGGAGAATAGGAGTCCTAGAATGGACCCTTGTGGGACTCCTGTGGTGATGGGTAGTAGTAAGGATAAGTTGTTCTCCTATCTAACTGCTTGCTGCCTTCCTTGTAGGTAATTCTGAAACCAGGCGAATGCATGGGTATTAAGACCCAGGTCAGTAAAAGTTTGAAGTAGTTTATGATGGCTGACCATATTAAAGGCATTTGACAGGTGCAAAATATGCAGATGTTAGATCGCCTTTTTGTTTGTTTTGGTTGATGAGGTTTGTGAAAGAAAGTAAGGTGGTGGTGGCACTGTGAGCAGATGAAATCCATGCTGGGTGGGAGAGAAAAGTTGATTGGTGAGTACGTATGGCATGAGTTGGTGATGTATGAATTTTTCAAGTATTTTAGCTAGTGGAGACAGGATGGAAGTACCACCTTTGTGGAGGGCGATGACATAGGAGATCTTCCAGATTGGTGAAATAGTAGCTTCTGAGATAGATCTCTTTAGGAGGATGGATACCGAGAAGGCAAGTTCATTGGCAGCCAATTGGAGATATTCAGCAGGAATGCCATCAGCTGCTAGTGTAGTAGGTTTAAGTTTGGTGAGGAGTGTTTTGATATAGGCAATAGGAATGGGCTGAAACTGAAAGGTGGTGTTAGTTTTTTTTTATAGGTTCAGGGCTATTTGTGATGGATGTGGTCAGTTTTTGAATGAGGCTAGAGACAGTTTCTATAAAGCATTTGTTGAAGGTATCTGGTATATTTGTAATTTCACTAGTGGAGGTTGGAGATGGGGTGGAAGGTTTGCCAGGGCGCAGTAGTTTATTTATTCCTGCCCAGAATTTTTAGGGATTGTTTTGATGCCTGTTTTATAGCTGTAGGGAGCAATTATTTTTATGTAGAAGGATTGCTTTTATAGTATAATTCCTAAGTTTTTGGAATTGTTCCTTAGCTGCTGAAGTTTTAGTAGCTCTCCAGAGATTCCAGGCTTTGTTCCTTACTGCAATTTTATTTTTATTGTCTTTGGTAATCCAAGGGGTTCTCTTCACCTTGAGTTTTGTAACACGAGCTGGTGCATGGGCATTTAGGATTTTTAGGAAAGTATTATTGAAATGGGTTACAGCTTCTTCTAGGGGTAGTACTCTTAGTATGTTCCAGTTATGATGTTTTAGCTCAAGTTTAAATTTGTTAGGGTCAAAGCTTTTTGTGACCCTAGTTGTTTGTAATAAGGGACTAAAGTAGTTCTGGGTCTTGAATTTTAGTAGGAAGGTCAGTTGGTGGTCACTGAGTATGTCTGGAAGAATGCCTGCTTGGTAAGAGGTGTGAGTCTTATTTAGTAGGATCCAGTCTAGGAGGCTTTCCTTGTTTCTTGAATTTCCTAATCTAGTCTTAGATTGAATGACTTGAGAGTAGCTGTACAGGTTGATATGATTAGTGGGGTTTCTGGCAGAGCATGTGTTCCAGTTAATATTGAAATTGCCAAGGAAGTTAGTTTCCTGGGGCATGTTCTGACCTGTCAATTGTAAGAAGGCTTCAAGGTTAGGGATATTATTAACTGATGGTATGTAGCCAGTGATAATATTGATTGATTTTTTTTTTGTTGCTAAGTTTGAATTTAGCTAGGAGGAATTCTGTATTATTAAAGGATGGAATTTGAAGACTGATGCTGGTAACGTTTATGTTATTTTTATTGAGTAATGCTACTCCTCCCCCTTTTTTACCCAGTCTTTCATGATGCAGGACATTGTATCCAGTAGGGAGGAACTCATTGTCAGATGTCATGGGCTTTAACCAGGTTTCAGTAAGGCACAGTATATTAGGGGAATAGGTAGATATCAAAACATGCAGTCAGTATACTTCATTGTTAATGCTATGAATATTTAGGCTCAGGATTAATAGGCTGTTTTTTGGCCTAGTAATGGGTAGATGACTAGATGAGACGGATGAGTTAACTGTGGTTGTTTGTACTGCATTAGGCCCTGGATTTGGGTGTATGTCTTCTGCCAGAATCAGCTGGCGATTTATGTGGTTAAAGAGTTTTGTGAGTTTAGATATGATGGTAATAGGTTTGATTGTAGTAGGTGCCTTAGGAGTGGTTGAGAGGAGTCTGATTGGGTTAAGTGCTATAGTGGTGTGATGATATAAGCTTGGGGATATGTGTAGGCTATGGTGAGGCGTTTGAGGATAATGCGTGGAGATATGTTTTGTTGGGGCTATTTCATAGCTGCAAGTGTTGTGAAGTAAGAGGTGTGATAGTGTGTTAATGTTAGGATAAAGAGGATGGTTATATTACTCATGAGGAGTGTGGCTAGCTTGTGATCCTATGAAGGTGTCATGTTTGTAGGTTGGGGGTGTGAGGATGGCTTAGATGTAGGATAGGCTAATGGGTCTACTTTGTGATAGCTGAAGTATTGGTAGGAGGATTATGTGAAGTATAAGAGTAGCGGTAGTGGGGGCAGGGTAGGGGAGCGGAGTGAGCCTGAAGGGTGAACAGAGTGAGCAGAAATGATGAGACCACGAACTATCAAAAACCTGTCATCAAGAACAGTATATGGACATGCCACAGGCTGTTGCACAAACACTGCTCAAGAGAGTTTTTATAGAAAATAAAATGCAGGAGCAATAATAAGTAAAGAAAGCACAAGCTGTAAAGAGAGAGGTCAGTATAACAGACATTGAAAAGGGGGGACAAGAAACCATAACGTTTGACACCAGCTCGCACTCTAAGTAATGTAACAACAGACTATTTCTTAACATCCATGATTATGATGCCTAAATGTCTGAGGACATACACAAGCAGGCTGAGTAACTGCTGTTTTAGATGCTACAGGTGTAATTTAAGGTGAGTAATGGTTGACTGTGAAAATAACAGGCTGATTAGATGTAAATGATGCTGGGTGGAAGGTGTAAGAGGGAGTGCTTACAATGACTAGAAAAGAAAATAAATATATAAGATGTTAACAAGAGAAGAGGATAATCAAATAAAATATAAATGCATAAACAATACTAATATAACATTAAGAAATTACAAAAACTGTTTTAACTCAAGTGACATATCATGCAGACATGACTACTTAATGTCGACTACAGCAGATAACATTTTCTATAACAGCAAAAGCATCAGTCTGCAAACAGGGGAGTATCTCAACACATCACATAGAGACTTCTTATTCATTACATCCAGCTGGGTAAGAAATGCTACAGTAACTTTTCACAGTACTAGATTTAGTCTGCCTTTATTCTGTATTCACATAGTGTAGCAGATTTAATCACATTTGTACAAAAGTAACCCAACTACTGTGGCTGAAATTAAAATCTTCAGCTTTTGCCATTTTCCTCCTGACTTGACACTGGTGTGCTATGCCAATGTTCATATAAATGTTGAGGTCAAAAAGTGAAGGCTTTTCCTTGGCCATTTCTGGGCATGTGTGTTGCATGTGATTCTATTTTTTGACCAGATAAAAATGGGTGAAAATGGGGTTAATAGGACAGTGGTGGAAATAAGGTGCAAGTAGAGGGTAAGACACAAGGGAAAGAATACAGCAACTTGCAGGAGGGTGGTAGTAGAGTATCATAGCTATTCACTTCTTAGGGGCATTAATGAAATATTGTTCCAAGAAGGTCATTACCTTGGAGTCACCACATCAGGGATTGGTGACAATGACAGAATACTGTACATAGCCAATTGGACCAAAACCAGTGTCAAAAAGACACATAGGTGAAGTGTTGTGTATGAAGTTTATTTTTTTTCTGGGATAGGTGTTCATTTTCTGTATATTTCTAAAGAGAATGGAATATTGAGTTAGGAGCTTGGGAATGCCAGGGTCAGGTAGGAAAGGTAGGTTAAGAAGCAGGCGCAGATACAGAGGATATACAAGACAAACAGAGATGGTGATGGAGACAGAAGGTCGGGTGACATCATGACTGGGGATAGGAAGGGGACATCGGAGGTACATCCCTATCCAACTTGAGAACAGTGAGAACAGCGAGAATCTAGTCCTTACCCTCAAAACTGTCATCAACATCTCCTGTGTCATTTGCCTTGGTCAGTGCCAGACATGGCATTGATATAGTAATATGACACAGGGTCTTTTCAACCTTGCTAATTCAGGCACCAATGCCCCTCTCCATTATGTCCATCATCAGCCCTGTCAGCTCCTGTCAGGTCACAAAATAACCACCTCCACTCATACTGTTACCAGAGAGTATCACTGCTCAGCAGCTGGGGCAGAGCTAGCTCACACAGGTGGGGTAGGTAGGGCAGGGTATGTGAAGGCATCATTAACAGGTTGTAATCCTGAAATGCTGGGTGTCTGTGCTGCTGCTTGTGTAGGTATGTCGGATCAAGCTGCAGTGGTCGGTCTACCTCTCTCTGATGCTGTTCATGTTGTTTTCAACAGTAAAGTATGCAAACAAGAAATAATAATAACAGAGAGTGAGAGAGAGAGAGAGATGGGGTGGTGGGTAACACAAAATAGACAGAATTAGATCCATGGTATGTCACATTATTTTATTGTTCTTTTTCAATGCATTTCTTTTTTCAGTACATTAACAGAAATGATAAATGACTATGTAAATCTTTGCAACATGCAGATATGATGTGAAGGTACTAATGAGTCATAAAATGAACACTTCTCTCTGCTAGGCTATAAGAAATAGCATCCCTTATTTCAACATATTGTACAGGATATATGTATTCATATGTAATAGTTGCACTTACCATAACTGAATTGTTCATAACATTCTTTTTTGCTGTTAATGTTTTAGAAATATTATCTTGTAATAAAAAAAATTACTGCTTCTGGGTATTGAACCTGTACACAATTAAGCTGGTGTTCTCATTGCTTAACGCCAACAGTAGCAGCTATTTCAGAAGGCATCTATACATTATATAAAGGTTGAGGTATGCCTGTTCTAGATGCTAGGCAGTGAGGGACTGAAAATACTCATCTGGTTGCATTTGGGCCTGAGGCATACTTACCCTCTGCGTCACTGAAGTGAGTCAGTCTCTTCTGGTATGCCTCATGATTTGCTGCTATTTCCTCTGCTGCTATACCATAGAGGAAAAGAAAAGAACACATATGAAAGACTAATGAATAACTGTCTTGGCTGTCTAATGCATGCTATATCATTGACTGTTGATGGGTCAGTATACTTACACAACTGATGGGTGCTTACATTCTTAAGTTCATCTGCTAATCAACTTATGAGGTTCTGCTTCTACTTTTTCAGGTCACTATAGTGGTGATGACATTGTTCCCCAGTGCATGGAATGCCAGCTGCACTGGAGACAGCCTTGGACAGGCTATTCCAAGCCTTTACCTTATATTGAGACCTAGTATAATCTTCCTGCAGTAGCTTACAGCTATAACCCTTCACAAGGAGTGCCACAAACATCCTTTACTTCTCAACACCCCACCTTTGTGCTCTAAATTTAGCATCATCCTCTCCATCACCAGCCATGTTTGCAAAAGTCAAGCAAACAATATATGTCTGAATTGGTGCCCAGTTCAAATCTCATGTGTAACAACTTGTGCGCAAGGATGCAAAGCCTTACCAAGTGCATTTGTGCAATTTCAAGCATATGGATTCCTTGCACAGACACTGGAAGTACTAACTTCATATTAAAAAGGTGTGAAATATGGCAGTGAGATTTGTCATTTGTGATGCTCAAACTAATGACACATGGTCCTATATTCAATGATGCAATGCTTAATGGCTTGGCTTGTAATCCTTGGTGTTTGGAAGGATAAATATGATGCAGTCTGACATGTTTTGATGATAGGACTTACACAATGTTGAAACTGTGTTGTACCACCTGGGAATCAAGTCCATGGGATCAAGAATGCAAAAATTTAAATTTACATTAATAATTGCTATTGTCAAAAGAGGACTTCCTTTTAAGCATGGTAATTAGACATATAATAATTTCAGAATGAAATATTTCAGAGAGGCCTGCATGTGTGTGACTTTCTTTAGTCCTTGGATAGTATTCCTGCATAAAAGGCAGTATTTCTGTTTTTAAGTATATTTCAGGTCGATGGACTTGTATGGCCTGACTAATACAGACTGCTGTATGTTATATACAGTTCACTTCACTATCTCGAAGTACTGAAATCGCCATTACCTGGAGACTAAAATAGTGAAAGCCCAGTTATGCAAAAGACCACATAACTGAATATAGAAATGTCAAATCAGCTGTTGTGGTGGTACGCTGTGTTAATGGATAGCTGCAGATTCAGGTAAGTGTTTATATTTTAAGGGTTTTGGGTAGGGATTTTTGTGTATGTTAGTATGTTGGGAAGTTGTAGGTGTAGGTTACGGTATATAGGTAAGAGTGTGTGTGTAAGTGTTGAGAATGGTCATGTTTGTATGTATGTGATGTGTGTTTGTGCGAGGGGAATGTAGATTGTGCAGTGGTGAGTTTAGTGTCTTTGTCTTTTTAGTGCAACCTCAGAGTTAGTATATATAAGTAGCGGGGCTTGCCCTCTGCTTATATGTAGGGTAGGTTTGTGTATTTGTGTTGTTGTGTTTGTGTGTGTTTTGTTTGTTTGTTGTAGTGTAGGGAGGAAGGTGTATGTGTGTTTGTTTGTGTGGTGTAGGGTGTGTTTAAAAGTTGTGATTTTGAATTTCGTGGTTTTGGGGTTTCGGTGTTTTGATTTTTCGGCTTTATAGTCTCGAGATACTGAAATTCAATATTTCAGTATTTCGAGACAATAAAGTGAATCCATTATATACATACATTACAAGATGTACTGTCCTAAACACACGATATATATGATTAGTCATGCTGATTGTAACAAAACTAATGTGTCTATCATACATATGTAACTGCATTTTAAATTAAATATCCTCATTGTCATATTTAACAAATTTTACACACATTATCTTGGGGTTATATGTGAAGCATTACTGATATATGCTTAATAGAAACATTTAGTTTTGCAAGCATTACAGATACATTGCTCGCAATATATATATATATATACTTATCTTTCTCATTTGCATTTAGCTTTACATTCCTAATCAAAATGTTGTGAGAAAAGGCATTCTGACACCATTTGTAAAAGTATCTGTTAGCTGGATTTGAACCCTAAATGAGCTGTGTTTTGTAGCTAAACTTACTACATTTTCATCATCTGCCATTGAGATAGGTATGCGGGACATGGAATTTCTCCTCTCAGTGCTGTCCAGAGTGCTGACAAAAGTAAACCGGAGCCAAGCATGTGTGAGCTACAGAATGCAATCTAAATTAAAGTTTTCACTTTTTTCCTTAGGCAGTGAACTATGTCTGCATGGTGCCAAATGGAGAGCAAATGCAAAAGGCATTAGGAAAAAATATGAAAGAGGAAAAAACTGACAGTAAAACTGGTACTTTTCCGTTAAACCCCTACCACACATTTTCGATCCCATATCGGCATGTCTGTAGTGTACTTTGAAATGTTGTTGTTTTCTGCGGTGTTTGCAATACACTGTATCTATCTGGCTAGTCATCTTATTTCTATTTATTTATTTGTTTCATGTATTCCTTTATTGGTTTATTTATGCATTTTACTCAACACTTGATTCGTATCAAGTCGTTTAAGTAAAGTGCGGCTCTAGTCTCATTCACTTCCTCCACGAGGTATTGGTGCCCGAAATCAAAAACACTCTGAACAATTAGATTTATATCATTAAAGTAAAACCACAAATGTCTACTATACTGAACAGTGTATATTAACATTCCAATAACAAATACATGTAGTAGTCGTTAACTGGTATTCACAGCAGTGCTCTCTGGAAATTAGTGCTAAGACTGTGTTACACAGGACGTGGAAACCTGTAAATATCACAGGTACAAGGTAAGCGAGCTACACTCCACACTTTGTAGATCTTGACCTGGTTGATCAACATGAAGGATATAGGAGGTACTACCATACTTCTCAACCTACTGGCCTTGCTTCTATCTGCAGGTTGTTGGGATCGGTGCAGAGCAGTCTTGCCTGTCTTCCAGTGTCCTCCCCTTCCCGCTACATGTGTGTGTGTGTGTGTGTGTGTGTGTGTGTGTGTGTGTGTGTGTGTGTGTGTGTGTGTGTGTGTGATTTCTTTCTCTATATTTAGGAGCGCGACTTTCTGTTTTCATGGACCTTGCAGTCTGACCCTACCTTCTTCTTCTTCTTGGGGATCACTGTTTTCAGAAGGAGTTAGGTCAGGGATGACACTGTCACCTACATTGAGTAGAAGTAATCACCTGCACGAAGCCCTGGGGAAAGGAACAGGGTGAGACACCTGTTTTACTTCAAAAAAATTGCTTACATTGTACCTATGATATTTAGATATTAATTCACAACTTCTGTTTCTGTTAAATGTGTAAGTTAAAAATGTGTCCCTGATCTGGGGCCTTTTTATTATTTTCCATTTGTCCTTACTTCTGGATATATGTAAACAGACACACCTATGTGGGACTGAAAAAGAGTGGTAGGGGTTTAACAGAAAAGTACCATAAAATTAATTCAATTAATGGGTATATCTGGCAATGACTAGAGCAAAATGTGCGTTACACTGACACATCCATCCTCCTCACTTCTTCTTGCAACATCAGAAATATATTTTGTGGAACACTATGTCAGACACGCAGTTAATAACAAATAATGTGAAAGTGGACAGGACATTGCTCACATGCTACTAGAAATACTGAGAATATTTGAGTTTTACACAGCAAGATAGTAATCTAAAAATGTGAGTAAATGTGTATTCAATGCCCCTTCTGTAAAATTAATAATTAACTGGATTTGAACCCTACATCACCTGTCTTTTTCTCACATTTCATTTCACTTGTACTTTGTGCCATAGGGATAGCTACCCAAGAAGTGGAATTTATTTATTAAGTACTATTCAGAGTCCTGTCATCTGTATACCATTGCCATGTATGTTTGTGCTGCAGAGGGCACCCCAAATTAAATATTTTACATTTTGCCTTCATCAGTTAAACCTAATTGAGCATTACTTCGCAGCACACAAATGCAAAAGGCAACAAAGTAGCAAATGATATGAAACTGTGATGAAAGTTAAAATTTAAATATGAATAATACTTTCAGCATTGGCTTGAAATATTATAACTTTTGTTATAGCTGGTTCAGGTAATGACAATTATTCATAAAGGGAATGCACAGAAATTAACATTATCTCATTTGTGAAGCAACACATTCAATCATACAGACATATTTTGAAAGGAACTGTAATGTACAATACTTCAGCTATATGGATAAGTAACCTGTCATATATATTATACATATCTCAGCATTCATCCTGTTCTTACATTTCTGTTCTCACTCTTTAGAAACTATTAACAACATCACACATAGCAAAGATTATCATTAACAAGAAATATAGATAATTGTACTACTACAACAAACTGGTAACAGAAAGTCACAAGGACGATACATAACATGTTCAGCATTTATCACATGCACTTAAGGTGTGATGTTCATATTCCAAAATATGTCTATCCTTGCAGCTGACACCATAATCCAAACTATCCTTACTGTCAGTATAAACACCCCATAACTTTGCGTTTTCTCCAAAGTTGCTGTTATGTACAGCATGTGCCACAGAAAAAGGCAGCTAACAGGTACATTTTATGCAGTCAATACTATTTGGAGTTTTGATAAATGCTCATTGATGCCAAGCTTGTTTGCAATACTGTTGGCAGTCTAAATTAACTGTTTTACTTTTTTGTCTTCAGTAGTGAACTCTGTTTTGTGCTGCTAAGCAGCATGCAAATACAGATGGAAAATAAAGGAGTACATATTGAGAATAATTAAAAGGAAAGTTTAAATTGTGAATATATAGTAAGTACCTTACAATGACACATTCATTCTCTTCACATGATTTTGCCCTACCAGTAAATTCATTTCTGTGAAACATTATTAGGACTTTAATATTCATATCTAAAATCATGCATATCACATGTTCTAACTACTGGGAATCTTTGATTTTCCAACAGTAGCACGTTTATAGGTTAAAATGAGTGTTAATATTTATTATGACCTCCCTCAGAAAAAAATATCTGTAAACAGAATTTGAACTTTTCATCACCTGTCCTCTTACTCCACGCTCACTTCATTTACACCTTGTGTCACAGAGATGGACATCGGTCAGGTACATTCTCTGCAGTCATTACTATCCAGGGTGCTGATGGCCTGCACTGTCATTGTTTCAACTTACATATCTGTCTGTCATGATTACTTCCTGGGAGATATGTTATGGTAAGCAATCATATGTAAGACAAATCTTCATGTGTCATGTTACTTCTTTTGTGTTATCAGAACATATACCATTTCAGATTTCACCTCCTCCATATCACATCTCTTTAGCAATAATGAGATTACTTGGGCTTCCTACTATAATGCAGTAAATTAATCTGTAAACTGGTTTGAAATCCTGCATCACCTGTGCTGTTTCTCTAAGCTCACTTCATTTACATTTTTTGCCATGAAGACAAGGGCGCAATGACCATAGGATGCGGGGGAGGGAGCAAGCTCCAGATACAATTTTACAGCTGCAGGATCATTACCAGGCAATTACTTTAGAATGGCAGGCTTCAATAAAGAAAAAAAACACCAAAACTCCATGGTGGCAGCATCTTTTTTAAGGAAGACCCATGCATGCAGTGCTTTCTTTAAGTAGGACACATGTGCATAAACACAGTCCACACGTCCAGTAATAATGGTCACAGAGGTAAAAAACACATTCTCCAAAGCTAAGAATACAGCATCCATGGGACCAGATGACATCCTGGGATGTGTATTACATGAACTACAAAATTAACTGGGACCTCACCTAAGTGTCATGTTTAATCATACTCTCACCTCAGGCTTCATGCCCACTGAGTGGCGCACAGCTACAGTTATCCCACTCCACAAGGGGGGCATCCACCTTGGATCATGGGAACTACCGCCCCATCTGTCTGATGAGCCTGATCTGCAAGGCCATGGAACGTATTATCATGGAACTTATAAACAAAGACGTTGGCAATCTTAAAACACTAGACCCCACCCAGTTTGGGTTCGTGAAGGGCTGATCTTGTCTCCTGAACCTGACTTGACTTCCTCGAATCAATCTCCAGAGCCATGGATGAGAGTAAGGCAGTCCACACAGCCTATCTGGAACTCGCCAAGGCCTTTGACACCATCCCCCACTCTGGAATCATAGATAAACTTACTAAGCTGTGCATTAATCCTTACGTCACTCGATGGGCTGCTAACTGGCTTACTGACAGAACTCACACTGTAAAAGTAGCTGACTCCAAATCCAGCTCCAGACAAGTGACAAATGGAGTACCTCAGGGTTCAGTCCTGGGACCTCTCTTGTTTGGCATCTACTTCTTTGAAGTACAGGTCAATACTAAGGGACTCTGGTTAACAAAGTTCGCAGATGACTGCAAACTAGGAGCCATTATCGAATCCCAAAATGATGTGGATACTCTACAAAAGGGCCTTACAGAAACAGATGCTTGGTGCCAAAGCCATGGGCTCAAGCTCAATGCCAAGGAATGTATAGTTATCCCCTTTAGGAAAAAACATGTACCCGTGAATTACCACATAGGTGGCAGTACACTAAACACCAAAAGTGTGATAAGAGACTTAGGGACACAGGTGGATAGTGGTATCATCTTCAATGACCACATCGCCACAACAGTCAGGAAATCCTTCTATGTGGCACACCTCATCACCAAGGGCTTTTCATCCAGAAAAAAGGAGGTCATTGTCCCACTGCATTCATCCCTCATTAGACCCATTATAGAATACAATACCCCATTTGGTATGTATCTCCCAAGAAATCTGCAACAACTGGAAAGGCCACAGAAATACCTCACTAAAAGAATCACAGGCGTAAAGCAGATGTCCTATGCTGACCACCTTAAAAAACTCCAGCTATACTCTGTCGCATATCGTCTACTCTGAGGCGATCTCTGCTTAACATACAAGGCCATGTCAAACCCAGAGCTGTTGGACATGCTACACTTAAAGAAATCCCAATCCCTCAGAGCCACATTCTCCAGGGATCTAAACCTTGTCATCACAGTAAACAAAACATGCTGGAGGGAAAGGTTCCTGACCCAGAGACTCCCCAGACTCTGTAATAGACTGCCCATACATGTCAAGCAGAGCACCTCTTTGACCCTCTTCAAAAGAAACCTTGATGACTGGATGGGAGAAAGGAAATTCACCCCAGGGATCACGTCAGTCACCCTGCTAGACAGGGGTACAGGTAAGTAAATAGTGTGGGAAGAAATAGCCAGGGAATTGTTATGGCTAGGCTTGTATAGGCCCTAGGGCCGATAGCCTAGTACCAACCTATGAACCTATGAACATCTACCGCATGCACAGCATTTAAACCAGCTGTTCCGTTGCTGAAGTGTGAGCGAGTGCTGATCAGAGTCAAGCTTTAAGGTTTTAAGGTACAAAGATTGTTGTTGCCCCATTGTTGATCAGTCATGCTTCCACGTACAGAGATTGTTGTTGCCCCAGAGCTAATCAGAGTCATGCTTCCAAATATGGACATTGTTGTTGCCTGAGTCTTTTCCAGGTACAGAGAGTTTTGCCTGAGTGTTTTAGTCATGCCAGGTATGGAGATTGTTGTTGCCTGAGGTGTTGCCCAAGTGTTTTAGTCATGCCAGGTACGGAGATTGTTGTTTTCCAGGTACGGAGAGTTTTTGCCCAAGTGTGTTTTTCTTATTGCTGAAATCTCACATCTCAGGTACAGTTTTTGAAGAGAGGAGAGGTGTGTGTGTGTGTGTGTGTGTGTGTGTGTGTGTGTGTGTGTGTGTGTGTGTGTGTGTGTGTGTGTGTGTGTGTGTGTGTCTGTGTAAAATGCCCCAGTTAGGTATACCTGGTGGTTAGTGTTATTCAGGCTCAAACCTTGTACCTTAGGTACAAGGAACAAGAGCCTGAATTCTCTACCCACACCACCACTTGTGATTCAAGGAATTTAGTCCATAGCTCTCAACTGTATAGATTTTCATGGAATATTTGGATCATACTTTGGTCTGTTACTCTTAAAATTTGTGGATTTCTGGCAAATCAGTGAGAACTGAATTCACTAAATAATGATAGCCATTTAAGTTTCAGTCTTCCTATCTTTCAAGAAATACATGATAACACAAAACACTTTAACTTTCCAAGATTATACAAGCAATGTTTAAAATGTGTCCCTGGTTTTGGGCCTTTGTCTCCCCTCCCCAAATAAATGTTGGCTTTTTCCAGATTTCTTGTGCTGTGAAGTTGAGAGATATAGTTAAGTGTCAAATGGATTTTACAAGGAGCTGAGAGTTTCAGGGGAAGAGAAGTTTAGTGCTGCTTATGCCAGAACAGCTTGCATTGTTAGTAGCACAACAGGTAGTCTACTTGCTTTTGATGCAGAAGGCTGTGGGTTTTACTCCCACAGTATGTAAATGGATTGCTGATACTGTATTGTGTTGTACTTTAAAGGGAGTGGATGCCGCAGTCCTATGAATGTCCTCCTTTGGAAGTGTTACCTAGTAACTATGAACCTGCAACCTGTTTGCCATCCATTCCCTATTGCAATATTACTAGCTTATAATTTTTTAATGTAACATAGGCAATTTATTCTTCAAGGGCAACAGGCACGTTATTTTTGTAATCATTGTAGAAGTAAATAAGAAAACAGTATGCACGCTGAGAGGTTAGAACAGTGTATATGGTAACTGAGAAATAGCCAAGTAATGGAACACTGGAGTGGCTGGGGAGGGGGTTGCTGCTGGAGCAGTATGGGGTTGCTGCAGGAGGGGCTGCTCTTGGGGAGGGGCCAAATCTATTGCCCTGCCTAGGGCCCCATTTACCCATGATCCCACTCTGGTATTTTGCACTTTTTACTATAAATAATCAGAAGTTGGAATGAAACAATAAAGTGTCAGTTGCACAAAAAATAAGCACTTTCATTCTGTGTTTGACAATAAAGGAAATAAAGCGCTTATTTTTTCACAAGTGACACTTAATTGTTTCATTCCAATCCCCTACTCAGGTGTAGTACAAAAGATGAATAATCTAGGAGCAAGCACTTACATCGCTAGCTGGATTGCCAACTTGTTCACAGGATGCAGGAGATGAAAATGGGGAAGATACCATTGGAGTCCACCAGGGTTCGGTGCTAAGACTTTTTCTGTTTGGCATATACATCTCAAAAGTAAAAGGAAATACCAAAGGGCTTTGGCTGACTAAGTTTGAGATGACTGCAAGCTAGGAGCAGTTATTGAATCCCCAAATGAATTAACCATGATTCAAGAAGGTTTGTCCCACACAATAACTGGTGCCAGAATCATGAATTGAAACTAAACTCCAAAAAATAAATTTTTGTATCCTTTGAGACATCATCTACTCCAGGGAATTGCCAAATTGGCAATATCCCCTAAGAACTGACCTAGTTGTTCGTCATTTGGGAACTTGTGTGTACAGTGACCTAACTTTTGACCATGTGCCAAGAGTCATAAGAAAGTCTTTCTATATAGCACAGCTTATAAACAAATTGATTGTGAATAGATCTAGAGATGTTATTGTCCCACTTTACAAAGCCCTCATTAGGTCCATCATTTTGTATAATGCCCACTTTGGTATGTATCTGTCTAGACCCATGCAACAAGTGGAATACCCACAGAGATACCTTACTAAAAGGGTGCAAGTGCTAAACAATAGGTGTTGTGTGGACTACCTCAAAGATTTATCACTATACTCAGTATCCTACAGAGTGCTTAGAGGTGGCCTGTGAATGGCATACAAGGCATCCTCTCACCTAATAATGCTGGACCTACTGAACATCAGCAAGTCAAATGGCATCAGAATTAATCAGTCCAGGTATCTAAACTGAATGTTGTCGAGAGATGGATATATATCACAGAGGAAACCCCTCTTCCAGAACAGACTATCCATTCAAGTAAAACAAAGCTCATCCCTGTTCATATTCAAATGCAACTTAGATCTAAGGATGGGTAATAGAAAATGTACTCCAGGATTGCCCCTCATGCCACTAATGGATAGAGGTAGTTCCTAAATGCTGCATCCCTTACATGGGTCCTGTCAAATTATCTAGAGTATGATCGCAGTTATTCTCACTCGGACTAATATACAATTATCAGCCATGGGATAGGTAAGACCAATCAGGAAATGTTAATTCAAGCAGTAAAAGGGAAACTGGTTAAGCTTAAAATGTCCTCTAAGTGAATCTATTTGTGGTAGTAAATAGTTTAAAAAAAATGCCCTTTTTAGATCACTAAGTATCCCTCTCACCCTCCGCCCCCCCCCCTAGCCTTCAACAGCTTCTAGCACCCCTGCACGTAGATAGGTTGCTGACAGCTTGAATTTTTTCACACAGTGCTGTCCAGAGTGCTGAGGAAAGCACATAGGAAGTGAACAGCCTTTCACTGATACTGACCACTGCCAGTCAATGTAGTGCAATGCCAAATGGCATGCAGAGAATAAAAAAAATCAAATAAGGACACACTTTGAAACAGGTACTTTAAATGTGCATTTCTGATATGTCCTCAATTTTGTTATCTTGCTACAGTAAACTTTTGGATTTGAACCATCAGACCAGGATATTAAGAATATTCATTTGAGGTTATTTCCCATATTTGACACAAACCCAGATATATATATTATCAAGATAAAAATAGCAGATTAGATGTACTCAAAATGTGACATTGCATCAAGTCACATTAAAAGTGCAACAGAAACAAGTTCTGAACATTGTCCTTCCGCATTTTCTAGTACACATTTGGATATGTGGGATATTGTCAAAAGTTAGGATACCCATATACTCAACCAAGCGATGGCTGCATAGTACTGAAAGGCACCTCCTTGTGTGTCTAGACACCGGAACCTAACCTTGATTTGAGCAATCCAACTACACATTCTATGATATTCCTAGCCTGAGTGCGGGCCTCATTCCTTCCTTGCTCAGTGAGGTTGTGTAAGTTTCTCAAGGATATCATGAGCCAAGGCTCCATTACATAGCCTGCATCCCCCACTTAATGCCCTTTTGGAAATTCAGCCCTAGTAAACCTTGTATACAGTTCACAAGTGTACCATATGTGTGAGTCATGAAAACTGCCTGCGTGACATGTACACACACTGTAGATGATCTCTTTGGCATTACAGATAAACTTACAGTTTACAGAGTGATATCCTTTCCTGTTGATGTACCTCCTTCCCTGTTCAGTGGGTGGTGCTTTTATTTCTATGTGTGTGCTTTCAATGGCCCTCAAAACTTCTGGGAAGTGTGCTCTTGCAAAAATACTCCTGCATGTTTTTTGCTCTTTGCTCTGGGGTGAGTGGGAAACAGATGCAACTCCTCCATACACACTAATTATACATACTAACTGCAAGATCACAAAACAGAGGAAAAGGGACAAAATCCCACTCCTCTCTATATAGCGATCTCAAAAAAAAAAAAAAAGCATCCTACAATGAACCAGCAGTTGGGTAAAGCAACCCTCCTAAGTAAATGTTTTATACAAAGAACATGAGAGAACACACTGCACTCATATTGCTATACATATGAGGATATGTGTATATATATATATATATATATATATATATATATATATATATATATATATATATATATATATATATATACACACACACACACACACACACACACACACATATATATATATATATATATATATATATATATATATATATATATATTACAGACAGAGAGCGTGAGAGAGATAGATACAGACAAAGGTACAGATTCAATAAAGCTTACACAGAGATTTTTTCCATGTTTGCATTGCGATGCTATGTGAACATGGGTGCAGTGGATTTTAGATTCAGTAAACTCTGTGTAGGGCCATGCAAGCACATGCATTCACATGCATCAATGGAAAGTTTTGAGGAATACAAATTTTGGCATAAGTAGCTGAATTTAATGCTAATGAAGCAAACCAACATGGTGGAGTGATCCAACAACCCTACATACTACTGTGTATGCTCTGCGTCCGTGATGGAAGTGTATGCAAAAGTTTTCCACATACAGGAGCCTACACAGAAGCAAGGGCATACAGAAGTCCTGAAATATGGACAGGATGTCCATAAAAAGGGGAAATGAGTATTTACTGGCTAAAAATGTCCAAAAGGATCAGGAATAGGTGTAAAATAACAATAAATATTATTATTTTTATTTTAGCAGTAATTTGCGGAATACTCCGCTATGCACAAAAGTTTTAAAAACAATAAAGCAAATGTAATTAAAAAGTTTGGTATGATATATTGTCATAACAGTTACAGTAACACCCTGCATTGTATATTTAAATTGGTGCACCTGTGCTGCTGCCCAGCATACACAGCTACTATCTGTGTAGTTTCCAGGCTGTCAGCATGGTTATTATGTAAATTGTCATAGGAAAAATAAACTTTAAAAATGATCAATACACGGTAGGTTCAGGTTAAGGCACTTTAATCTTGCAGCAAGGAGACAAAAACGTGCTAATAAAGAGTTTGTCTAACTAAAATCAGAAAATAAGTCTATCTTTATACATTTTCTAACGAGACATTGCCTACCAAGCTGACGTAACATCACAAGTTTTAACATCATTATTACATAGCAGCTGTTTATCCATAATTTTCTGCTTGCACTATCAATTTTATGAACAACTTCCTAAGAAAAACAACGTGGCCTTGGTGACCACCGGTTAGATACAGTTTCCCACTATGTTATGTTACCATTCAAGGTGCTATAGCTAATTTGAGCACAAAGCAAGTACAGATTCTTCAAGCAGTCTTTTGTTTTACGTATCTATTCTTTTCCGCAGCTGTGCATGTTCTCATAACACGAACAAGGCCAATTGTTCATATTCAATCATATTATAGAAAAACAGTATTCTATTCATTCATTTCCTGACCTAGCAGATAATCACATGCTTCTCAAGTACATTTCCAAAAAGGCATAAACATGAATATTGCTGTGCTAGCAATTACTAGGTCAGGGTGCACCTTACAGTTTCAGAAAGCACACTGTGGTTTGAAAAATCTTCTTATAATTCATACAGAATTAAGCTGTACATAAAATAGAATGAAAATGTGTTAACCCTTTTAGCTTCTAATAAGCATTAGATATATAAAAATTAATATTTTCTGACATTTCCCCCCTAATACTTTTTATTCTATTTTCAAAAGCATAAACAGTTTGCTTCTTCTCCTAACCTCTTCCATTCCGGATCTGCAGTTAAGAGAGTCATTTAGTTTAGACTTATGAAAGCATTTCAGTTTTCAACAACTCTTCAATTTCAGTACTTTGATACAATGTCTCAGAAACTGATATATCTATAAAATCTTTGATTAACTTTTTCATGCAGGGAATACCACAATAAATGCATGCTCCCAATAGGAGTAATCCCACAGAAATGACAATCAGGATGTTCATTAGGATGGAACCCTATTCCCCCAAACAAATTCTGGAAAAAGTCTGTCAGAGGGTTTGGGCCTGGTTTGGTCATGGTCGACACTTGCTGGATCACCTCACGATGGTCGTTTATCTCATGCTGGTTGTCAGGAATATACAAACAGCATTCTTCTTTGATTTAAGTGCATGTACCACCTCTCACCACTAGGGTGAAGTCAAGAGCCATGCGGTTTTGAATTACCACAGTTCTCATAGCATTTAGTTCATCAGTCACTAATTTGAGAGCAGAAAAAGTTGCATTGCTCATAACTTCGAGAAGTTTGGACAGTTTTCTCAGCTCCCAAATCGATTTCACTGCGCCATATGCAGGGGCTATGCCTGCCCATGATATAATAGTGTCACTTAAGTCCATATATGTCAGTTTATCTTTGTTTTTCACGGAGTTATGGTTTCTCCACCCTTGTTCGATTCGTCCCACTGGATTCTCGGGTCTCTTGATTGGACATCTAGGTTTACTGCTGACCTCTCTGATGTTTCGAATTTTCCCCTGAGGCAAAGCTGCAGTGTGTCGTATGGCTGGAACCAGGTAACCCAAAAAACAACTGCCGGACCAATTCTCAGGTAGCCATTTGTATGCCTTTTTCCCACAAACAAAATAACAATTCTCTACTTTAGTATTGATATATGCTCGCCCTGCATGAAACATTTTCTTGTCAATAATAGAAAGTTGCTTCAAAAGAACAGGATTATGTTGTATTTCACTAACAGTTCTCTTCATTTTTTCAAAATATGAGTCATAATTTGTATCACAGATAATTTCTGCCTTATTAGCCTTAATATAACATTTATAAGAAACAGTCAAATTGCAATTGCTCCAATCTACCTGAATAGTGTCATTTTTATAAAAACATGCAATCCCTTTTTGTGTAACAGGTAGGTACAATGCTATTTTGTCTTGTGATTTCACGGGTGTAGTATCAAAAATCAAGTTTTCCCAGGTCTCATTGACCCCTAGGGGGACAGCAGTCATTAATAATCCCCCGTACGCTGTTGGTATAGCTGTGCAAATCCAGCAGTTCGAAACATTAAAAGTCTCAGCATACACATATTTAATTGCTTGGTAAGTGTTAAAGTTTGGATGCCAGTATATGAGAAATGCATCACGTTTGTTCAGTTCAACTCGTGTGGCTGGAAAAAGGAAAGGCCACAGCAAAAATATCATTGTTATCAATATAGCTAACAGGATGATCATACAATTTTTCTGAGGTTGTTCTGCATCCCTGTGTACTCTATACCTGGTCATTTTGTTCTCGTTGTACAACAGTAACAAGGTTTTTGTCCAGTTCAAAGTTCTTAACCAATTTATAGTGTGTCAGATGAATCCAGGACGCTCGCTCTGTGATCTTGTTTTAACATATAAGAGAAATATCATAACAATTTTATACAAGTAATTAAAAATAGGTATTATTATAATATTCAACAAAACAACTAAAGTATTTACAAAGACATCCACTACAATCAGATCAATTAATTAAACTAAAATACCATGCTATTGAAATTAAAATTTTTTTTAACAAATTTTGTAAATTATCCCATACAATATAATAAGATGTTTTTCTATTTGTTCTTGTCCTAATTGTGTTTATTTCCATATGGCACACTATATTCATAACATTTTTAAATTCATTGAACGAAGGAGGTGTATCTGAAATCCAATTTCTAGTTATTATTTTCCTAGCCACTGCTAGAATAGACCATAACAAGGAAGCTTAACCTTTTAACACTTTGAGGTACAGGTGTGTTGAATAATATAAGAGATTTAGAAATAATGAAATTATCTGTAAAAAGAGCCTGCAAAAATTCATTAACTGACTTCCAGTATTCTTTCAATTTTATACAGTCATAAAACATATGAGCCCAGTCAGCATTAATTTCTACATTACATCTCTTACATAAATTATCTTTATGATTTATTTTATTCATCATCAAAGGTGTATAAAAAGATCTATGTAAAAATTTCCATGTATAAAGTCTCCAAACAATGGAAGACGTAGTTCTATAAGCAGATTCCAATATATATTGTTTATCTTGTTGATTTGGTGGGTCTCCATTAATAGAAGTGAAATAATTCCAGTATGAATCTACACTGTAAAAAGTTTCTTGTCTGATAATTTTATGTATGTATGAAAGTTTACCTTTATCAGAAACTTTATGTTGTAAATTTAATATCAAGTAATCAATCAGTGTTGGAATAGATTATTTAACCTTTATAGACATTAGATCTATTTTATTAATGAGATGTTGTCTAAAGGTCTGAACCTCTAACCAGCAAGTTTCTCTTAGATCAAATTCTTGTTTTAAGAAATCTAGATTTTTAACTTTATTATCAGATATCAACTGATACCAGTACTTTAGACTCTGTGATCTTGACTGCAGTGGGTGTTGACAGTAACACTTGGTACGGTCCTTCCCACTTCGGAAAACTCCAATTCTTTTTCTTCACGACCTTCACCAAGACCCACGTGCCTGGGACTACTGCTGCTTCCGATGGTCTGGCTTGTTCTTTATCTGAAACAGAATTTAACTGCAGAAGTTTGTTATTCAAAAATCACCTCATATACTCTGCAAGTGAACTGTCAGCCTCCTGGTCTGCAGGCATGAGAGGTTTCCACTGAGGTGTATAATATGTACTCCCAAACAGAATTTCAAAAGGAGTTAACCCTTTTACATTTGGAACAGTTCTCATACTCAAGAGTGCCAGAGGCAGACAGTGCACCCAGTTCTTTTGTGTCTCACTAATCTATTTCCTAAGCTTATTTTTCAAAACTCCATTATGCCTCTCTAGTAATCCTGCAGATTGGGGCTGGTATGCACAATGTTTTTTCAGTGAAATCCCGAAATAATGGCTCAATTGTTGTATAGTTTGTTTTACAAAGTGTGTGCCATTGTCACTATAAATCTTTTCCGGTATGCCAAATCTAGGAATAATTTCTTTAACGAGGACTTTTGCAACAGTAGCTGCATCTGGATTTTTTGTCGGAAAAGCTTCCACCCATTTGGAAAACATATCTATAATGACAAGACAGTACTTTTTATTTTCGATTTGTTTAGTTCTATGAAATCCATACAGATAGTATGGAATGGGTATGGTGGTGTCGGGAAACTCCCTTGCTTAGGCTTTAATGCCCCTTGTGCATGATGCCTGTTACAAACATGCCATGCTGCACAAAATTTTTTGTGTAGTTTGTAAATCCATACGTTGTAAACACTCGATACACTAACTGTACCATCCCCCCTGTTGAGATATGGCACTGCCCATGGCTCAACAAAGCTGCATATCTAAACAAGTTAGATGATAAAATTGGTTTTCTTTCTTTGGAGATGTACAGTCCTTTCTCAAGAATTGCTCCTCGCTTTATCCATTTTTGTTTTTCTACATTTGTAGTAAGTGTCTGCATTGCTTTTAACATTTCTAAATCTAAAATCTCAGATGGTTGTAATTCCTCACTCAAAAGAAATACTTCTGAAGCTGAAGCTGCTTGCTTTGCAGCTGTATCAGCTCTCGCATTACCTTTTGAAATCCTATCCTGTTGTTTGGTATGAGCTACGCATTTACAAATAGCTACTTTCTGAGGTAACTGAATAGAGTCTAACAAATCTAAAATAAATTGTGCATGATTAATTGGTTTACCAGGAGATGTTATCATTCCTCTATTTTTCCACTGCTGTGCAAAAACATGTACAGTAGAAAAAGCGTACTGGCTGTCAGTAAAAATGTTCACATGTTTATCCTTTGCCAAGGTACATGCCCTTGTTAAAGCAATCAATTCTGCTGCTTGTGCAGATAAGTTGTGTGGTAAAGACTTTGCTTCTAAAATCTCAGTATCAGAAACTACTGCATACCCCACTAGATTCTGTCCTGTAGGACCCCTCTTACACGAGCCATCCACATAGTATGTCACCTCAGCATCATCCAAGGGAACATCCGTGAGATCTTTTCTAGGCAGTGTCTTTTTCTCAATCTCCTGCAGGCAGCAGTGTGTGGTTTGCCATCTGCAGGGGTTGGGAGCAAGGTTGATGGTTTCAAAGTTGTGCATCGTTCAATTGTCATATGAGGTTGGCTCAACAGTATAGTCATACAAAAAAGATGTCTAGCAGGAGAAAGATATGCTACTTTTTCTTGCAGTAAAATAATTGTGACTGCATGAGACACTCTCAATGTGAGAGGGTGGAATAACACTACTGAGGCTGAAGCCTGCACTGCCTTTGCAGCTGCGGCTACTGCTTGTACACAGTGGGGCAAGGATCGCACCACTGGGTCTATCTGTGATGAATAGTAAGCTATGGGCGTTGTTTGTCCCCATGTTGCTGTGTTAACACTGATGTCATATAACCCTGCTTACAATCTACAGTTTGGAAAAATCGTTTATGATAGTTCGGTAATCCTAAAACTAATGAGGATGATATCAGTTGTTTCAATTTGCAGAAAGCTGATTCTGCTTCTGGTGTCCACTGTAATAAATCTTGTGCTGCCATAGGCTTCTTGAATATCAAGTTGGTCAGTGGAGCAGATTCCAAGGCATAGTTTGGAATCCAACTCCGACAAAAATTAGTCATACCTAGGAAGGACATCATTTCCTTCTTGGTAGTTGGTTTGGGTGCTTGTAATATTGCTGTTTTTCTGTCTTCATCTGATATTCTGCCTTCTTTGGATATTACATATCCCAGGTATTTAACCTGCCTTTTCAAAAGTTGCAGTTTGTTTTTGTTTACTTTGTGTCATTGAGTAGCTAGAAATTGTAGTAATGCTATGGTATCTTCTCTGCATTCTTGCTGGGTGGGGGCTGCCAGCAGAATGTCGTCTACATAAAGTAAAATCTGGCTGCCTTTCGGTGGGATAAATCCCGCCAGGTTACTTGCCATTTCCTATGCAAATATTGTTGGACTCTCACAATATCCCTGTGGTAGTCGCGTGTATGTATACCTTTTTCCCAGAAATGTAAATGCAAACCAATGTTGGCTGTCAGGGTGTATCGGTATTGAGAAAAATGCATTGCTAATATCTACCACAGAAAAATACTTCTGTTGAGATTTCAAATCATTTAATAAGGTGTGTGGATCTGGCACCATAGGTGCTCTAGGTATAACTGTGTCATTTACAGCTTCTAAATCTTGGACCATACGCCATTCTCCATTTGCTTTTCTAACAGGAAATAAGGGTGTATTACATGCTGAATCGGGAGATTCTATCAATACTCCTTCCTTAAGTAAGGCTTTTATTATAGGTTTGATTCCTACTTCTGCATCCTTTCTTAAGGGATACTGTCTCTTTTGAGGTCTAAATGCTGACTTTGGTGTGATAGTGACTGGTTCTGCTGTACGAGCAAGTCCTACATCTTATTTCCCTGTTGACCAGAGAGTCTCTGGTATGTCTCGTAAGGCTTTTTCCTCTTCCTCTAGTAAGAGTGCTACTCAGCTGTCCTCTCTTGCCTGCAAGTGCACAGCTGGGTGTGTCTGTGTTATCCAATTCAACTTCTGCTTTTGTACTCCCTATCCTGAAAGTTATAATTCTGTCTGTTTTTCCCACCTTGTGACTTTTTCTTCTAAGTCTGCCCACTTCACATTCTTATCTTTAGTTAAACTCACATGTGGTAATCGATTAGATTTATAAAGCGCTAGTAATTCCTGGGGCAATGAACAGCTAACTACACTGTTTCCTTCTGTGTCCCAGTACAGATTAAGTAATACTAATCTGTTAGCATGGTTTCTAAACAGTTCTTGCTCATATTCTTTATCCGGTCCTGGTTTGCTACAGTAATATAGAGTGCAATGCAACAAATGTTGTTTATCAGTGTCAAGGGAGGGGGATTTACTGATGGCTATGTTCATCAGTTCTTCACTTACTGCCCATGGACCAGTCATAACCAAGTCCTGGCTGTACCAATAAAATGTTTCACCCTCCGGTCGCACCACAAAAGTATCCATTTGTCACTGTGCTTCCATACCCTGCATAGTTGGAACTAGTGCTATGCCAAATATTTGCATAAGGTCTCTGCCCAAAAGATTTACTGGGCATTTTTCAGAAACAACAATTTTGCTTTTCTGGGTCATCCCTGAAACAGGGTCAGTTATTGGTATGTTGTGGGAGAGTGGCTCCCGATACAGCTGTCCATTAGCTACATTCACTAATATGTAATCAAGTGATTCTGAATTTTCTGGTAGTTTGGAAGGATGTATCAGGGTCCGTGAAGCCCCTGAGTCACACAGGAATTTAACTTCCCTCCCCTCTACCAGAAGTGTAACTTCCGGTTTTGTGTCTGCTAAGTAGAGCTCAAGGCTCATTAATGCTAAGTCTAAAATTTCATTTTCTTCACCATCGGTGATTTCTTGTACTTTCTCTATTTCTTCTATCACATTCTCTACTCCTTCTATCTTGTTTGCATTTGTCTTTTCTTGATTATTCCCTTCTAGTGATTCTTGACTATAATAGATAGGTAACCACAGAAGAAGTCCTTGTCTTCTGTGGTTACCTTTTTATTTTGCATGCAATCCCTTGCTAAATGTCCTTTTTTTCCGCATTTAAAACATTCACCCATTTTCTTTCTCTCTTCAAACTCCTCTGATCGTTTATCAGATTGTTTGTTTCCCTGGGCATTTTTCTTATCCTTCTTCTCGGTCTGTACTACAAAGACTTCTGATCCATCTTCTACTGCAAATACTTGAGTTTTCTTTTTCTTTTTGCTATTAAAATGTCTTTCGGCATGTCTTGCATATTCAAGTAATGACTGTAATCTACCTGTATGATGATCTACCATGTGCTTTGTAATAAAGCTGCTAATAGGTGCAATACTGCCTTTCAAAAATGCATTCTTTAATTGTTGCTCATATGGGGAATCATGTGTTTGGTCTTCAGGTACCTGCATTCCACAATGGTTATTAAAACACTCTAATAATCTGGCATAATATCTATCAACAGTTTCACCTTCTTGTTGGATGCATTGATTAATGCAAGTCCAGTCAGCCCTAGGCTTCCATTTCTCAGAGATTTGGTCTGACAGACCTTTCACTCTGTTATCCAGTTCTACGTTACTATCTGGGAGTGGCCTATGTTCTGCGTCACAGGGATTCCAGTTGCCACTGATCATGTGCCAATCTGGACCTAAGATTTGTCTGACTACTTTCTCTACTTCCTCTCCATTTAAATGGTAACTTAACCTCATGCCCTGTAAGTCTTCTAAGAATTTTCTAAAATTAACTTTCAGATGGGGAATTCCCTCTGTGGCTTTCCAGATGTCTTCCGGTGTCCACGGTCTATATACTAGAAGAGTTGGGTCCTGTCCTGCCTGTCCTGCCTGTGGATTTGGTACTTCTATGAATGGACATATCTCTTCTTCACTCATAGCTCATGAATTTTTATTTATTTCATACAATTTAATATCCCCTCTTAAGTTGCGTGTTTGGGACCTAGTCTCGATAGGATCTCTGACAAACGGTTTTGATTTCACAGGGACAGCTGGATATAGCAGAGGTGGATCAGCTTGTCCACTCACTTCATATTCTGGTAAGGGAAGTGGAGGGGGCAGAGGGGCTGATGCTATTATCAAGTTATTGTCTTCTTTATCTAAAAACATTGCTTTTGAATTTTTACTCTTTTGTTCCCTGTGGTTTGCTTCCTCAAGCCACCTGTGTGCCTGAGGAACTCCTAATTAACGTTGCATTTTTACCTGACCTTTTGCGTCTGTTTTAAGTTTGACAAGTTTGATAAGTGAAGGTTTATCTAATTTGCCATCAAATTTGTATGCATTAACCCATTTTGTATAGTACCTAATGTTGGCACGCTGTAATTGCATATATTTCACGTCTTCGGTTAAAGGCGGATCTCAGGAACTTTTTGTGCACTTATTTCCCATGTTGTCTTAACTTAGTTAGAAATTGTTACGTAACCCTTTTTATCATGTGGTACCACAATTTTCACTTCTTCACAGTTTATCTAGAATAACTGCCTACCTATCCTGTTTCCCTGATCTATGACAAGACAACAATCTTTTTTGTCTCTGATTTACAAAAAATCTCCCTGACAAAAACAAATACTGTAACAAATCCCTGATCTGAAACAAAGAAAAGGTAAATTCCTCCTTACCTGAGCCTCCGTGATTGATCATCTCACTGGATCTGTTGACTCGTCCTCCAATTGCAGATCAGAAACAGTGGCAGGCCTCTTTTGAACGACAATTCAGTCGGAGGTCTTTCAAAGCAGAAGAACCAATGTGGCTTCTTCCCCATATGGTTTCATGCCACCGGGCCCATCTGACCTGAGCTAGAGTGAAAGATTTCCAGTCCGAAGGACCAATCTGTCATATGAAAAATAAACTTTAAAAATGATCAATACATGGTAGGTTCAGGTTAAGGCACTTTAATCTTGCAGCAAGGAGACAAAAACGTGCTAATACGGAGTTTGTCTAACTAAAATCAGGAAGAAAGTCTATCTTTATACATCTTCTAATGAGACATTGCCTACCAAGCTGATGTAACAGATCACAAGTTTTAACATCATCATTACATAGCAGCTGTTTATCCATAATTTTCTGCTTGCACTATCAATTTTATTAAAATCTTCCTAAGAAAAACAATGTGGCCTTGGTGACCACTGGTTAGATATAGTTTCCCACTATGTTATGTTACCATTCAAGGTGCTATAGCTAATTTGAGCACAAAGGAAGTACAGATTCTTCAAGCAGTCTTTTGTTTTACGTATCTCTTCTTTTCCGCAGCTGTGCATGTTCTCATAACACGAACAAGGCCAATTGTTCATATTCAATCATATTATAGAAAAACAGTATTCTATTCATTAATTTCCTGACCTAGCAGATAATCACCTGCTTCTCAAGTACATTTCCAAAAAGGCATAAACATGAATATTGCTGTGCTAGCAATTACTAGGTCAGGGTGCACCTTGCAGTTTCAGAAAGCATACTGTGGTTTGAAAAATCATCTTATAATTCATACAGAATTAAGCTGTACATAAAATAGAATGAAAATGTGTTAACCCTTTTAGCTTCTAATAAGCATTAGACATATAAAAATTTATATTTTTCTGACATAAATGATGTAAAAAATGAGTGGATTTGTTGAATCACAAAAAGCAGGGACCATGTAGAGCTGTACACTCCATGTAAGCTCCCACACAGTGTGTGTTTTCCATGGATGACAACATCTAAGAATTGCACAAACCCAGTAATCAGGGTTGTGCACCACTAATCCCTTTCTGTCCTGTTAGGTGTTGGACCAGAGTGCAGATAGCCTTGGGTTCAAGTACAAGCTACGTCAACTTTTAATCATACTGTGATGGCATTGTAAGTCATAGAAATGAAGTGGAATTCTCCATAATGACTGTAGTCTGTACATATCAGGACAATAGGAATGATATTATTAAATGTTTTACATGATATGCTGTCATTATGCATGCCTGCACTCTGCTGTATGTCCTTTTGCAGAGCGGAACAATGTGCACTGCAACAGGAGTTCTAAAGCCTGTCAATTATATCCTAAGCAAGTGAATGTCATTTAAAGCAGCCAATACCAGATGGTGGTCCTAACTAAAAAAATGTATAAAGTATGCATACAGCCTACAGTCTGATTTTCCATTGAGACTTCAACAACTTTGGATTAGAGACTTGGAACTTTTAACTGACATAATGCTAGGGGCTGTTGCAGCTATTATACACCTGTATGTGCTCAAGGCTGAAAGTGCTGCTGGTACTGATATCATTAGGCCTAAGCTGAGACAGAAAAGTGTGTTTAGGCCCAGGGTAACCTTCCAGGTGCTACATGAGCTGGAGATTGTGGAGTGCTACAGGATGGACATGGACACATTACAAGTACTCTGTGAGCTCTGCAAGCCTCAACTCACAGCCAGAGCCAACTGAGAGGAACCCATCCCAGTGAAAACTAAGGTATGTGTAGCCCTTAGAATATTAGCTATAGGTACTTTTCAAAGACCAACTGAGGACATGCTGGGGGGTGCCACATTGATCAGCATCTAGGATACTCCACCAGTTCTTGGATGCTATGCTTATACATGCCAGTGAGCACATATGTTTTCCGTTCACTGCTGAGGAGAAGACCGGCAGTATGCAATGCTTCTATCATGTAGCGCACTAACCTGAAGTACTGTGTGCCATAAATTGCACTCGCATACACATCAAGGCACCACCTGGTGAGCAGGGTAGAATCTACATTAACTGCAAGGGTTACTACTCCATCAATTGCCAAGTCATGTGCAATGCCTATGGAATTATCTTGAATGTATGTATTGGCAACCCTTGCAGTTATCATGAGTCCCATATCTGACACACATCACAGCTGTAGCAGATGCTTGCTAGGGGGTTATCCCACAGGGGCATTTACTGGGGGATGTGGGCTATGTCCTGGAACAGTGGATAATGACACCCATCAGAAATGCACACACACCCGTGGAAGAATGCTATAATGAGGCACATGCACAAACTAGGAACATCATAGAGCCTGTGTTTGGGTTTCTGAAGTCATGGTTCCAGTGCCTTGATATATACAGTGAAACCTTGTAGTATACTCCAAGCACAGGGAGTGCTTGGAGTATACTACAAGGCTTCACTGACAATAAATTGAATTGATAGCTGATGTTACTTCTTGTGATATTCATTTACAACAGCAACAACAACATTTTCCAATAATTATGGATAAAGAGACTATATAAATACATGTTCTAAAATAAAAACAAAAATAAAAAGCTAAAATAATGTATGTATATAACTCAGAAGAAACTGAGGGAGGAGGGAATTAAAAAGAAACTGAGAAAGGAATGCAGTATGGTTTAAAATAGACGAAAAAAGAGTAATAAGAAAAGGAAAGAGGAGGAGCAGAAAAATAACGGATTGCGAACACACATAAGATAAATAGGGAGAGATCAGAGTGAAAAAAAATTATAATATTCAGTGCCATACACATAGGTTCTACTTGTAGAATCCATGAGATAATTTTACAAACGTTGTTCAGGAAACTGGTGCAGAAGGGGAAACTTCCAGATAGAAAGGCATAATCTTTTTCTGGTTATAGTTGGGGCAGAATCTCCATCTTTTGGCAATGAAAGAAATCCACTCATTATTTTTCTGTACAATTTAAACAAGGGTTTCATTCACAGATGATGAGTATTTTCGGTATCCATATACAAACCTCAGGAATCTTTCATCAGTAATGTATAGTTCTAGAATATATCATTCTGTGGCATCGGCATGAAGATGCAGTCAGGAAACACATCAAAAGAAGGCTATTCTAAGTAAAATGCAAGCCAGGAGTATTTTATATTGAAACAAAACCTCTTGGAGATATCATATAAATTGAAATTTTTAATATGGTAAATCCCTGAATGTTTGCTTATGGAGAAATTACAGTTAGCCATCTATGTTAACATGAACAATGAGTAGTGACTGAAATCATTTAGATAAACATTTTGTATCAATACTGTTTTATGTTAAGTAATACTTTAATTATTTTGTACACTGGGATATTATAAAAGTCAGGTAATAGGTGTCTAAGTAACATGAAATAACAAAAAGTCCCCAAACTGCACAGATTGCACATAGTATACTCAAATAATGAGAAATTTCATAAGAATCCAGAAGTATTGCATGGTAATTTATAAAATAGAAATTGTTCCACGAGTCTTAAAATGAACTAACAAGTTATTAAATCATCTGTCTTTATAGGTTCATCAGTTCATAGGTTCATAGGTGTGTACAAGGCTAATGGCCTCGGAGTCTTTACAAGCCTAGCCCAAAAAAATTGCTCAGGCACCATGCCATTCGATGTTAGTTTACAGTGCCCATATCCAGTAGTGCAACTGGAATGATCCCTGCAGTGAACTTTCTGTTACCCATCCACTCGTCAAGATTTCTCTTGAAGAGGGCCAGTGAGGTGCTCTGCTTGACATGAATGGGAAGCTTATTCCAGAGTATAAGCAGTCTTTGGGAGATGAACCTGTCCCTCCAGCATGTTCTGTTAATTGTGGTAATGAGGTTGCGATCTCTTGAGCGTGTAGCTCGGGGGGATTGTGATTTCTTTAGGTGTAGCATTTCAAGTAGGGCTGGGTCAGACATGGCTTTGTAATTCAAGCAGAGATCACCTCTAAGTAGATGATAAGAGAATGAGAACAGCTGAAGTTTCCTGAGTCTGTCCATGTAGGACAGACATGTGCTTATGGCCTAGGATTCTTTTTGTGAGATACTTTTGTGACCTCTCCAGCTGTTGTAGGTGTCTGGTCAGGAACATGCCAAATGGGCCATTATATTCGATGATTGGTCTAATGACAGATAAGTAGAGAGGGATGATGACCTCTTTCTTCCTGGATGCAAAACCTTTGGTTATAAGATGTGCCACATAGAAGGACTTTCTGATGACAGTGGCAATGTTGTGGTCGAAAGTGAAGTGGCTGTCGACCTGGATGCCCAGATCTCTTATGGCTCCTTAAGTGTTCAGTGGGCTCCCATCAATGTGGTAATTCAAGGGAACTGAGTTTTTTCCAAAGGGGATGCTAACACATTTTTTGGCATTAAGCTTCAGGCCATAGTTCCGACACCAGTCATTTGTCTCAGAGAGGCCCTTTTGTAGGATGTTTGCATCATTTGGGAAGTTGATAATGACTCATAGCTTGCAGTCATCAGCGAACTTGGTCAGCCAGAGTCCTTCAATGTTGGCCTGGACTTCTGAGGAGTAGATGCTAAATAGGAAAGGACCCAGGACTGAGCCATGTGGGACTCCACTTGTGACTGATTGACAGTCTGACTTGGAATCCACAACTTTAACTCTGTGGGTCCCGTCTGTGAGACAATCTGCAACCTACCTAGTGATGTAAGCATTGATGGCTAGTTTGGTGAGTTTATCAATAATACCTGAGTGGGCATGGTATCAAAGGTCTTGGCCAATTCAAAATAGGCTGTATGCACTGCCTTACCCTCATCCACAGCCTTGGTGACTGCCTCAAAGAAGTCAACCAGGTTCAGTAGGCGGGATCTCCCCTTGACAAAGCCAAACTGTGTGGGGTCAAGAGTTTGGAGATTGCCTATATTTTTGTTAAACAGGTCCATGATTATGTGCTCCATAGCTTTGCATACCAGGCTTGTCAGGCTAATCAGGCATGTCATATTAGATCATTAATAAATGTTTAAGTATAACTGAAATAGCATGCACTCATGGATCAGAAAGAGAAAAATAATTTCTAAAAAAACAAGAGTTATTATTATGTTCCAAGAATCCTTGGGGCATCACACCATTCCATAATCTGGAAAATGCCAGCTCATGCTGTTATGATTAAATCAGGGTAAACACCATCAACTACAGCAATGGAAGTATATCGTGGGCAATATGCATGTCTTCAAGATTTTAACAGCACCCATTAGACAAAAACAGAAATACTGTATGCTAAAACTTAGACATAATGTAAGTTATTTGTGTTAATTCCTTTCAAGGGTAGAGTTATTTTCTGAAGATTTTCTATGTATCTTTCTCTAAAAAATAGATATTATCTTATCTGGTTTTAAAAATAATCTTTTAGTTTCTCTTAGGTTTAATTTCTAGCGTATTATCTTGTACATGGTGTAGAATATAACGGGAAATAAAGTTGCCTGTTTTCTTCAGAATTTGGTGAAATCACCAATGTATCATCTTTGTAAACTAATGTGGAATAATTATATATGTCAAATTAAATACTTGTGTTGTAAATAACCATTTTAAACCATGAAGCAGTCACTGCTTGGGCATACAAAATCATAAAAAGCTGATATACCCAAATGAATGTTTTGATAAGCTTAATATAAGACTGCTGAAATGAGTCACTACTACAGGAGTTTGTGTTTTCCAGTATATGATCACTATAAGGATGACATTTTTTACAAAGAAATTTGATAATACTAGACCCAAAGTATATCTGTTTAGAATGCTGATATCTTTACTAGCATAGCATAATAAATAACAGCAGAGGTGTTCCCCAAGTCGAAATGTTTTCTAAGATCTTCATTAATAGCTTGCAATTGCAACATCTTATCAGCCATTTTTAAGTATACCCAAAGCCAAGATTAGAAGGTAAGATTAATCAGTTTAGATGAGAGGCTATTGTGACAATTAAGATGGAAATATTTTCTAATCTGAATGTGTAACAGATGCCAGTTGGCAGTAGGAATAGAATTCTTTACTTCCTCCTCTTTTTTATTACCACAAGACAAATACATGATGGGATGAAATCAACATCCAAGGATTAACAATTAATTTAAATATTTTTAACGGTTTCTATAAAGTTTTATCTGCAGTCTACCTTTTCTGAATAAGGCAATCCACAAAGGAATGCATTTTACAGTAGGTCATGTGAAGCGACTGTATTTAGTTTATTTGTGTTGACTAAACACTGTTTTAGAGTGTTAGTATTGTATGTACCACTAATTCATATGATACGTGAGTGCAGTGCTCTCTTTCTCTATCACAGGAAGACATTCATATGTAAAACTGAATATATACAAATATATTGAATTGTATCTCTAATGCCGTTGTCAGTCAAATGATACTTTGTACATGTTCACACTTTTTTCGACACCATGACTGTGGCTGATTGTATGCAATGCATTACCACAATAATGTTCTAATGTGACCCACTTCAGTTCATCTTAACTCTGTTTATTCATTTGCTCTATTTTATTTTGTATTGATTTATTGCTACATGCGGAGGAGCAAACTACTATGTTTCAATTAACTCACAGTTCGTCTCATAAGCTGAGCTTGCCTTTTCACTACACTTTTTACAGCTGTCAAATTAAGAAACTGTTTTTCAATCAAAAATAAGAGAAGTAAATAGGTAAATTACTACCTTTAGCACTAAAATGATAATTATTCCCTTCCAGTTTTCTGTTACATTTTTATGTTTCTCTTATTCTATTTGTTCTGTATCTACGAATGCTAGATTTAAAACTGGTATCCATATAGATTTTCATTGTCTTTGCATTATTCTTAAAAGTGTAATTTCTTCCATTAACTAGTCTTATGCCTAGAATGTAGTTTCCATTTTTTTTTCTCTAGCTTTTCTATTCATTATTCATTATGTAGTTTTAGTTCATTGAGTTGGGATACTTAAACTTATTACATCCTGAAAGCTTTAAACAGAAACAGACTATCATGTACTGTAACTCTGAATCCATCCAAACTGATTGCAAGTGAAGCCAAAACCCTGAACACTAAATGATCTGCTCATCCAAATGTGAAACTGATGGTGTTTTATCCTAACTCCGCAAATACTATTGGTAGCACATAGCAGCATATTTTTCTGTGTGTACTATTTGCCTAAAGCCTCACTCAGATTTTATATACTATGCTGTACTGTTCTTACCACTATTCCATTTAGGTAGTATTTTCTCAAATGAGTGGTAACAAACAGTTCCACTCATGGTACAGTATTCTTGTGATCCCAAGAAATAATTCTATCTCCTTTCCAGTTATAGTACTTGGACATACACTAACATCATCACCCAGGGTTTTGTTCTACCCTTGGAAAGGATGAATGCTTAATTAAAGTTACATTCTTCTGTTTTGTGTTCTGTTGCTATCTGTGTTGCTCTCCCCTGTGGTGGCTAAAGTCATATAATTTTGTATCTAGTAAAACTAAGGTGAAGTATAACCATACAACCAGTCGAGTGTACCTCTATTCTAGCACTATGTTGCAGAATTTAATGGTACAATTGCTTTTTATTCTTGACACTCTTTGATGATAATAGATGGATTATAGTGGAAAAGCTATTGGTTGCCAGTTGACAGAAGCCCATCACTGTATCAGATTAAGCTCACAGAAAAAAAAGAAATGTGAGAAAGTAAATGTTACATTTTATCATTTTCTCCCTCTTATCTCAGTTTTTATGATCTCAGAGTTAGTATATATATATATATATATATATATATATATATATATATATATATATGGTTTACTATCATAATTTGGAAAATGTTTTTTGCAAGTAATGACAAACTCAAAAAACATTGTTGAAATTTATGAAAGTGACCGATAAATATAACGAAAGAAAAAAATGTCAACAATTAGAAATCAAATTGTTGACATTTTTTGAACTTATTTCGACATCCGGCACCATTCAACACATGTTTTTCAGGGGGGGCAATCCCCCCTGCACCCCCACAACCCAGCTACTTATATGTACAGACTCTGAGATTGTACTACAGTGAGGGAAAGGGTACATTTCACGAACCCCACTATAGTACGATCTCTACTCAAAAGCTGTGAAATATCTGGTATCACACACTGCAGCCACAACATTTTGAAGGTAAACATATATATATATATATATATATATATATATATATATAAATATATATATAACTGCTGTGGTGGTGCTGCGGTAGCGTTGTCCCCTCATAGCAAGATGTTTTCCCATTCAATTCTCAGCTAAAGCGTCTTCTGTGTGGAGGCATGCGTGAATTGGTGTGCCTTCGTTGAAGGTTGTGCATCAGGGCTGGTAACCCGGTATGTAAAAATCCACTACCTATCATTAGCGGACCAGAGTTCCGCTGTGGCGACCCTTAACCGGGAAAAGCCGAAAGACACAAACAATATATATATATATATATATATATATATATATATATATATAATCGATTCCAAAAGATTGAAGGTGAAAACAGGGAAAAAACTAGTGTAAGCACCCTTGAATTGTCCATGTGGGGGCTGTTCCCAAATCCACAGTTAAGTATATATGGCAACTCTCAGATCACTCTATTGTGGTGAAAGGGCAATTTCCCCGACCACCACTGTGCCCAGTCAGCAATAATAATCAAATGAGATTTGATCACTTTGGCGAGTGTTAAACACATTCAAGATAATTAATGTTCGATTATATGGAGTGTTTCCATATATATGTGTATATGTGTATGTATATATATATATATATATATATATATATATATATATATATATATATATATGGTCAGGAACAGAATAAAGGCTAGAGTAGGAGATAACTTTAGTTTTATACTTGTTTCTGCATTGCATACAAATGTTCATGGTTTAGGGTTACATTAAGGGGTAGGGATGGGAATTGCTTTATTGCTGTATGTGTTCCTATATATAATGTGTGTCTGTAAGTCTTGTTTAGTGGTATTGCTTGACATAGGATATTTAGTGACCTAACACATAGGATTGGGTTAGAAACAGGAAGATGGGTATGACTACGGTTAAAAGTAAAGTGGCAGAAAGGGCTAGAAGTGTATCAGAAGCAGTCACAGACCAATTTCTCAATGACACAGTCTTGCATGTTGCACACAGCTACAATGTGTAGCATGGACAAGATAACTGTACTCAGTGTATGCTAGACAGAAAATAAGGGGTTACCTTGATAATATGCATGAGTTTAAAAATGTTGCCATTAAGCAAATGTTTTTTGAAATAACACTAGCACAAAACCTTTTAGCACAACAACTCAGGCAACAGAAAGTAGAAAGTGCTGTTGCCAAACCTAGAGAGCCTAAAACAAAGAAGGGAACAAGAGATCCTGTGTAGATATTAGAAATATTTCAGAAATTCTATGGGAGTCTCTATAAAGCAGAGAAATATGAAAATCAAGAAAAGATACAAATGGAAATGTTTATGGAAAAATTAAATATGCCAAGGTTAGAGCTAGATGAGACTCAGTTGCTAATGGTTAGGATAGGAGGAGATGAGATAAAAAGTGTGATGTACAACCAATCTACAGGAAAGTCCCCAGGAATAGATCATAGGATCATAGGATCATAAGACGTCACTAGGCTACTAGCCACAAGACCCTTACAGGCCTAGCTAAGAATTTAGCCCATGTTCCAACAAGTCAGCACCTGATGCCCCTGTCCAGCAGAGACACAGCTTGAATCCTAGGGGTGTATTTTCTCTTCCCCACCCAGTTATCCAAGTTGTACTTAAAAAGGGTTAATGAGGTACTCTGCTTGACTTGGACAGGGTGTATATTCCACAGAAGAAGGAGTCTCTGGGACACAAATCTGTCCCACCAACAAGTCCTATTGATGTCACAGACCAGGCCGAGGTAGCACATGAGGGTTACTCGAGTGGAGCTTGGCTTGTGGCTATGCAGCAGTCCCATCAAGGTGGGGTCTGAGACTGCTTTTTATGCCAAACAGAGTTAACCTCTGAGGAGTCTGCATTAGACTGAGTAGAGGGATAGAACCTTTACCATGTCTGTGTAGGGTAGATGTTTGAGGCCCTGGATTCTCCTGGTGAGGAACTTCTGTGGTCTTGCCAGCTGCTGCATGTGCTTTGTGCAGTAAATGATGAAAAGGCCTTGTACTCAATAATGGGTTTTATAAGGGAAGAATACAGTGATGTTATGACCTCCTTGTCCCTGGATGAGATATCCTTACTAATGAGGTGGGTCATGTAGAAAACTTTCCATACAACAGAGGCTATATGGTGGTCAAAAGTCAGTTTGCTGTCAACCTGGGTGTCCATTCCCTCATGACTGATTGTGTGCTTAGGACCTTGTTAATTACTATGATAATTTATGGGGGCATCACCCTCCCCAAAGGGGATGATGATGCATTTTTTGGCATTCAGTTTGAGGCCATGTTTCTTGCACCAGTCATTTGCTTGGGTTAGACGCTCTTGGAGGATGTCCACATCACTAGGGAATTGATGACAGCATCCAGCTTTTCAGCCATAGCCCACTGGTTTTGGCCTGCATCTCAGAAAAGTATATCCCAAACAACAGAGGCCCCAAGACCAATCCTTGGGGTACACCACTCATTATGGGTCTATTGCTTATGGTGGCTTCCCCTATTTTGACTAGGTGGGTTCTATCAGTGAGCCAATTTGCTACACATCTGGAAATATATGGATCGATGCCTCGATGAGAGACTTTATCTATTGTGCCCAAATGGAGAATAGTATTGAAGGCTTTGGCCAGGTCAAGGTAGGTGGTGTGCACTGTCTTTCCCTCATCCATGGCTGTGGTGACTGTCTCAAAGAAGTTGACCAAATTTAGCAGACATGACCTCCCCTTGATGAAACCAAACTGTGTGGGATACGGATTTGGAGGTTGTCAATGTTCTTGTTAATGAGGTCCATGATAATCCGCTCCATCGCCTTGTAGATCAGAATAGTTAGGCTGATGGGTCTGTAATTTCCTGGATTGGTGGATGCTCCATATTTGTGCAAAGGGATGACAGTGGCTGTCTTCCACTTGGCTGAGATGAAGTCAGTACTCAGGCTTTGGTTAAATAGGGTGCTTAACGGTGTTGCAATTTCCTGCCTGAGTTCATGTAGGATGTAGCCTGGGATGTTATCGGGTCTCATGGAGGCTATATTATTTGCCTTTGAGAGGGCAGTGATGACTTGATCCCTAGAGATAAGGGAAGGCAGCAGGTGCTGGGGATGTCTTGATTTACTGAAGGGGGACAAAGGGATACCCTTTCCCGCCTGGTTCTCGAGACAGCCTTACAGTCACGAATGGTATTAGAAGCACATTAGAAGTATATTGTTGACATTTTTCACGTTTTTGCTTATGTACATCATCCCCTGGCTTTATCTAACTGATTGTCATCCAGGAAGCATGCTCATTTCATTTTTTTAAAATAACATGACCATTATTTATACACCTACGATCACAAGACATTCCTCGGTGCTTTTCCATTGTTGGGGCAACGATATAGTTGTGGCACTGAAAATTGTCAGGAACCACATTGCTTTTATGTATTACATGTTTATATTAAGTACTTTCCACCTTATTTTACAAACGTAGAGATGCCCTAATTTCTTAACTGCACAGAGAACAAAATTTTGAGAGAAGTATGCAGTTTTAAAATAAACGCAGAGATATATACAGTAGTAAGACAATACATTTTTAAACTGCAATCTCGATCTTCATAAATTAGCATTTCCTTAAGCCTTTCTTGAATTGTCCATGTTCTGGATGACACTAATATTGCATTCTCTTTGCATACTTTCATTTTAAACTCCACCCTCACTTATCACCCATATTGTGTGTTCATAGTATACATGTTCCTTTCTCCTCTAATTTTTAATGTATATATAACTTTCTTATCACAAAATTGGTCTGCTAGCTGCCATAATGTTTTTATCCCCTTTATTCTCCTTCCCTAAATTGCCTCAGTAGTTATCACAAAGTTGCAATAGGTTTATATGCATACAAGAACACCTGAGGGAGATTCAATTCATTCTGCTGCTGTAAGATGCTGTAAATGTTTTACTTCACCAATATAGAGAATTAAAGCAATCTTCACTGACACCAGATATGGGGGTGAATAATGGGTTTATTAAATGAGCATGAGAAGCAAATCAAAAGCTGATGACTTTCTGTGTAGCTCATTTTACACAGAAAAGCAACAGAAATTTAATGTCACTCAGCAGAAAGGAACTTAATGTTGGCTTGTATATGAAATAACAACAAAGTAGATTTCACTGGTTACCAATGAATAATATATATACGTCTTTATTTATTTGTGTTCTATTAATTAATAACAAATAAGGTTTTAGTTAGTTATGTATATATGAATTAATTTATGTTTGTATATTTATATTGCTTTTTTGACAGTGAAAGTCTGAATGGGTAGAATCCCCCTCCTTTTTCAATGGAGGAAAAAAAACTATGATTTGACTATCACTGATTGTTGGAGTCTGCCAGGTCTTTTCTGCTGATGACCAGTTTAGCAAATTCAGTTTAGTTACAGGAGTTGAATGGGTGATAGCTCAACTGCCTTCTTCTTTCATATGTCCCAAACATTCAAAAAATAAATTCTCATGCTAATAACATGACTATAAAATGTTCTATTTGCCTTTCACCCAAGATGCTCTGGTGACACGTTCATTAAGGAACATCCTTTTCTCCAGACATGATATTTGTTAAGCACAGTGTATAACTTGCACAGTAAATACCTGAAAATTCAGCACTGGTGTTCAAATCCTGGGGACTTCTTCTCCCTTGTATATGTTAAACATACTCTCCCTATCTAATGGTGATGTAGTTAAATCCAAAAAATGAAAATATAATGGGGGCATTGCAGGCTTTTGTTATGGGCTCATTCCATCCCAGCCACAATAATTCTTCCATAAAACTAAATAACTCATAACTTTGCTATCATTCCTCTTCCTCCAGTTTTAGGACATTAATTAAACCTTGCTTAATTGATTCTGCAGTCAGAGACTCATTTATCTGTCAATTGTTCAGATAAAGAGAAAAATAATATATATTATATATTAAAATATAATATATAAAATATATATATATATATTTTAGCTGATTATATTATTTTCATATATTATTTGTCTTTATTTAAAACTAAGAGGATAAGAGAAACTGATCCAAACATTATTTGTGAGGTTAGAAAGTTTGTTTGGTTAGTTTCACTAACCAAACAAAGAGCTATATTACCTCATAGTGATAGGGAATGGTTTTTAAGGTTAAGAATTACAAGTTCAGTAGTTTTATTGTTTTTAATTATCACTTTGGTGTCAGTCAGAAACATGCAAAAACTATACAATAAAAACATTTTTAAATTCTTCATCCAAGATAGAATAAAAAATAAACAATATTTACATAAAATCACATATAAAACAAACTCAAAACTAGGAAATTAAATGTTTAATCATAAATGTTAATGGTCTGAATAATAATAATAAAAGAAGAAGCCTATTCAAATACATAAATTTGCATAAACCACAAGTAGTCTTTTTACAAGAGATACACTTATTAGATAGAGATATAAACAACTTAAATATCAATAACTACACAGTATTAATAAGTTCTCAATATAAAACAAAAAAAGGAGGAGTAGCTATACTACTTTGCAATACAACTATAACACCTAAAATATTTACTACTCATCAAGATACATCAGGTATATTTTGTCTAGCTTCAATAAAGTTAAATAAGAGAATCTATACTTTAGTAAATCTATACTGGATTCCAGGACTAGGATTAAAAACAGTTAAACAGCACTTTGAAGATATAATTCATCTAACTAAGGGTAGCCTGATATTGGCAGGAGACTTCAACTGTATAATAAATGAAAAAGATACAGATTCTAAAGCTAAAAGAAGAAAACAACCCATCTCCAAGGTGCTTTTAAAAGTTATATATACACTATATTTAAAAGATATAAATGAATTTGCAGAACCAGACTCACTAATCTTTTCATTTTATTCTCATAGATATAGAACTAACTTTAGAATAGATAGAATATATGTCACCAATGACCTAATAACAAAAATTGACAAAGTAAAAATTATAAATTGTCCCTTATCTGATCATAATGCCATAGTCTTTGAGATAGAACGTACTCCTTGTCATTCAAATACCATTACTAGGACACCTTCCTATATCACAAAATTGACAGACTTTAAAGAATTTTATGAAGAAACAATCAAAAACTTTCTAGAAATAAACTACACAGAGGATATTTCAGAAATATATGTCTGGGATTCATTAAAGGTAGTTACATATGGGAAAATATTATCCTGGTACATAAATAAAAGGAAGTCATGGAATAAAGATATGCTAGACTTACAAAACAAAGCAGATGAATTGAAACTGGAAATACAAAAGGGCAATACTACTCAAGTTCAAGAAATTACACAAATCAATAAGAAGTATGCAGAATTGTTACATTATAAGATTATGATTAACTTAGAAAAGATAAAAATAAACTCATACTCTACTAATCCAGCACACCTGAGACACTTAACTAATAGAACAAAAAAAAAATAAATAAAATCTAAACAAATAAAAGAAACATTTATTCCTAATACTAACATAAGACTTACGGATCTAAATGTTATTTTAGAAGCATTCAGATTTCAATTTAACTTGGATAATTACCTAAACACCCAAGATACACCTACCAAGGATATAAAAAAATAGTTAGAAAATAATATTCATATTAAATTAACACAAGAACAAATAGACATTATAAACAAACCAATCAATATGACAGAATTAAAATCACAAATTAAAAAGCTCAAGACAAATAAAGCACCTGGCCCAGACAATATGCTACCAAAAATGTATAAATTAATACCCAGTCAAGCCATATCCTTACTATTAAAAGTATATGATATAGCCAAAAAAGATTTGAACATACCACCCTCTTGGAAATATTCATTGATATCTCCAATTATCAAACCAGATAAAGATGAGAAGCAGTGCTCTTCATATAGGCCAATATCATTACTCAGTATAGACTATAAGATGTTTATGGCTATATATGCAGATAGGATCAAACAGTTTCTTCCTTTCTTAATTCACAAAGATCAAACAGGTTTTATTAAAGGAAGAAACACTTCAGATAATATTAAAAGAATACCAAAATTAATAGACTATAGCAAACATAGGGTCCTGGATTTAAATGTAATCTCATTAGATATTAATAAAGCTTTTGATTCTAACTGGAACTTTCTTTCACTAGTTTTAAAAGAATATAACTTTCCTTCTAATTTTAATAACCTTATCCAAATACTATATGAAAAATCTACTGCATATGTTAAACTAAGATCACATAGATCAGGCCCTATAACAATCAAAAAGGGAACTAAACAAGGTTGCCCTTTATCACCATTGTTATTTGCATTACTCATAGAACCCTTTGCAAATCAAATCAGATCAAGCAATAACATAAAGGGCATATGTATTAATAAAATGTTAAACCTTAAAATCCAGCTCTTTGCTGATGACATACTTTTAACTCTCTCAGATGCCAATGAGTCTTTGAATGCTCTATTTAACTCCATGAATAAATTTTGAAATATTACAGGCCTAAAATTTAATGAAAACAAAACTAAAATTATGCCCTGTAACTGTAAAAAAAATATATAAACAAAAGATTTTCCAAATATATAGTATCAGAAAATAAATTATTATACCTGGGAATAAATCTACTCAATGAATTAACAGATTCTCTAATATTTAACTATAATAAAATACTAGACAAAATAGAACAAACAATTGGTTACTGGAATAAATACATCTTTCCAACAGCAGACAGATTATATCTTATTAAAGCAATCATATTTCCCAAAATATTATACTTAATACAAAACTTTTCATTGCCACCTCCTAAATATATTATTCAAAGATACAATAAACTAATTTTAAATTTTCTATTTTTTCCAAATAAACCCCATATAGCCTTAAATAAGCATTTACCAGATTGGGAAGATGGTGGAATCAATTTACCGGATATTGATTTATATATTACCTCCTCTGTTATTAAAAATATAGCACTATGGTTAAATAATTCATACACACCTATATGGAAACAAGCGCACAGGCAGATTTACATAGAATTTAATTACAATCATATACAAGACAATTTAACTGCAATATCATTACACCTTATATGGATGTTAAAAGATTATTTTTTAGGGAAAAAGAATAATATCAATAAATTACCATCAAACTATATAGGCTCTACACTATCAGTGTTCAAAACATATATAAACAAAATACCAAATATTAATTCTTGGATTTTTCTTATTTTCCCTATAGTTTTTACAAACACTATTCTAGACACATCCCAAATCTCTAAAATGAATATACTCAAGAAAGAACCATTACTCTTTTGGCATCAACTTATAGAGAAAGGGGAAATGCTAACAAATGAACAGATAACTTACAATTATAATATAAATAAAGACTACTGGTTGCTTTTACAAAATCTAAGACATTTTCTTATAAAAAAGTAGAATAAATGCAACCCTCAGTTAGACATGAAGCTTCAAAACTCATTAAATACCTTATTCTTATCACAAAACAACCTTATCAGGGTATAGGTTACTTATCTAATATCTATAAAATTGTTAAAAAAAATTATCATGAAAAATCATACTGGGATTATTATACTTTAATAAACAACCATCCTCCAATTGAAGAAGAAAAAAGTAATATTCTAAAATCTTCCAAATTTTCTACATTATCAAAATACTGGCAATTATTCACTTGGAGATATCTACACAGAAGTTTCTATATACCACATAGGCTAGCCAAAATGTTTTCTTGTGAAGATCAATGTTGGAGATGCCAAATCAAGATAAAAGCAGATTGGCAACATTTTTTTATGAGTGTATATGTCTCAATATGTACAGGAAGTCTATTAACTATTTTTTTAGACTGTTTATAATGATAATTTTCAATTAACAAAGTCTATAATTGTATTCAATTCTCCTATTCCAAACTGTGTACCAAAAAAGACACTAAAATCCTATGGTCACTATTGGCAATTTCACGTAAAATTATAACTATACACTGGAAAAATGAGGCTTCTCCTACATTCAAGGAATTTAAGAATTTAACATCAACAGTTGCTCACATGGAAATATTAACAGTGAAGAACAGAACTAAAAGATCTACTTCATACTATTACTCTTGGATGAAAGTACTGGAAATACTTGAAAAGATCGACGAAGATATATCATCTTATGTTTCTAACTTTATATAATATAGAATTTCAATGTTATTTGCATAGGCACCAATGTAAATAGTTATATAATGGTTTGAAGTTAGTAATGTTTTAGAATTGTAAATATGTTATTTATCTATATTTCATGTAATGTTTCTTAGGACATCTTATTTGAAATAATAAAAAAATATTTAGTGAAGAGATTATGGACATATGTGAAGAAGGCCTTATGATTGTCTTTAGTAGATGTGGCCAGTTTGGATTCAAAGTTTACTTTGTAGGAGTTAATTTCTGCTCTTATTTGCTTGCTCAGAATAAGCAGAAATTGTTTCCAATTAGGCACCTGCTCCTTCTTAGTCCTGGACAGCAATTTATTTCCTTTTATTATAGAGTTTATTTATTGCAGATGTCCACCAGATAGGTTTAATTTTCTTTGAGGAGGAGGATTTTGTCCTGTCAGGTATTTCCGATTCCAAGCAGCTATATAAATGTTTGTATAGTAGTTTAGTGTAGGTTTGGACATATGTGCCAGTTCCTATGGAGGGTGAGGGGGCTGTGAAGCTATTTAGACCTTCCCTCAGGAGGTTGTAATCAGCTTTGGAGAAGCTTTTTTGTTTGATATTAGCTAAGGGGTGGTTGGGGGAGATGGTGACTTCGAAAGTGACCGCTTTGTGGTCAGATTTTACCAGGGGCAATAACACTATAGGGATGCTGCAGTGGTTACTCATGTTGGTTAATACCAGGCCCAAGATATTTTCACCTCTTTTGGGGGTGTTGACCAGCTGGTCCAAAGCATTTGCAGTGACAAAATCAAGGAATCTCTGGGTTATATGTGTTTTGGCATGAGTAGTTCTTCCAGTCTATGGTTGGATAGATAAAGTTGCCCAGGATCAGGGTAAAGGGTTGAATCTAGATAGATTCAAAGAGGTCCAGATAAGTGGAGTGGGCATCTTGAGTCAAAGTTGGGATCCTGTAGCTTGCTATGATTTGAATAGGGATCTTGTCACCTGGAGTGTCTACTGTGCACCATACTGTTTGACCAGCCTGGAGGTGTGTATGTCTTTTATATATATTTCAACTCCACCTCCTTTTGCTTTGCTGCCCATGGTTTGGGATTTGAATGAATTATAGGATGAGTAACCTGGTATGACTGGTGTGCTCTCAGCAGCTTTGAACCAGGTTTCTGTCACTGCACAAATGTCAGCATCTTAGAGGATTAAGAATGTTTGCAATGAGTGCAGTTTCATGTTTAGACTCCTAGATGGTATTCCAGTGGACGTTTGGAAGCTAGGAGGGAACATTTTGATAAAGGTCTGGAAGATTTTAACAACATTTTAAGAGGAAAAGTACCAATGTCCTGGAAGAAAGCAGTGGTAGCTGTAATATCTAAACAGGGCAAAGATCCATCAGAGGAAAAATATACAGCTTCATACAGGCCCATTTCAATACTAAACCATGATTATTAAGTGTTCATATCTATAATGGCTAAAGGAATGGCAAAAGTAATGACAAAACTGATACATATGGATAACTATGGTTTTAGGGAGGGGAAGCAAGCATCTGACATTAATAGAACATTGATGATCCAGAGGGAAGCAGAATGTAAGAAAATACCATTGTTGTTGGTGGGTCTTGATGCAGAGAAAGCATTTGACAGAGTAAGCTGGGACTTTATGAGCAGGGCAATGGAAGCATTTACATTTCATGAAAAAATATAAGGTTGATTAGGAGGATATATGAGAGATCGGAAGTGAAAAATAAAGTGGGTGGGGTCCTCTCTTAATAAATAGCTGAAGGACTTTATCTGTGAGGGGAGGTCAGCAAGCATCAACTGGGATAAGCTGATTCTTCCAATAGAACAGGGCAGATTGGGTTTACCCAATTTGAAGGGGTATTTTAGAGCTACAAAGTTAAGACTCCTATACATAACACAAGCAGAAGACTATATTTCAAAGTGAAAATGGATGATAATGAAAGAGGAGGAATCACAGGAAGCAAGGTGGAACTGGGATTTTGGATGGAGGCCTTTAAGAAAAATAACAATAATCATGCAGAATATTATATCCACAAAGTAACAGAAAATGTTTTAAGAACTAAGCCAGCACGGGATTAAAGAAAGGACATTCTGCCAATAAGGATGACTGCAAATAGAGATATAGATAATAGGCAAGAGGGGGCTAGAATTTATTGGAGAAAACTGGCAAAGGAACCAAGGTATTGGGAACAAATAACTAGAGAGGGAAAGATGATAGAATGGGAAAATGACAAAAATCTATTTGGACTGCATTTTAGAGATTGCTTTCCCTATTGGGGATTGGTATCAGAGTATAGGCAAAGAGAAAGAAATGGGGGGGGGGTCCAAAATGAAAAACCAGCACTGGTAAAGTTTTTAGCAGAATCTAGAACAGAAGCTGCAATTAAAAAAAGAATAATTAGTAGAGCATATAAAATATTGCATAACTATAAGAATCAATCAGAGGAGGTTAGAAAGAATTGGGAAGAGAAACTGGATAAGCAATTCACAAAGAAACAATGGGAGTATATATGTATGTCTCCCAAATATGCAACAAAATCTAGAAGATTTAGGATTATTGCCTGGAAATGGTTGCATAGATATTTCTATACCCTAGGTAGACTCCAGAGAATTTTTCCTGAGGCAGCCATCAAATGTTGGAGGTGTGATGGGGAAGAAAGAGGTAATTGGGAATACATTTTCTGGGAGTGTGGTGAATTGGCGGACTTTAAGGGTTCCCTGCAGGATGCACTGTCAGAGATGCTGAGTGGGCAGATTGGTCTGAAGAGGGAGATGCTTTTTCTGAACTATGATACAGAATTGGAATTACCTAGGCATGGTAAGGTCTTGCTGTGTCTAATGGTGGCTGCTAAAAAAACATTACTAGAAAATGGAAATCAAAGTCTAAACCAACTATACTAGAAGTAGTGAATATAGTAACAGAAATAAAACAACTGGAATTGAGATCTTTAGAAAAGGGTAGGAGCAAACTACAGAGGGAAAATGGGAATTGTGGGAACAATATATACAAGGGAGGAATGAGATTTAAAAGGCGGCAGGATATAAATGAGCTATGTAATGTTTGGCTGAAAAAGACTGGGTAGATTAGAAGGAATGTATAATGTTTGCAACTGGGAGTGTGTCAGTATGATTTGTGATGTACGATTGCCTGTATAGCAAGTCATGGTTTAAAAAAAATGCAGAAATTGAATAATATATGTAATGCTGCTTTGTTTATATGATATATAGCAGTAAGTGTGAAGTATAATGTTTATTATGTTAATTATAGTGTGATCACTTTTTATATGAATGCTAATTTGTCTATGTCACATATGATAATTCAATAAAGGTGTTTGAAAAAAAAGATAGCTGTACTCAGTGTAGATCATTTTTCAAAATCCTGATGAGCTGAATTGGACATTTACCTATTAAAGCTGATCTGGACATTTACCCATTGGACCTGAACTACACAGTTACTCATTAGAACATACCTAGTGCTTATTAGCTATATATTCTATCTTTTGTATGATGTGATGTTCATCATAAAGAGAAAGCCAACCATGATAAAATCATGTTGTTTTTTTCCTTTCAATCTTTCTTATTTGGTATATTTAACAATTTATATCATGTTACCAGTTTGCCCCTATTGGGATTACACCCATTTTCAAGAGGACTCATACAGAAGCCACCCCAAAACAATCATGCATAGTTCTAGCACAACTATACATGTTAGATTATAACAACAGAGAAATGCATTTGAAATTAATAGATGCAAAACAGATAAAACATGTTTCAATAGAGAGATCACAGTGTGGTTGATGTAATATATTAGTGCATGTTGAAGTACTGGAATATACATTTACATATGAAAACAAAAAAAAGGCAGTCTAGAAGTTTGCATATACAGAGTGGTTATTAGTCTACACCAGCACAAATGAATAATTCAGCATATTCAGTAAAAAGGTCTTTTACTGAACACTAAAAACCAAAAGCAGTAAATGTCGAGCACACGGAACATTTTTTTCCCAGGGGAAAAAAAAAAAAAAAAAAAAAATCCAAATATAAACTGGGGGGCTTTTTTGCCTTACATACTTCCAAATGTGGGGGTTTTGCCTCCCACACCCCCTACTTAAATATACCAACTCTGAGATCGCACCACAGTGGAGGAAATGGCAAAGTCCCAAAACCGGCCCAGTGATTTTTTTTCCCTGGAAAAAAAATTGTTATTCCGTGTGTACAACATTCAGTGCGCTCAACTTCTAGTGTTCAATAAAAGAGCGTTTGCTCTTTTTATCATTCCTCGACGTCATAATATAGACCCCAGTAAAATACTTACATTTAGTGTGACTGGGTTCATGAGATACTACATAAATTGCTGCTAGAGTATACACTACTGCTCTTGTGTGTCTTTTAGCTTTTCCCGGTTAGGAGTCACCACAGCGGAACTCCGGTCCGCTAATGATTGGTAGTTGATTTTTATGTGCTGAATTACCATCCCTGACGCACAACCTTCAACGAAGGTACGCCCATTCACGCATGTCTCCATGCAGAAGACGCTCTAGCTGAGAGTTGAACTGGACAGCGTCTTACTCTTACTGTGAGGCGACAACGCTACCACAGCACCATCACCGTGGATGTACACTACTGCTCTTCATTGTGCTTTAAATGAAGAAAGGACCTATAGTGATCCAATGTGGGATGGCAAGTTATTCCAGGTTGAATACATGTATTTGCCTGGAGTTTTATCATCATGCTGCCTGTTATGTTTGCTTAACTTTATTACCTGTTAGTTGGATAAACTTAATTCTGCAGGAGGGTTGCACCAGGTGAGCAAGCTTGTGAGATGTAGACTGTAAATCAGTAGTGATACCAGTACCTTCAATAGCAGAGGTGGGCAAGCCATAGACAGCTTGAGCTTGCTTCGACAACTCTGGCATGTGATCCATTAGGTTAAAGAGGCAAGAAAGAGATGAGCCGCAATCACATATTTTTTTGAGTAACTGCTGACTGTTGATTCAGACCAGACCTGCAGGCTGGGAGTGCTTTCTGTTAGGTTAGGTTAGGTCTGCATGTGAAAGAACTGAGGTCGGCTAGAATACCAGACAGGGTGTGGCCACATGCCATAGTGCTGAAAAGGAAGATTTAAACATTTTTTTCATGGGAAAAGACTACTGCGAGACGCTGTATATGGATAATTCTTTTATAAAAAAGATTTGCAGTTCATTTTTAGGAATAGGGGTGCATTATTTCTTTTACTACAGAGTCCTTGCATGTTTCCACAGGAGGGAGGGTGATATCACAGTGAGGAAAAAGAGCAACTAGGTGGGTTTGGACAGCACTACCAATGCTAAGGACAACATGGGTAGAATTGTTTGGTGTTTCCTTGTTTTTATTGAGGTAAGCCCTAGTCTTTCATTTGTCCCTGATTTCAGCCCAATGTTCTGAATCATTGAAAGTTACTTACTGCATGTTTGGGGGTGAGTGTACGTATTCAAGAGCAACATGTTGAAATTACTATATTATTGTAGTAGTTGCTTCTTTTTTATTTCACTTTACTCACCAACAAGCATGAGACATGCAGAGAAATGGGCTGCCTTTTTGGAAAAGGGGTGTAGAGGCATCTTGTCTATGAAAGCACAAGTACATCATATAATTACTGCTGGCAGATAAAAGTGCTATGACTTGTTGGGGCAGAGTATTTCTTTACCAATCACAAGTTGAGATAGCACTTTAGTTCTTACATTTTTCATTCTTTCTAAGTGAGAAAGTAGTGTACAGAAAGGCTCAATCATTTCCGGAGGTATACAATACATTAGAGTAAAGGGAAGATATGATTGATATGGTTTGTTGGAGAGCAGTATCCATCAAGGAGCAACATTTGCCATTATTATTATATTTTGTAGCAAATTCAGGGTTAGAGGTGGTGTACCTTCTTATAGAACTGGGACATTGTATGTATTTTGTACTCAAATTGGTACCCGAATAGGTTATTAAGAATACAGATTTTTGTATTACTGTTTTAAGGGAAGTGAAATATAATTTCTTACATAACGCAAACAAAATCCAGCATTTTACAAGGCTTTTGTTGTTCCATTTAGTCAGTATATCTAGTTTTTACCTTGGGGTTGTTTGACCATTTCTTGCAAAGTGTAGTTAAAGTACTGTGCACTAAATCATCATTAGACCAGAAGGGGGAAAAATGAAAAATTTTCATGAGCCAGGGCAACATTTCTGTCCCTGTATACAGAGTGGCATTATTGTATGCTATTGCTTATTATACATTTTCCCTATTTTGCATTGTCAGCAGACCTGTAGCTTTGGTACAGTGAAGGAGGTGGCTGTGTGCAAGCTGTTAGGAGGTATGATCAGCATGCCATCGGCATTCATTCATTTGAGTGAGCGCTGGCAATGGCGATGTTTGTTTGGGTGCATTATTTAGAACTACTGCTGCGATTGTATGGTCTGGGTTGGCTCTTATTGGGCTCTAATAGCCAGGTCATACTTTTGGCTCAGCTCTGACATGGGTCTTCTTCAAAAGTCTCAGACTTGCTAACATTTATTCAATAGGGCCTATTCATATGTTTAAAGTGGCATTTGTTTTTGTGTCATTTAGACAAAGATTGTTTTGATTGATTTAGTCTTGTAGCTTCTTGCTGAGTCACTTAAAAATATCCTCATTCTAAATTTTGGATGATGGTCTGAATCGTTTGCATAGTTAATTACATTTATATCTTTTAGCATGTTGGTGTATGTTTTTGGTGAAGATAGAAAACAAGAAGTCGTTTAAGAATGGAGCCTTGGTGTATTGTGATATTTGTTGTGAATGGCACAGAGAGTACATTTTACTAACAGATTGACTGATTGTTATCCTGGAGGAATGATTGGAACCAGATTGGTACTGGGCATCTACAGCCAATTTCTTGCAGTTTCAGGCTGAGAAAGTGGTGTTCGATACTGTATAATAGCTTTGAAAAACTGACAAATGTTCCAGTTTTGGCTTCCATTTGTTACGACTGAAAAACTTTTATTAGAGAAATATAAGAGCTACTTTTTGGGTGCTGTGTCCTACTCTGAATACATGCTGAGTGCTAGCAATGAGGCTTTTGTTGCAGATAAGGGCTGTTAACTGGTTATGCACAATTCATTCTAATGTTTTGGCTGGATGGCTAGACATTCTCTAACTTGTGGAGAAATCTTCTCAGAAATCATGGAATTAGTCTGGTCTACTTCCAGATAACACAGCAATGGCCTTCTTTCAAGTTGTAATTAATGATTACTCTCAGTAGGAAAGTGATGAATGGTCCAGTTCTCTTTAAGTGTAACACCATGAGTGAGTTGATGGGTGTTAATCTGTGGTCTTTTAATTTTATAAGTAATTATTTGATATACTCTGTGGAAACATGTCAGGAGTTAAATTTATTGTCGTTAGTCATTGTGTGGGTTTACTCTACTGGTTAAGGTGATGCTTTTGTTATTGTTGTACTTTCTCTCTATTGAGTTCATGTGATGGTTAGTGCAGGATTATTATCAACTTAAGTTATTGATAAAGATCAAAAAGGCTTTAAGGGTTGTATTTTGCTGGAGTTAAGGTCAATGTAGTGGCTTTGATATGTAATTCTAAGGTATGTATGGCACTGGAAGTGGGCTTCTTTGTATTGTGTTAGTGAGGCTCCTGCATTGATTTTCTTGTTTTCATCCCAAGCTTTGCCTCTCTTGCTTTCCTCGGTTATTTCAAATTTTTTGTCTAGCTACAGAAATAAATTACTTCTGATTTTTGCTACTCATTGTGGCATAAACTTGCGCAATAATTGCAGTGTTATTAAAATTAAAACATTCATGGCTTTATCAACACCTTTAACTTAGTTATAGCAATTCCTGTTTAAACAATGTAAAACTTATGCTACCTTCATCATATTTTGTCATTGCAGGTTTCTTAGCACTGTTGTCCTTGATGACAATATATATTTTTTCGTCTGTATATTAGGTGCTCAATGACCATCAGATGTAGAAAATTCACATGGTATGTCAGATTTTGAGAAGGTTTTGTAAGCATCCAGCCTGAGATGTTTTTGATTGCAGTTTGCGGTCACTGTCATGAATCAGATATAATTATCTGCGAGATTGCCAGACTGTTGCTGAAGCCATTTGTTGTCCCAAATTTCCTGATTTCATAGGTTGTTGAAGTCACCTAGCAGTAATAGTTCAGTACAAATGTTTTCAGATAAACAGGTAAAAAGTTCCTTGAAGCATTTCTTCTATCTCTTTGGTTTTAGTTAGAGGTATCCAATTTGCAGTGTCTTGCTGCTTCTTAGTATGATGTCATCAAGTATTGCTGTCTTCCTTTTATACTTGGAGGTTGAGTATTGTCCAGGTTGTATTAATACAATGCATTTATTATGACACTTTATTTAGCTACTGACTGTCAAATACCACAATAATGCTATGAAGAGATGGCAGCCTGATCTCTATTGCATGACATATGTGAGTGAGTGAGTGTGCGTGTGTGTGTGTGTGTGTGTGTGTGTGTGTGTGTGTGTGTGTGTGTGTGTGTGTGTGTGTGTGTGTGTGTGTGTGTGTGTGTGTGTGTGTGTGTATGTGTGTGAGAGCGAGCAAGGATACAGATGGAAGATTGTAAGAGTAACCTATATTTCTTGTGCTACATTAATAAACCACATTCTCAGAGAACTAAGAGTCATGCTTTCAAAGAAGTAATGTGGATTCCATTCACTTGTAAGCCATTTTAACTGCAATGTACTGTAGTTAGAGCAACAACCTTGGTAAGCTTTACAGCATGTAGGACAGCTGTTTCTGAATCGTGGTAGCATTATTATTTTAGTTTTGCAACTACTTCATTTGCCTATCTGCTGTGTGACATTTATCTTCTTGTCATGAAGGAACTATTACAGCAGTTCTCTCAGTAAGGTTTTCCAGTGTTTTGTAGCACATTGACTCTAAGCAGTAAGAATTATACTTGTGACTCTTACCCAGTCATCAAAGATATGATTCTTAACTCAGCAGGACATTTGATATCAGACTGGATCTTGTCTGTAGGTTGTGGATGACAGATAACAAACCAAATTGTGGAAACGTTCATTAGTTTAATTGCCAGGCCATAACTTTACAGGTGTAATACTGTTGCAGATATACAGCATGTGTCCTATCACAAAACATATGCCTGAATGACCACCTTTATTAACTTTATTAATGTCACTAGAATTTTAAAAACTACAGACAGAATTCAAGTTTCATAACCAGGAACTGTTTCCACTTTGGAGGTGGCACACGGCAGCACATAACCACTTTATATGCTGTTTACTTGTTAACACTGTAGCACTGTTTCCACTTTGCAGAATAACAGCATCTTTGTATGTACCAAGAAATACTCCACAGTCCCTATAGGTTCATAGGTTCATACTAGGCTATCTGCACTAGGGCATTTATAAGCCTAGCCAGAGTGTGTTTGGCTTTCGCCACCCATTTTAAATTAATTTTGCTATGCCCTTTTTCGAGGTTAGTATACTGTGCCTCTGTCTAACAGTGACACAGAAGTGATACCCGGGGTAAACCTACGATCTCTCATCCACTCATCAAGATTCCTCTTGAAGAGAGTCAATGAGGGACTCTGCCTAACCTGGTCTGGGATTTTATTCCATAGTGAAGGGAGCCTCTGGGTTATGAATTTGTCCCTCCAGCATGTCATATTTATTTCAGTGCTGAGGTTCAAGTCTCTCGAGCGCATAGCTCGATGGGATTTGGATTTTCTGAGGTGCAGCATGTCCATTAATTCCGGGTTGGACATGGCTTTAAACGTCAGGCACAGATTGCCTCTGAGCAAGCGGTATGCCACTGAGTAGAGCTGGAGTTTCTTTAACCGGGCAGCATATGGCATCTGTTTGAGCCCTTTGATCCTCTTGGTGAGGTACTTTTGGGGTCTTTCCAGTTGCTGCAGGTGTCTGGTAAGGTACATCCCAAAAGGGGCATTGTACTCAATTATGGGCCTGATAAGGGATGAGCAAAGAGGCATGATGACCTCCCCTGATCTAGATGTGAATCCCTTCATGATTAGGTGGGCTATATAAAATGTTTTTCTAACCACTTGGGCCACATGGTTGTCAAATGAGAGATTGCTGTCAACTTGGGTCCCCAGGTCCCTAATTACTTTGTCTGTACTTAATGGATTACCACCTATGTGGTAATTTGTGGGCACTTTGTTTTTGCCAAAGGGGATGACTATACACTTTTTGGCATTTAGCATGAGGCCATGGCTCTGGCACCAGTTGTCTGTTTCTATGAGGCCCTTTTGGAGGATGCTTGTGTCGGCTGGAGAGTCGATTATGGCGCCCAGTTTGCAGTCATCTGCGAACTTGGTCAGCCACAGTCCTTCCGTGTTGGCCTGTACCTCCGAGAAATATATACCGAACAAGAGAGGTCCCAGGACTGAGCCTTGTGGGATGCCACTTGTAACTGGTTTGGAGTCTGACATGGCTCCAGCAATTTTAACCATGTGGGTTCTGTCCTTGAGCCAGTTTGCAACCCATCTAGTGACATAGGGGTTTATATTTAAGCTGGTGAGCTTATCTATAATACCCGAATGGGGTATAGTATCGAAGGTTTTTGTGAGGTCCAGGTAGACTGTGTGGACCACCTTCCCCTCGTCAATGGCCTTGGTGACTGTTTCAAAGAAATCAACCAGGTTTAAGAGGCAGGATCTGCCCTTAACAAAGCCGAACTGTGTAGGATCCAGTGTCTGTAGGTCCCCAATATCTTTATTTATGAGGTCCATGATGATCCTTTCCATAGCTTTGCAGACCAAGCTAGTCAGGCTTATGGGGCGATAGTGTCCAGGATCCATTGAGGCACCACCTTTGTGGAGAGGGACCACTGTTGCTGTACACCACTCTTTGGGCACATATCCTGTAGTAAGGCTGAGATTGAACAGTAGTTTTATGTTTGGGTTTAGCTCTTCTTGGAGTTCATGTAGGACACAGCCCGGGACACCGTCTGGTCCCATTGATGCTGTGTTTTTTGCTTTGCACAGAGCAGCTCTTACCTGAGCATCTGAGATGTCAGGGAGGCAGAACTCTGCTGGGATAGATATTTGCACTTTTGGTGGGGGGGGAGAGAAGTTTGTGCTGAACCTGTCAGCTAGGATGTTGGCAATGTCTGTGGGTTCGGTGTATTTTTTGTCATTTTGGACTAATTCTGAGCATATCTGGGAATTTGCACCCAGGTTCCTAACATAACTAAAGAAAGCCTTGTGATTATCCTTAGTGTCCTGTGCACTTTTTCTCTCAAAGCTGGCCTTAGACGATTTTATGAGTGCCCGTAGTTTTTTGCTAATACTGATCAGAGATGCCTTCCCTTTTGGGGATTTTGCTCTATCATGTAGTAGCTTCCTCTTTCTATTGTATAGTTTGTTTATGGCTGGGGTCCACCAGACCAGATGTCTGCCTTTGGAGGATTGGGTCTTGGTTTTACTTGGGATTGCATGATCCATGCCTTCCTGAAGGTGTTCATAGAATGCGTTTATAAAGGATTCTGTGGTCTGGGCTGTATTTTCCACAGGCCCGTGGGCTTTGAAGGATTCCACCTTGGTTTTAAGGAGTGTGAAATTTGCTTTAGAGAAGTTTTTCACTGTGGTTTTCAGGGCAGAGGGTGGAGTCGGGATGTGAATATCCAGTGAGATTAGTTTATGGTCTGATCTTACCAGTGAGGGATACACTTCTGGTCTGGAGCATAGAGTCCCCATGTTGGTGATGATCAGGTCCAGTATGTTTTCCCCTCTTGTGGGAGTGGTAACAAGTTGTTCCATAGCATTTGAGTTTATAAATTCTAGGAACCTTTGGGCTAGGGTGTTGGAGCTAGAGTAATCCTCCCAGTCTATGTTTGGGTAGTTGAAGTCACCCAATATAATGGTGTTTGGAGAGACCTTCATATTTTCCAGTGTTCTCAGGAAGGCCGAGTGGGGTCCCTGGGTTTGGGAGGGTGGTCTGTAGCAGGCTATAAACTGGAAGGCAGTTTTACCCACTGTTAGTTGCACATGGATAATCTCTGATGCTTCGTGCTGTGCCACCAACCTGGAGGTGTGGGTATCTTTTACGAATATTGATACTCCCCCTCCTTTTGTGGTTCGGTCCAAGTTTTGGGGCCGAAAAGCATGGTATGAGGTATAACCTGGTAGTGCTGGGGTGCTCTCGAGAGCCTTGAACCAGGTTTCTGTTACTGCACAGATATCAATGTTCTCCATGCTAAGGAGAGTTTTGAGTGCATGCATCTTGAGGTTTAGACTTCTGGCATTGAGTAGCATTACTTTTAGTTTCTTTTCCCTTGTGATACCTATGGAGTTGGGTTTGTCTTTTGAGTCTTGCCTAAAAAAGGCACTATGCGGGTAGCAAGAGCCTTTGCCAATATCCGAAAGCCCAGGGGTGACAGGTGCAAGCTGTCCCTAGCGAAGCATTGTGACTTGTCGAGCATGTCATCCTAGGCTGAAAAGCATTGGATCCCCTTTGAATGACACCAGTACTTAAGCCAATTGTTGAAATTGATCATCTTGTCTTCATATTGTGGCATCATTCTTGGTGAGGGTAAGATGCTACTCAAGGTCAGGGTCATACCGGCCTGGGCTACATGCTCAGAGAGCTCCTCTATGTTTCTTTTCATGTAGTCCAGGGAGGTATGTCTCAGGTCATTCACACCAGCATGGACAATGACTGAGTCATATTTGTACTTGCCTTGGAGTGACCTGAGTGCTTGTGTTATGTGGCGGATCCTAGCGCACGGCAGGCAGCCCACCGTGACCTTCTCCTTATTCAGCCTGGTGAGTGGGACATCAGTGTGCCTGATGATAGAGTCACCTATTACAAGTGTATCAGGTGTGTTGTTTAGCCTTAAGGGATGTGACTGTTTGACACACTGGCTTTGTGAGCTATGTGTTGCACGTGTTTTGTTTTGGGATAGCGGTTGCTTGGGTGTCTGCTTTGGAGGTCTCTGCTGCTTAGGCAGATTTTTATTTAGAGCCTCCGAGTATATTTTTGTGTGTTTATGTGTTTGGTTTGCAGTCATGGTAGGTCTATGTGAGACTGGAATTGTAGTGAGTGTGGTTTCCTTCTCCTCCTGACTGGTTTCGCTAGTACTGAGTTGAGAGAGCTTAGCCTCCAGTATGGCTATATGGTTGCATCTCTCACATGTGTTGGAATTTGTTGGGAGGAGGAGAGGGTTGTCTGTGTACATGAGGCAGTTGTAACATTGCCTCAAGATTCCCAGATTCACCAGCTGGACCAGAGAGGAGACTGACAACTGACCTTTGGACATGCTAGAATAGTATTGGGAATTCATTTATAATTGTAAAAAAAGGGCCAATGGGGAACAAGGTACTCAAGGGGAGTTTGTGAGGGTGTAGTGCTTTTAATTTTTTAGTGCTGACTTATATATGCTTTAGTGAGCAAGTGCCAGGTAACTTAAATGCAATGTGTTACAGGTAACTTAAATGCAAAAATGACAAACAGTAACTTTCTTTCAAGTGAAACAAGGAAATAAGTACAGTAAGCAATGCAGATATCACTAGGGATCCACAGAAGCACTGAAAAGCCATGTTTTAGGTGGAATTAGTGTTTCAGGGAAATAACAAGCAAACAAAGAACAAGCATACAAACAAAGCTAAATTCAGCAGGCCTGGATCTAGTCTATGCTTCAGCAAACAAAGTGTACCAATTTCAGTAAGAAACAGTTCAAATATGCAGGCACTATAAGCGTTTAACCAGAAATTCCCAGCTCAGAAGGGCAGAGTCCAGCCTCTCCTCCCACAAGAGTGCAGACCCAAAACCTTCTTAATGTAAAATAACTGGCTTGAAGCCCAAGTGCTTAAACCAGAACTAATACACTTTTAGAATAACAGACACTGAGCCCTCAATCAGCAGTTCCCAACTTAGAAGGATGTAAGCTATCTGTTCTGCCACTACAGTGCAGACCACAAACCTTCTTAATATAAAACAACTGTCCTGAAGCCCAAGTGCTTAAACCAGAATTAATACACTTTTAGAATAACAGACACTGAGCCCTCAATCAGCAGTTCCCAACTTAGAAGGATGTAAGCTACCTGCCCTGCCACCACAGTGCAGGCCACAAACTTTCCTAATGTAAAACAACTGGTCTGAAGCCCAAGTGCTTAATCCAAAAGACTTAGAATGATAGCTACACTTTAATCAAGTTACTACCAAGCAGTAATAAATACAATTGAATACTTTAATGAATGCCTGGATTAGTGCTCAAGTTATACAAACAAAGCTAGATTCAGCAGGCCTGGATCTAGTCTATGCTACAGCAAACAAGGTGCACCAATTTCAGTAAGAAGCAGTTTAAATATGCAGGCACTATAAGTCTTTAACCAGAAATTCCCAGCTCAGAAGGGCAGAGTCCAGCCTCTCCTCCCACAAGAGTGCAGACCACAAACCCTTTTAATGTAAAATAACTGGCCTGAAGCCCAAGTGCTTAAACCAGAATTAATACACTTTTAGAATAACAGACACTGAGCCGTCAATCGGCAGTTCCCAACTTAGAAGGATGTAAGCTACCTGTTCTGCCACTACAGTGCAGACCACAAACCTTCTTAATGTAAAACAACTGGTCTGAAGCCCAAGTGCTTAAACTAAAAGGCTTAGAATGAGTCGCACCAAGCAGTAATAAATACAATAGAGTACTTTTAAGATGACGCAAAAGCAAAATAAAGTAGGACGAAACACAAATACAGTAAAAGCAGATACATTTTTTTTTGAGTGAGCAAATGAGTTGGGCTCAGGAGTTACAGGACAGAAGCAAGTACAAATTCAGGCCTTCAAATCAGAAAGTTGAGAGAGATGGAAGACCACCCAAACAGCCAATAACTACAAATTCTGGGCCAGAACCACTCTTTATGTGGTAGACAAGTTACCTAGTGCTTACCACTCTCACTGATAAGCTAAAAGGCTTCCCTCCAACACAGAAAGGCTTGGGGGGCACAGAAGCTTACAAATAGTCCTGGATACAGCAAATCTCTATCTGCAACACTAATTATAGGAAAGGTAGGAAACAGGCTTACATTTTTTTTTTCAGAAAAGTAGCAAAAACAGTAGTAAAAACAATTCACATGCAGTGCAAGCTGGCACACTTAAGTATGTAGCAATATTAGTCCACACACAGTTTGAAAAAATGTAATTAAATTAAAAAGGACTAAAAGCAAGTGCAGAAATGGTTTATTAGGTAGAATGCGGTAAAGAGATGGGACTGGGGGTGTGTCCTAGATCAAATCTACAGTGGGGCGTGCACTGCAAAAGCCACCAAATTTAAACTACAACCAAGAACAGGGAGGGGGGGGTGGGGAAAAGTTCCAACAGAGATGTGAGGAATCAGAGTGCAAATTATAAAACCAAAAAAATATATACTGATCTCTGTATATTTGCAGAACAGTAAGACAACAGATATCTAAGCAACAATTTAGCTCTATAATACAGAATAATACAGAAAAATATACTCAGCTCTATATATTTTCAGATACTCTTGTAAGGCTGTCTCTCAACACACAGGTTCCACTTTAAATGCAGGCTGCTGCTATTAACAGGTCAAATTAAGGGAACCTTGAGTTAACAACACACAAGCTATAGAAACCAAAATGGGGGGGGGGGCATTTTCAACAGAGTTGTGAGGAATCAGAGTGCAAATTATAAAACCAAAAAAATATATACTGATCTCTGTATATTTGCAAAACAGTAAGACAACAGATATCTAAGCAACAATTTAGCTCTATAATACAGAATAATATAGAAACATATACTCAGCTCTTTATATTTGCAGATAGTCTTGTAAGGCAGTCTCTCAACACACAGGTTCCACTTTAAATGCAGGCTGCTGCTATTAACATGTCAAATTAAGGGAACCTTGAGTTAACAACACACAAGCTATAGAAACCAAAATGGGGGTGGGGGTGGGGAAGACAGTTTCAACAGAGATGTGAGGAATCAGAGTGCAAATTATAAAACCAAAAAAATATATACTGATCTCTGTAAGTTTGCAGAACAGTAAGACAACAGATATCTAAGCAACAATTTAGCTCTATAATACAGAATAATACAGAAAAATATACTCAGCTCTATATATTTGCAGATAGTCTTGTAAGGCTGTCTCTCAACACACAGGTTCCACTTTAAATGCAGGCTGCTGGTATTAACATGTCAAATTAAGGGAACCTTGAGTTAACAACACACAAGCTATAGAAACCAAAATGAGGGGGGGATGGGGAAGACAGTTTCAACAGAGATGTGAGGAATCAGAGTGCAAATTATAAAACCAAAAAAATATATACTGATCTCTGTATATTTGCAAAACAGTAAGACAACAGATATCTAAGCAACAATTTAGCTCTATAATACAGAATAATATAGAAACATATACTCAGCTCTTTATATTTGCAGATATGCTTGTAAGGCAGTCTCTCAACACACAGGTTCCACTTTAAATGCAGGCTGCTGCTATTAACATGTCAAATTAAGGGAACCTTGAGTTAACAACACACAAGCTATAGAAACCAAAATGAGGGGGGGATGGGGAAGACAGTTTCAACAGAGATGTGAGGAATCAGAGTGCAAATTATAAAACAAAAAAATATATACTGATCTCTGTATATTTGCAGAACAGTAAGACAACAGATATCTAAGCAACAATTTAGCTCTATAATACAGAATAATACAGAAAAATATACTCAGCTCTATATATTTGCAGATAGTCTTGTAAGGCTATCTCTCAACACACAGGTTCCACTTTAAATGCAGGCTGCTTCTATTAACAGGTCAAATTAAGGGAACCTTGAGTTAACAACACACAAGCTATAAAAACCAAAATGGGGGGGGGCAGTTTCAACAGAGATGTGAGGAATCAGAGTGCAAATTATAAAACCAAAAAAATATAGACTGATCTCTGTATATTTGCGGAAGAGTAAGACAACAGATATCTAAGCAACAATTTAGCTGTATAACACAGAATAGTATAGAAAAATATACTCAGCTCTATATATTTGCAGATAGTCTTGTAAGGCTGTCTCTCAACACACTGGTTCCACTTTAAATGCAGGCTGCTGCTATTAATAGGTCAAATTAAGGGAACCTTGAGTTAACAACACACAAGCTATAGAAACCAAAATGAGGGGGGAGGGAGACAGTTTCAACACAGATGTGAGGAATCAGTGTGCAAATTATAAAACAAAAAAATATATATACTGATCTCTGTATTATATGTATTATAAAACAAAAAAAATATATACTGATCTCTGTATATTTGCAGAACAGTAAGACAACAGATATCTAAGCAACAATTTAGCTCTATAATACAGAATAATACAGAAAAATATACTCAGCTCTATATATTTGCAGATAGTCTTGTAAGGCTGTCTCTCAACACACAGGTTCCACTTTAAATGCAGGCTGCTGCTTTAACAGGTCAATTTAAGGGAACCTTGAGTTAACAACAGACAAGCTATAGAAACCAAAATGAGGGGTGGGAGACAGTTTCAACAGAGATGTGAGGAATCAGAGTGCAAATTATAAAACCAAAAAAATATATACTGATCTCTGTATATTTGCAGAACAGTAAGACAGATATCTAAGCAACAATGTAGCTCTATAATACAGAATGATACAGAAAAATATACTCAGTTCTATATATTTGCAGATAGTCTTGTAAGGCAGTCTTTCAACACACAGGTTGCACCTATAGACAAGAGCAGATAATAAGCTATTGTCTTTTATTACACTATGCTAGTGAAATCTGACCATATATAATATAAACATTATCCTCCAAGTACCATAAATAGTCCACCGCACAATAATTCTTACTGATATTTTTTAACATAACATCTTCTGGCTACCTACTATTTTGCTATGAATTCTCTCTAGCCACTACTCCATACCTATTCTTTACACCCCTTTGTTAAACTATCCCTGTCTCAGACCTCATTAAATTTACTTAACTATGCTCTTCCTTCTTCAGCTCAGTGTATCTGCATCTAGTTGGTGACATTCTGCTGTACCTCACAATCTCATACTTACCACCATTCTTCTTTATCTTTAAGCTACTCCTTGCATCCCTCTTACCCTACCTATAGCTGCCAAATCACTCATCTATGGACAATGTACATAAGCCTAAATTTAGAAACCAGTGTTAATAATGTACACTGTATTTTCCTGTGCTTATCTTCATTCATTGGTCACACCTCTTTCTCTGTCTCTTTCTCTGATTGCTGATTAATTAAGACCTATTGTCATATTTGTAATATGCACAATGCAAGTAACTTATTTCTATTTAGCTGCTCCTAATGTTCAAGGCATTGTATTTCTTTTCTTTTCTGGTTTAATAGTCAGGACCACCTACTGATTGATATAACATGTCTTCTAAACATTAACTGAAAGGTGTCTGTGTTGTTTTTTAGAATTATACCCTTTTTTCTTACTGTGCCCTTTTGTAAAATGAATGACTGTATGTATTTTATGTAGAGCTTTTTTCTCAATGCCTCTGATGAAAATAAAATATTTATAAATAATAATAAAATAAATATCTCTGCTGTATTAGTAAATAAAGCAGGATAGCTAATATAAATCTCTCAATCATGCCTCACAAAAGCAATTTGTACCTTATGAAATGGCTATAATGTCCTCAGGAATTTAATGGATCCATTGACATTAAACAGAGAAAATGAAAGAAAACATGTTTTTCTGAAGATATGCGCCATATTGCTATACAATGAAGTGTACATTATATTAGTGTCTGGCTCTTGACATAAGATCAAAAACATTATATTTTTACATCTCATCTATTACTCTGGTAGTCTTTGTACTAACTCACAGGACATGGAACACTGAATAAACAAAGTAAATATACTAAACTTAAACACTGCACAATTACACAAAAAAAAGAAAAAGTAAAACTTTTGTAAGGGAACATACCCCTTGTACTACCTATACCCTCCTTCTAAAGCATTCACTCTCAGAGAGTATATAAATGCAGTGAAATGCATAGTAACTTGTGACATTGTAGCACTAAGTATTGCCCTTCACAGAGGAAGCACGACCTTGGTGTGCAAATATAACGGGGGAGGCGGAGGAGTGTGTGCGCAGAGGTTGAGGAAAGGGCTTGAGCATTAAGAAACACACTTTTGTTCTTAATGGAACGTTCTATTTTCCATTTTATTTCAATATAATGGTTGTGGTCACCTATAATACACTGTAAATTCCATTGATACAGAAAAAGAAGTTCTTGCATAAATTTTGCTAAAAAAAGGGCATAATAAAAAACGAAAGTGATAAACATAAAAATACAAATCCATTCTACCATTCTACCATTCTGCCATTCTGTTGGATGCCAACATGATTGTCGATCTGTTGACAACATGGGAAATGAAAGGAAAATCTTTGAAGTAACACAGAGTGTATACATGCCAGCATTTTTATTTTATTTAAGCTAGCATTTTGCTTCAGTTGATATTTAGACCTCCTATGCGCATGCTGTTATCTAAATGATCCTATCAATTTTTGTAGCACTGCTTGTTATATTTGCATATTCTTTGTCTGCTTGGACACTTTAAAAACCCAGTAGTTTAGAAATATATGTTTAAGTCAATTTAAGTTACACTCAACAATCTTAAACTTGTAAGAACATTTACTGTTTGTTTGGCATCTGCTTATTTTCTAGATGCTTTGCATCTTGTAATTTTTTTAATGTACATATCTCCTCATTAAATTCAACTTTCTATTTTCAGGACTCTATCAAATAGCTAAACAAATCTATGGAAATTAGAAAAAAGGACATTTCTGAAAGTTCTTCTGGAAAAGAAGTGGGAAATACAAAGGTTTCAGACATTCATCAAAATGGCTGAAAGTTCTTTTATCACATATATTTACAGTGACAAAAAATAATGTGCTTTCAGAATACAGTTTACGAAATGACATCAGCTTAGGAAGTGAAAGAAATCAAGCTGTGCACCCTTCATATTTGAATTGTGTTAGCAAATTACACTGCATTTACAGTTGCAGCACCATTATGTTCAATATGCCTTGTAATGAGTATCCATTTACTGAATTATTTCATTTGATAGCAATTTTGTAGAAAAATAAATTAAGCTGAATTTGTTTTATCCATTTAAAACATTTGTGGCACTGACTTACCACGTATTATATCACAGTGTTAAAGTGCAGAAAGAATTCAATAATAGCATCATATACACATTTACTACATATATACTATACGTGTATACACATATACACATACATCTATGTGTGTGTATGTTTGTGTTTATGCAAAGTTTTTTAATACATATTTAATGAATATTTTTGACCATATTTCAAGAGCCAAACATAGATATAATATGTACTCTAATGTATGCAATAAAGTTACATATTTAAGATCTGTTTTCTCTTACACACACACATTATATATATATATATATATATATATATATATATATATATATAATATATATATATATATATATATATATATATATATATATATATATATATATATATATATAAATATATATATATATATATATATTATATATATATATATATATATATATATATATATATATATATATATATATATATAGATATTATATGTTATATATTATAATATATTATATATTATATAATATATATATATATATATATATATGGGAATCAAAAAATAGCCAAATTCCCCTTTAGTGGACATCTGTTTAATCGACAAAATTTAGTCGACTACATAGATGGTCGATAGGTGTGTGACTTAGCACAATTCTCAGGGTTGGGAAATATGATATCCCCAAAATTGTACAATCATAGAGTTGGTATGTATAATTAGAAGTGGCTATGGGAGTGCAGGGGGAAGACTTGCCTCTCCAAAAAACAATATTTTAGGCTGTTTTAAAAAAAAATTGTTTTGCATGTGCCAAGATTTTTGCTCAGTGCATGAGTTATAGTGTGTTGATGTTTACAAAATGTACCTTTTGTCATAATCCTTGTGAATGTTGATATTTGGGACATTCGTTTTCTTTTATAGTAGGTCCATAAATATAAATATATATCTATGTATCTTTATGATATTAACAAAAATATGAAATCAAATTCTTCATATCTAAGTCTGGCTATACCTGAACAGAACATACAACAATAATACAGCCAAAGGATAAAATAACAATGCTTTAATTATAGTTATTGTAATCTGAAAGCACTGTATAAGTGTTGGATGCTTTAACTTTAGATAATAACAGGTATTAACCTTGCTTTTAGTGACCATTATTTAGACTGGAGGCTTGTTTTTGATACAGATGATAAATACAAGGGAATATGTTCTGCCTTGGAGCATAAATTGAAGGCAGAGTACAACACTAATGCTGAAAACCAGACTATGAAAATGATGACAGTGGAGCAAAAATGTTGAAGATTTATTCAGCCCTTGCTCATGTAATAATGTTCATGTAAAACTTAATGAATGCACAATCAGTATTCGGCTTTCATGCTTAACACATGCCCTGAGATTCATTAACAATCGTAAAACCTTTGTGCTAAGCCTACACGATTTAAGCATGTTAGTGCAATGAGCAGCAGTACTAATTAATTATGCCTGCTGCTTTTCATGCCTACATGTTTGCAAGCACCTTTTCATGGCCAGCAATAGTGTACATGGCCATGGAAATTTGCTTGCAAGCACAAGCATAGAATGTTAAGTGAAATGGGGAAACCGTGCACTGCAGAAGTAATTAAGAGAAGAGGGGAAATGGGCCAAATGTGTTGAAGTGTCAAAGAAATATTTCTAACATAAATTCTGCCATATTAATTAATAATTATTAATCTTAATGACACTAAATGATATATGCATATAAATAAAAACAGACATGCTAACAACGGATGTGAAACTGACATACATTTTCAGTGTACAAAGGAGAGTTAATGTGATACACATGTCAATAAAATGTTGAGTTGAGAAAACAGCAAAGACAGAAGATGCATTATGGGATAAATGTATAGACTGCAGTTATCACATATGAGATGTATATACAGGGAATTTATCTATGCAAACCAGCACCACTGCTGTATTCTCCACCTAAACATGTTGTGATGACCCTCCACTAGACTGGTAATCAAGGAGCCTCAATCCGCCCCACTGGCAACAGTGGGGGCCATTCACTGGGAGGTTAACAGGTACACACAGTATTTCCAGATGCAGTTATCTGCATCAAGTGCAATTTCCCTTAAGAGTACACAGAGACAACAGTCAGTCCGGGGCTGGTTTCTCACTCTTTCTCCAGATCCCCAACTAAGACTCCCCACTGGCACAGTTATAGAGATGAGATCTCAGCTAAGTGACCAAGCCAAGACCTCCAGCACCCTCTCTGTCCAACCAGTGCTTCATGTCCCTTCCCAAGTAACTGACACCCACACTCTTTGAGGTTTGATTTACACACACACACGCACACACACACACACACACACACACACACACACACACACACACACACACACACACACACACACACACACTTGGGGAAGGCTGGCACAGGTTTACTAGCTATGCTCCCTTCTGCCCAGACTATAAATTAGTTTCCACTACCAGCAGTCACTCCTGCCAGCTACCATAAGGCCCTTAACAAAGAGTGTCCAATCTTATGGTGTAATATTAATATTAGCACAGATGGTAGTATGACCAAGAGCAAGGCTATTTGGTGTGGCCCACACAGTGTCACCAAATAAATAAGCAAGTACTCTCAAAACCTAACTATCTCTACAAAGATCAGCCACAATGAAAGGTTTACATGTGTTTAATAATAAATAATAAAAGAACAAGACAATACTAAATATATATTCACAGTGATATCAGAATTCAAAACCAAAGGAAATAAATAAAATAACATTGCAGTATAGCCTCACACAAATAAAGAAAAATAAAATCTAAACTAAGCTTGGCTGTATTCCTCATGTATCTAAGAGATTTACACTGTACCTCAGAAACTTACCTCGTATAGAGCAAGGCAGATGTGTGGTGAATGGGTCCTCTTGTTGTCAGGTCCAAGACAGATTACAGAATGACTTGTCTCACTAAGAGACTTCTCAGAATAATATCTACAATATTACTGCTAGGATAGCTTGCAGAATAGCATCATTTCTGGTCATCTGACTTCTAGTTCCCAGGCCAAAACCCCCATTGCTGGCAGCTGGTAGCATTTAGCATCTACCTGTAAAAATACTTGTACAAAGACTTTTGCTCAGATCTTTGGCAGATGCAGGAAGTCATAAAACAATTGCATTACTTCATGTTTCTAAAGTAGTAATTAGTTCACCCTGAAGACAATATAGATAGCTTCCTAGTACAGACTTTGTGTCTCTAGCTGCATTGGAACCTGAGATATAGTCGCTTTTATGGCCTAGCCTATAAAGTCATTTAATTTCAAATATTTTTCTAAAGTTTGCTGGACTGAGGTTAACCTCCTTTATTGCAATTTCCACTGTTAAAATGTATACATTTAAACAGTTACAATAGTGGATGTACATTTCTGCTCTCTTCCAGTAGTGCACAGTGTGGATACATTTTAAGCACAGCACTTTGCAACTACATTTTCAACACAAACTTCTCTACAAAGTAGTTTGATATGCACATGACATAGAGTTCTAATACATTTGTAATACAAGCATCTTCTATAAATTAGTTTGATATTCACAAATGACATAATTATTTACAAAATTCCAGATAGATGTGCTGGCTGTATCTCCTTTCATCACACTTTTATACACAAGAACAAATTAATCTTACAGCTGTAATGTCATGCATATCAGAATGGTACATGTTTTTGCAAATAAATGTTATTGACACCCAAAGGAAAGGGGTTTATCACCTATAAACACGCAATAGACAAACATGCATTGTATAATTGTATAGTCATATAAATGCTAAATGGTAATATAATAATACTCAACATGCATAAGTGACAAATGATAACACAGACTGGGTGACATTTCATGATTTCAAGTTTTCCACTGCTAATTTGCATACAACACAGACATTGTTATACTGAGCAAGCTCATGTGGAATTATAGGACTCAGTAACATAGCAGCAAATCAACAGCGCCAACACACAAGAAACTGTCAACAGCACCAACACACAAGAAACTGTTGTAACAGAGGACCTGTCATACTTTCTGATGGTCTGGCAGCATGTCATACAGTAAGAAATGTTTTATGGAAGCCCTCATCTACCATTAAGCTTTATAGTGTGACAAAAACAATCACAATAATAAAGAAATGTTTGGATGGAGGCATGCAGTACAGATCATAATTATTTTGGAAATGGTTATTGCTTATAATCAGTGAATGACATAATAAATATTTGCATCATGTCATTTTTAAACACATGCCAGCACAGATATCAGATAGATGCAAACCATTCATGGATGCCACAGAATTACAGGTTGTGTCATGAAGAACACCCTTGAATGGCTTACAGCACTTCTCTGTCACAAGGGTTATGGATGCCCTACTTTGTATGACAACAGACTGAAAAAGGTGGCCCTCTGACTGTGTCATACGTATTGTCTGTGTGTAAGTCACTGCTGTCTAATACAGTTGTATAACAGACAAATGTTATCAGATTCAAAGCCTTGCTATGAAAGTAGGCTCTTTGTAGATCTCTGTATTGACTGCATGTGCCACAGGCAATAGCAATGGAGGCTGTCACAAATAATTGAAATAAATGTGTGCCATAAGAAAGGAGTTACAATTACAATTTGAACAATCTGATTTAGTCAGCTTGCTGAAAAGGAACTACACATGTTACTGTCCACGCAACAGTGAACAATGCAATAGCAATCCTTTTTTGGCAAGGAAGATGTTTCTATCATGTAGTACGCACACTGTCTCAGAACTGAACCATATTATATCTGTGTAAATATGCTACACAAGCTAGTACTCAATGCATGTGCCACAGGAGGAATCACAGCATGACATACACCGAATAACCATTTCACTGCCACACAATCACAACCTGTGGTTATACATCATTGTCCGAAATAGAAATGGATATGAATAACTAGATACAATAGTGTAACATCAGAACATGAACAGCAAGCTATGTGGCTCTACTGACTAATGGCATGTGGATGAACCACAAGCACCACAGTGTAAGTTGTAACACAAGTGTGACACTCCATATATGCTATCTTATTATATTATATATCTATATCTATATATATATATATATATATATATATATATATATATATATATATATGATAAATAATCTATTTCTGATAAAAATGATGGGGTGATTCTCACATTGTAAATGTGTACATCATAACTGTGGTGGATTCCATTCATGCCTTACAGTATAAGGCTACACTATGCTAATAGTCAATGACTATGGATGTTGAAAACTTGAGCACTTGACTACAGAAAATACATGATATTGTTGAAAATGAATGTGCCTCGGTAGAAGTGTCACTACAATTGTGAGATGTGTCTATATTTCAAGGCATTATACCATGTTATTTCTAAAAATGATCTGTGTGCTTGTAATTACTATGCAAAGGCAACAACATGCAGAATATTGTCTCATTCCCTCATGCCAGAGGATAATGCTTACTACATATGTTATGTAAAGAAAATGCAATCAATTGACATCATTACTCTGAAGAAAAGCAGTGCTGTGTGAGAAATTATCAGAGCTTTATGTAATAGAAATCAACATCTATATGTGTACATAGCAGATGTGCTTGAAAAAATTGCTAGCCACATGTATAGTCACAATAAGACTGACAAAAAATAGTCTAAGCAGTAATGGCTGGATTTGAACTAACTATCTAAGATCACAAGCTACAGATTAGTGCCAGAATCACAAGTGCCACACAACATTTTGTGGTACAACCGTGACAATGCACAGTTGAATGGATAACATCACCATTGTTTATTAGTTTGCCTTTTATGCTAAAAAGTGATCAGTGGGCACAGTAACACTGTACAGCTACACATCATATATGCACTTAATGAGTAGTCTACATGGTATGAGAGTGAAAGACACACTCAGAGCTGGCCTCAAACACCCTACTTAGGAAGGGACACAGTGTACAAAGCACATTATCAAAGTCAAGCACCACAGAATAATTTGCAATACAAATGTGAGATACTGCAGCTATGATAGCATTAAGTAATCATTGTGTTGCTAAAAAGTTATTTTCACTTGGGATGCTAGAATTCATCAGTTTAACACAGTGCCACAGTAAATACATCTCATAAGTGGAAGTATACACAAAGGTGGTTGTGAGGTAGCTCAGTGTATATGACACTGATCACAGTCACACTATTCAATCAAGGATGGACACAAACCAACTACCTATCTAGTTGTGCAATCTATACAGTACATGATCAGCAGCCAGCACCACAGTAGAATTCTGAGAAAAGTGAGACATAAAGCACCTATGAAGGGATGATATCAGTAGTATATTGTCAAACAGAAGTGTTTGGTAAACTAACTTTTGCACCCATCTGAGGTTGTAAATGTTGCCACTGCAAATGCATGTAAATGAACCCTGAATTAATTTACAGTCACACACAGTCATAGAAGTCAACCACTGCTGTATTCAAGCCTCCTACCTATCTAGTTACACAATCTAAAGAACAGTGTAAGAAATTAAATTATACAACGACCCCCCCCCATTAATATTCCAAAACATGCGCGCTGATTGGTCAGCATGCACGTTGTAAATCAGAGTAATAGTAATGGGAAAAGGTCCAGACGCCCGGACTTTTTCCATTAGTATAACTCTTTTTTTTACAGCAACAGAGAACACAAGATCTCCGTTGCTTTTTACAACCTGTCTCGCTATGTTAAATGAGTTTAACATAGCAAGACAGCTTGAAAAAAACAATGGAGCATCTCCATAGCTTTTTTTAAAGCTGTCTCACTATGTTAAACCCATTTAACATAGCAAGACACTTTAAAAAGCAACGGAGATCTTGCTTTCTCCATTGCTTTTGCCCATAGCTCTGATGTACTGCGTAAGTATATGCATGCACAGTACATAAGAACTGCCACAGAATACCAGACAGCTGCAGAAGGGCAGCAAGGAGTTATTATACAATGCCATTATTTAAGAAAAGTAATTATTTTTTTTCTTAAATAATGTCATTGTATAATAGCAATAACCCACTTCTGGGTGTGGGTAATGCTGGATTTACCCACGGTTGTCTGTTTGGCCACTCGGGCTTTGCCCTCGTGACCAAACCACACCAACCGTGGGTAAATCCAGCATTACCCACACCCAGGCATGGGTTATTGCTATATTACTACAGGAGAAGTCTGACCTGTAAATTGTGTTAGTGCACTTTGGTAAGAATGAACTCATCAGTGTGTTTCAATAAAGATGTTGTAGAGAAAGTTGGGATAAGGGGATGGTGGAGTCATCTAACAGCTTAAAATGTTTTTCAAGAGTAAAAGCTGGTAGAGCACAGCTCTGTTGGATTACATGCTCTCCTAACATTATACACATTCCCGCTCACATACGAATACAATTCCTGCATTGATCAATGAACTTCCAACTTATCTAGTTATATCATCTATAGAGCAGAGTATTAGTTGCAAGAGCCATAGGAAAAACCTGACTGTTAAGGGAAGACAGCGCACTTTTGTCAGGATGACCTCATCAGTGTGATGCACTGATAATGTTTCTTTTAAAAGTGGGATAAGAGAGCCGTGTATAAAGTTACATGAATTCCTCTGATAGAAAGTTAAAACTGCAAAAAGAATTACACAAACACAAGTTTCTGATATTAAACATTGAACCTCCAACCCATCAAGTTACACAATCTACAGAGTACAGAACTAGACACAAGTGCCACAGGAGAAGTCTGACTCTTAAGGTGAGGAAGTACACTTTTTACAGGATTACATCATCAGTGTGCCGCAGAGATGATGTTTCTGTTCAAAGTGGGCTAAGGGAGCTGTGCTTAAAGTTAAATGCATTCCACTTATGGGAAGTGGATGCAGCACAAAGTGTTGTATACACAAACACACACTCTCACCTGCAGAAACATGCACACGCACACCCACACACACACACACACACACACACACACACACACACACACACACACACACACACACACACACACACACGCACACACACACTTACCATTGAACCTTCTATCTATCTATCTAGTTACACAATGTATAGATCATAACATTAGTTACAAGTGCCACAGGAAAATTTTGAATCTTAAGGGGAAAGAGTGAACTTTTGACAGGATGAACTCTTCATCATATTGTAGAAAGGATGTTTCTGTTAAAAGTGGGATAAGGGAGCTGTGTGTAAAGTTAATTCTCCACAGGGGAAGTGGACACAGCACAAAGCATTACACACACACACACACACACACACACACACACACACACACACACACACACACACACACACACGCACACACGTACACACACACACACAAGCAGACACATTTCCTACAAGGAGCATCAAACCACCCACCTGTTTAGTTACACAATCTAGAAAGCACAGTATTACTTGCAAGCACCATAATGAAAATAGAACATTTTTACTTTTTGAAAATCCACTGTTTGGAACAGACAGTTCTGTGCATCATGTTTTTTTTTTTTTTTTGATTAATGCATATCTGTGCACAGGACAACATAGCAGCACTGTGATTGTTCCATTTACTTACATACTTTTCTACTGTGATTTAGATACTGCTTTTCATGTACACTACATTACTGTGAGGGACATGCACCTGTTTCACAAGATGGAATGCCAAAGAAATTCACAGTTGTAAACCAGGGGATTATTAATCAAACTTTACTACCATTGCTTTCCAGGATGATTGCACACGTGTCTTGTCTTACGCTTGGTAAATGTACATTGACAAGAAAAACAGACAAGTCCTGCATATGATAGTGCACTGCTGAATAACACTCATGGATTTTTCTGTGACTAGGTGAGCCAACATTGTAACACAGTTGCAAGTGTAACCATTGGAGAGCAGCCATATTTTAACCAACTGAATTAACGGAGTCAACATCACTCTGAAATCAAGATAAACTGTTGTTAAAATTCAATACAGACATACAAACATTGTGCAACCTAAGCAAATCATTTTTTTTTGTGTTTATTTATTTATTTTCTTTACTCACTGTCAGAAGAGTAGTGCTGCCAAGCTCAATTGCACAACTGATGTAGTGTATGCATAATCATATCTTGAAGTGGGAAATAGTAGCCTATATTTTTTAAGCTGACTTTCTCACAAAGAAACTTTAAAAACATACAAACATGTATGAATCTAATGGAATGAAGAATGTATATGTGCTATGGTCATCTTTCATGTGTCATGATTCACACATTTGTCATGACAGTTGCATTTAGTCAATCCTTATATGTATGTTACAGGTGTATTATAAAACACATGAGGGACCAAGCATGTTGTTCCTGGTGGAAATATGGCTTATATAAGCATTTCTGAATCACAGAGGATTATTGTATGACACAGAAATAGTGGGAAGAATTGGTCAACTGGTGACAGGAATACACAATACAGACATAATAACACATTAGTGCATGTTTCATTTCTTCGCATATTTATGTTGTGCAACTGTTTGATAAATCCGCATAATTATCTGTAAACGGCTTCAGAATAAGAAAAGGAAAGGTGTGGCCAACATTTACTGCCACAGGAATCATTCAAAACTCTAAATATTTTTGCATCCATCTGGATTCAATCTTTAGAGCATTCCAAGAAAAAAACATTAATACCTGAGTATTATCTAAGCTCACCATGTATGAAGTCATACTTGAGAAAATTCACATGACAGCAGATTTCAGAAAATGAGAATGTATGTATTTATTTTCAGTATCTTGTTGACAACTTCAGCTTGTTGAAAACTAAATTAAACTGACTAAATATAGTTAAGCACAGTGGCACAAAGAGCAACAGAGTAATGCGTCCAAAGGCAAAAATAAAAATAAAAAAAAAGACAAGATAAATGGTGCACTTTCCATTTAGCCTTAGTTGCGTTTGATAACTAGTACTATATGCTGTGCAAATTCAGAGCTGGAAGAATAATTACACAGAAAGAAAAAGATACATAGACAGGGTGAGATGGAGGTAGGGACATAGCAGCATATTCACATGTGACAGCAGATTTCAGCTTGTTGAAAACTAAATTAAACTGACTAAACATTGCTAAGCACAGTGGCACAAAGAGCAACAGAGTAATGTTACCAAAGGCAACCCCCCCCACACACAAAATAAGTGATGTACTTTCCATTTAGCCTTAGTTGCATTTCATGCTTGGCACCAGATATTGCGCAAATACAAAGGTGGAAGAATAATGACAGAGAAAGGAGAAGATACATCAACAGGGTGAGATGGAGGTAGGGACATAGCAGCTTATGACAGAAGCAGGATAATGGTGGTTCACAGCAACATGTAGCCAGCATGTAGAAAAACAGTCAGTAACACTTAGCTAATACCTGGATTGGAGCCCTTAAAGTAGTCAAAAAGCTATCTATACATGTGAGCATTATCGCAGCACACCACAAATGAATTACTACTTTGCACTTTTTAAACAACACAACTAAAGGGCTGTGGCAGCATACTGGAGCAGAATGGGTGAAGAGAGAGAGAGAGAGAGAAAGATAGATGCAGATGTAATGAGATACAATCATTTACAATTGTACACCTTCGCAACATGCATATATGATGTGAAGGAATTAATATATCATTAAATAAACTAATCTCACTTCTAGGATGTAAGAAAGAGCAGCCTTTATTTCAATATGATGGATAAGATATATGTGTTCAAATATAATAATTGCAATTACTGGTTATGAATTGTTCCTGACATATTATTGTTGTTAATATTTTAGAAATGCTATCCTGTAATAAAATCTAATTACTACTTCAGGGTGTTGAACCCACACACTTTAGCTGTTGTTCTCATTGCCAAATGCAAGCAGCAAGAGATATTGGGAAAGGCATTCATGCTTAATATCTAGGTTGAGGTATGCCTGCTCAATATGCTAGTGACTGAGGGATGGAAAATAGTTATCTAGCTTGAATTTGGACTTGAGTCATATCTATCCCATGCTTATATGAGGTGAGTTATTCTCTCCTGGTGCTATGGTTTCCTGATATTTTCCCTGTAGCTCTACAGTACAAAAAGAAAATATTTGTGCGTGTGTGTACGTGTGTGTGTGTCTGTGTGTGTGTGTGTGTGTGTGTGTGTGTGTGTGTGTGTGTGTGTGTTTGTGTGTGTATATATATATATATATATATATATATATATATATATATATATATATATACATATATATATATATATATATATATATATATATATATATACTAAGTATAAAATGATATTCCAGCACCACCAACAAACAATAGTAATAAACAGAATCCCAAACAATAGTAGCAATTCTGCCTAATATCCTTTATTGGCCGATAAACAGTGAGAGCAACCAACTCCAAACTGGTTTCACCCCATAGGCGTCATCAGTGGAATAGTACCTCATACAATATCTGTTCCTTCTATATATACCCCAAATTAAAGGAACAGATCCATTTTTAAAGGCACCAGTCATTTAAAAATGCAGTGATGTGAGTAAAATACATTCACCAAGCAGCAATATACTTCTTATACATTTTGTACAATAACAAGACACATTATAGATTTTATAAAGCTTTTATAAAGATATTCATTCAATCCAGGTTTATATAATGCCCCTATATTCAAAATCCATGACCTTTCTTTTTTATCTAGCACTCTATGTTTATCAGTTTCTGTTAAATTCGCATTATATATAGTGTCAATTCTTAGAAATGCATAATGTGCAGTTGTATGGTCTATCTTATGTTTATAAAAGGCACTACAAACACATTGACATTTAATATCACTTAGATGGACCGCTACTCTACTCTTGAAAAACCTAGATGTCTGGCCCACATAGAAGGCCCCACACTGGCATATTGCCATATAGACCATCCATTCTATCTGACATGTAATCAGCTGTTGTACATCATACACACTAGGTGTATTAATAGAAGTAAAGGATTTGGTTTTCAAAATAACTTTACAATATACACAGTTCCCACATGGGTTTTATCCTTTAACAACATCAAGCTTATGTTTTTTACTATCCATCCTTTTATACCATGCAAAGGACTCTCCTAGATTTTTACTTCTCCTATATCCAAATTTACAACAATCTGTAAGGTGTTCTTCAAAAATGTGGTCAGTTTTGAGAATATGCCAATGCTTGTTAACTATACCCCATAATTTATATGTATTTGTACCATATGATATTATAAATCTAAATGGGGCTTGTTCTCCTACTTCTGCCCCACTCTGTCTATTAGTCTGTACTATATTTCTTTCTAAATGGGATGCCCTTCTTTCTTCAGTTTTAATACAATTTTTATTATAGCCCCTCTGGACAAAAATATTCCCCATTAATCTAACTTCTTTTTGATATTCATCATTATCACTACAAATGTGGCACAACCTCTGAAACTGGCAATAAGGTATATTCAGAATGGTGTGTTTTGGATGGCAATTATCAGCTATTAATATAGAGTTCCTAGTAAATTATTTTCTATACAACCCTGTACTCAGGGTCCCATCTTCATTCTTTGTAACATGCACATCTAAGAAATCAGTAGCTACTTTTTCCATCCTATCCACAGAAACAATATCAAATACATTGAAATTCAAATGTTCTACAAACATTCTCCAGCTTTTTTCAGAGCCAGACCAAATGGCCCAGCAATCATCAAGATAACGTCGCCACATTATCAAGTTAGACTTAAAGGGAACATTTTCATCATATATTATGCTACACTCTGGGTATCCCATAAACAAATCAGCGTATACTAGGGCAAATGTTGTACCCATCGCTGTTCCATTCACTTGCAAATAGCATTCATTCCCAAAGAAGAATACATTATTTTCTAATGCAATTCTTACCAAATGCAGCAAGAAATAACAATGTTATACATAATATTGCTCATATTTCAGCAACCAGTATTTTATTGCTTCAAGCCCTCCATGATGCGGGATACTAGTATATGATGATTGCACATCTAAGGTGCAAATAAAAAAAATCTTGTGTTATTTGGATGTCATCAACCAGTTTCAAAAATTCATTTGTATCCCTTATTCTAGATCTTACCAGTGTTAATAAACGTTTAAACTGTACTTCTAAATAGGCAAAGATAGCTTCAGTCAAGGATCCTATCCTTGAAACTATAGGCCTACCGGGTGGGGGAAAATATTTTTATGTATCTTTGGTAATATGTAAAATGATTGGAACCTATGATTATCCACTATTAATTCCTTTAGTAAGGCATCTGTAATGTAGCTTTTTTCCTTATATTTTTTTAAGGTATCATCAATTTTCCATTTGAGGTCAACAGTAGGATCTAAAAGCAGTCTATAATAGAACCTGCCATCTCTCAACTGTTTTTGAGCCTCTTTTATGTACTCACTAGTTTCCCAAAATGACTATTGCCCCACCCTTGTCCACCTTTAGTATCACTAAATTTTTATTTTCCATTAGACTTTTAAGGGCCGCTCTTTCTTTTGCTGTCAAATTACTATCATAATGTTTAAGTAAGTCGTTCTGATTGTTATGTAATTCACGTAACACACTATCCTCAAACATTTTTACCCTTGGATGATAAGGGGTTATAAAAGTTCCTTTTTTTAACTTAAAACCAGATACTGTATTAGAAACATCACCCTTTGTATGAAAAAAATATTTCAAATTCAAATTTCTACATAAATTTTTTAAGTCCATGCAAATATCATATTGAGACTGGAAATATGATGGCACATAGTTTAAAACTTTGGAAATGTCATCTAATGCATTTAGTATGGATACAGATAATGATGCAGGGGATGTGGTTGAAATGCAATCACTGATACATAAAAAAAGTTAAATCTAAAGGTGGCCCTTTAGAAGAGGGGGCACGAAACATGCTAAAAGAAAGGTCTGCAGAGATGGAATAAATGTTCAGAAACTTGATGGAGAAGAAGTAAAGGACGATGGACTGATAGTAAATTTGATAAAATATCACTTAAGCAATG